>NC_084461.1:2941500-3252500 GCF_027409185.1 Cynocephalus volans | reverse complement strand
CGCTGTCATGGGTCAGGCCTGCACCACCGTGGGTCAGTCCTGTGTAACGTTCTGGCTCATTTTATTATTTATGATATGGGCATTCCGAATGCCCATACAATATGTAAAAATGTAGACACCGTTATGGTTTACACGGATGCAGATATTAAAATAAAATATTTTATTACAAGGGTACTTCAAAAACTGTGTGGAAAAATAAAATTACAAGATGATGTGAATCTGTCCATGAGCTTTCTGAAGTACCTTCTGTTATCTCTGCACATTGCCTTACTCTGTTATCTCCTCACATCTGTGTTTTTCTCTCCAGTTTCTCTGGCTATTCCTATGACAGTGACTGTCATGTGTCCTCAGGAGAAGGGTGCTCCCTTGTTAGGGAGACACAAGATGACAGACATTAAGACCACAGCTCACACATGGCCAGCAGCAGAACCTTGAGCAAGGGACTTGCCTTTGGTGGACTCAGCTTTCTCATATGAAACTCGGAGGTGCTGATACAAACCTACTGTGTATGGCTTGTAGAGATGACTTTTCTAACAGCACTCAGGGTGCAGGAAGCGCTGAGGAAGGATAACTATGGTGAGCAGGCTTGTATTCTTGAGAGCGTAGTTCTCTGCACAGAGTAGGAGGCCATATGTCCAGATGTATTCATCAATCAGCTCCTTTAAAACATAGGATGGTGTTCCTTCATTCTACAATCCTTATCACTTTTTGCTTTGAGTGGACATTTGGATAATCCATGCAGATCCACAGGTGACTATGGCCACTGCTAGAAGTTATAACAGTCTTTGATCTAAGTTGGGCTGGATTTAATGCTGTTGTCTGGTGATCGTGACCAGGGAGGAGTACAGTCCAACAAGCCCTCACAACCAAGCTGCCGAAACTCAGCTCATGCACACGCTTCTGCTCTCTGTCCTGCAGTTCATTATAGGAAGGGCTGATTTCTGTAAACTGAAACAGTAAAGATACTATTTTAGAATTAAAAATGAAAATAAGGGTTAACTTAAAAAAGTATGATATCTACATATATATGTATGCATATTTTGCAGAAAACTATAAGCTAGTTACATACTGATGTTTGATTCCCTGCTTTGACAGGGAAATAAGTTACGAAACTGGGGCAAGCTACTTAATCGGTTTCATGGTTTCTTTATCCTGGAAATGGAATAAAAATACAACGCATATGGTGGTGTGAGGAACACGGAAGTGAACTTAAGTACACAGGAATGTTTCACCAGCGTATTGTAGGTAGGAGATAAATGTAAAGTCTTCTAAGTGCTACTAATAACGGAGTTGTTAATAATTACATCCTTTAATGTCTGTCCAAAAAAGATCCATGTTAACATGCATAAAGAAGGAAACATAAGACAGGGACATCAAGCAGCAGGTTAAGCCTGGATTCACATTCCATCAACCAGTCAATGCAGAGGTTTTCTCTGGGCTTGGTGGGCAGCAGCGTCAGGGGCTCAGAGCTTTCTGTGGAGAAAGCAGAAATGGCTGCAAGACCTTGGCCCAAATAGAAGGTCAAGCTGACACCCAAAATGTGTCAGTTACCTTTTTCTAAATTAAGTTAAAACTTAGAAAGAATGTGTAATATTTTGAGCGATCATTTCTCTGTGATCTGACATTAAACACTGAAACAACCATGGGCTGGCCTCACCCAGCATGACGCGCACAAGCGCCGGCAGGGGAAGGCCCTGAGGACACACGTCTGGAGAGAGATCTGACCAGTTCTGGGTCTACATCAAGCCTTTGCTGTTGCGACTCTGGGTTTCTAAGCCATCTGACAGTGGAGGACAGAATGCCCTTCTGACAGAGCTTGGAAAACATTTTATTCCAGTTACATGGTTTGGGTGCTATGGCGAAAAAACTGGCACAGTAGTGTGTGAGTCACGACTGGTCCCACAGTGGGCAGAGTGGCCACTGCAGTAGCTCATGCAGCACACGCACTGCCTTTTGTGTCAAAATATGTTTTTAGGAACACTTAATTTGTATAATATTGACAATTAGACTCAACACCATCAATGAGAATGGTGTGTTTTAAATTAGCATGCAATATAACCGGCTTAGTACACAATATTTGAAAAGGTTCAAATGCGACTACTTACTGGACAAATTCTGTGGTATAGTGCATACTTTCAATAACGTTGGGAATTCCCTGCAGAAAAACGATGACTGAAATTTTACAGTTAACTACTTACTAAAAACGTTGGATGATTGAGTGTAGAGTGTAAATCATGGGGGCGATAAGAGATTTTTTTTTTCTCTTCATGTTCAGAAGAACAAACCTGGGGTAGCTACAAGAGGAGCAGGCTATGAACAACACATCACTGCGAAACAAACCGTCACTCTTTTCTTGTTCTCATAGTGCAAATATCTTCTATTTTAGAATCCGTATCGAGATTCAAAAAGAATGTTTCCAACCAACTCAGGAAGAACTTCTTGAATAAAAGGGTACCAAACTAGTCAACAAATTGCTAAGAAAAATTGAATACATTTCTGGAAAGGGCCATGCAAACCTCTGGTTGAATTTGTGGGGTTAGAAGAATAACACTGACCTTGAAGGATTTCCAAGAGTTGGTTTTACTGCAGCCAGCCTTGGGCCTTCATCACGCATGTTCCAGGAAATTGGGGCCCATGTGTCTTTGAATTGCAATTCAAAAGAGAAGGAAACCTGATCCAGAGACATCTTTCAGGAAAGATGACATTGTATATGTCCCATTCATATTTCCCAGGCACATGACTAAAGTGATGCTTGGCAAAGATACCCCTTCTGCCTTGTCCCGATCATTCACTTTAATTGTTTTATGAACTTTTGGATCACCGACACATAGTTGTCACTACAATAAAAGAATTAGGGTTAATTTAAATTCTCGGAGACAGACGAAGATATTCCACTTAACACCTTTTCCCCCTCCAGGTGGTATACATAAATAGATAAAATATCCACAACTGAGTTTCTGCTCTGGTGTCCAAGAGAGATTAGCTTCAGTATGTAACTTGCCTACAGTTTTCTGCAATAAAATATGTAGGAATTATACACTTCAATTAACCTTTATTTTTATTTTAAGTTCTAAAATAATACTTTTATAGTTTCAATTTATAGGAGTCAATGATTTTTGAAATGAACCTTCGAGGTTTATTCGGAGTGCATTGGTAGCTTTTTCTCCATAACAATGCTGTCACTACATTTTTTATTAGATGCATCTTATAGTCCAAACATGTCACTTATAGTACCTGTCTGGCATTCTGTGTTTTCTTATGGAATAGAGTAAAATTACTTTGCTTCCAAACATATACTGTCTGACTCACATCTACTCTCTCAACTTTTGGTTGCAAAATTGGCAAACAAAATTGGACTCTCAAAATAAGAGGTTTACAAAGTCTGATTAGCACTGTGGTTTAGCACATCACAGGATGGCAAGTGACCCATTCTGGCATTCGATGTGGACACCAACACCATGGGATCTGTCTCTGCAGCACCATCTGACAGACACCAGCAAACCAGCTCCCGAGAGCTGGGTTTGCTATTTCAGAATCCATCCTGTGGTCACTTGCTTTCATAGTAATGTCACCAGCCCTTGGTGTGAAAGGTTTGGCGTTCCCTGGAAGTGCTGGGGCCATGGACACGGAAACCAAAAGGTCTTTCAGAGAGTGGGGAGTGAGCTCTGCAGCCTTGTCCTGCATGAGGTTTAAGGTTAACAGAAGCGAGAAGTGTATACAATAAACTTGCCAAGGCCAAAAACATAATTAAGGGACACTCTTTGAAAAGTACTCCTTAAAGATCCTCTTTTAATTGCTATCTTGTTGGAAGCGACTAGAATGAATGAGATTGTCACAATTTCCCAGTCAATCTGGTAGGTTTTGTTTTTGTAATTGCTGTAGAAAAGTTCCAGGTTGAATTCAGGAGACTGCTCCTCGTCCTCTCCTTGAGATAAGCCCTGCTTTCTCCGTTCTCCTGCAGGGGTGAATGCCTGTCCCCTGCTCACCCGGCCCAGGTACTATTTCTGCCACATCCGTGCCCATGCTTATGGAAACTTACCTGCAGGGGGCCAATCAGAAAGATCATCAGTAATCACATGTTCTCTTTTATAACTTTAACCTTCTGTCTTGTCTGTGTTAATTCAAGTTTTGGAATAATATTTGTTACATTAAGGGATTGAGTACGCCCAGCACTGACATCATAATTAGGTCTGATGTGCATGGGTTGTTTTATGCAAATGCTCTATTTGAATGAAAGCTGGTCTAATTCTCAAAGTCTATACTCTAGTTCAGTGGTCAGCAAACCACAGCCTCTAGCTTAAATTTGTCCAGCCTCTTGTTTTTATGCACCTGGAGCTAAGAATGCTTACTACATTTTCTTTAATGGTTGAAGAAAAAGTAAAAAGAAGAATAATGTCTTTTGCCATGCGAAAATCCTATGACATTCAGTTTTCCATGTCCCTAAGTAAAGTATTATTAGAACACACTGACACACACTTGTTTAGGTATTTCTTGTCTGTGGCTGCTTTTATACCACAAATGCAAGGTTGCATCATTGCAACAGATACGGGAGGGCTGTGAAGCCTAAAATAGCAAACAGTTTGTGAAGGCCCTGATCTAGTATACTGGAGTCATGAATGTAAACATTCACAAAGACTGACAGAGTCCAGCATGGTGTGATGAGACCATGGTGACCCAGAAAGCCCACCCAGGGCATCTGCTTCAGCAGGTTGTCACTGTGCGGGAAGCTGGCTCTGCAGGGCTAGAGTCACAGATTACACTTTTTGAGTGTTTTTTTAAAAAATAAATAAGCGCTGTGTAGGGACAATCAAATATACCCATGAGACGTGTGTGCCTTGCCTGCAGAATCGCGACACTGGACGGGGTCATGCGGGAGGCCTCCCGCTCAGGGTGACACACTCTTTAGTGTCTGAGAAACAGAACTGAAGTCCCTAAAGACAGACCAAGAGCTCAGTTCTCATCACAGCCCCTCCACGTGCACAGCTCATTTTTTACATTTTTCTCTGAGGAGGGTCAAACTGGTGTGTTCAAACTATTAATGAATTTGCGCTGCTCTTCCAAAATAAGATTGATATGAGTATATTACAAGCATGGCCATCAAGTCTGCTAATGTCTAAACTGTGTATCTCCTCAAAGTTTGCTCTTGCCATGAAGAGAACCATCACTCTCAGCTGGACATCGCGGAATGTTACATGCAAAAGGGGATTCGCAGCGTCGATGCATGTCCACCCTGTGTTTCTGTATACATCTAGTTGGCACTCAAAAGCTAGTTGAGCAATAAACGAGTATTGAGTAATATGTGTGGACACACAGGCACACACACAAGTAAAACTTTTCATATGTATTATAATATATTTATCTGTTATTTACCCAAACCCACTGCTATGGATTGAATGTGTTCCCTAAAGTTCCAGGTATTAAAAACTTGACCCCCACCGGGACAGGGTTAAGAGGGTGGGACATCCTAATATAGTAATTAAAAGATGGGGCCTTTAGGAGGTGACTGGATTGTGAGGCCCTTGCCTAGTGAACGGATGGATCCATTTGCTGAGTAAAAAGTTGATGGTTTAATGGTGGCCATGGGTGTGGTTCTGATGGCTTTAAAAGGAGAGCCAGTGAGGAGGTTAGTTCCTCTCTTTGCTCCGCCATTTCACCATGGGATACCCTTCGTTTCTGTAAAGCCATCGTCAACAGGGCCCTTACCAGATCAGTTCCCTGGACTTTGGACTTCCCAGATTCTGAAACTGTAAGTAATAAATATTGTTTCTTTACAAGTTATCCAGTTTTAGGTATTCTGTTATAAGCAACAGAAATGGACTAGTACAGCCACACACATCCACTTTCATACACAGAGAGAGGAAGAAGGAAAGAGAGAGAGAGAACACAAGGCCAGCATCACATGAAATGTTTGGAGCACAGTTCTCAATGGATCTTCATGGAGAGATTTCCATCACTTCACCATTCCACAGGCAACTGTGACATGCCGGCACGGTGCCAAACCTGTGCCAAGAATTGCTGATTTATCCGCTTAAATAATCATGCAACAGAAACATATCCAGGTAAAAAGTGTAGCCCGCTACTGAGGCCTTCTGTGGTCTTGCCCAGCATCTTGGCTCCTGCCTCTCTGAGGTGACTGGACCATAGAAAGCATTCGGTAAATGTTTCCGATGAGAATTACTTACCACTTGTGTGAAAGGAGGGTCCAAGAGTTGCTCGTTTCTGACTTGCATTTCTGAGTAGCTGCCACACTTTTCACCCAAACAGGGACAAGAGGGCGAGGCAGAAGTACATTTTGAGAGAGAGGAAAGCTGCAAAAAGACCCGTTGTAGCGATGACTGAGGCATCCAAAAAGTTACTGAGCAGGAAGCTTTCTGCAAGCATCTGTTTGGTACTGGAAGATATGGCCAGAGGCAGGCAGGAGAGTGCGGGGCCAGCGCAAGTGCAGGATACTGGGGTTGGGAGCAAGAGACAGGAGGCTGGTGTGGGACTCAAGGACATCTGCATTTAAGGCAGGTCAGGAAGGCGTTGCTGGCAAAGGTCATGAGAGAGAGAAGGGCAGGGCAACACAGAAGGATGTGGCCACAGGGAAAGGGCAAATCCCATCTAGTTTGTCACCCGAGGATTGATCGGTGGTGGGAGAATAGTTTCTGCGGAATGGAGAGGAAATGTCCAGAAAATATAGAAAAAGAGAAATTAGTTATTTTTAAAAGTTTGGCTATGAAGGAAAGGAGAAATACAGTGCAGAGTTCCAGATGGGGTGCATGTGTGCGTGGGTGTGTGCACATGCGTGTGCAGATACTCACATCAGTTTAATGCTTAGCTGGCGAAGAAGGTGGGAAGAGTGAGATGCCCACATACTATGCGGCTGCACAATACCTGTGCTCCTAGATACAGACGACCACCACGTGCTCAGATGGCAAATGGCACAGAAGTGCATGGGGAATGCGGCTCAGGAAGACATCTCTCCAGTCTTGCTTGTGTTGGGAGCAAGCTTTAGTACTTGGAAGAGTTCAGAACCACGCTGGTCTACAGTTCTCTCATCAGTCAGACAAACAAGTTAGAATAACGGTACTCAGGTGTTTTACAGTCCCCATGCCTTATATTTTGTTGTGCAAAATCAGCTCATCTACTGAATACACGATATTTTCCAGGTCGAGCTCACTGCTGTGGTTCCCTGGCCATCCAAAACCACAGCCAAGTCAAGGGCAGATATATTCCTCCAACATTTCTGCCCTCACCCCAGCCCTTGCACTGGGAGTGACAGGCTGTTGTGGCCTTGCACCCAGGGGGTGGTTTGGATCAGAACTCTGGTGTCATCAGCCTGAGGTCTTGTCTGACTCTGCCCTGGCATTCAATCTTTACATTTGACTCAGATAACTCATTCTTGCATTTTGTTTCAATGATTCCACTTAGACCACACAAAACTTGTAGAGAATGATAAAGACAGAATCTCGCTCTTGTTTCTAAGATAGGACTTCCAGCTCCCCAAGTACTGATTTTATGTTTATTCCTCTATAAAATAATAGAAGGCAAAGACAAGAGAAAACACAAAACTCCACACTTACGGCTCTCTCTGTGTACACACATACGTGTGCACAACCAACGTTAACTGTGGAAACTTTTCAAGTTTTTGTTTGCAGATAGGGACATAAAAAGCAGATGTTTCTGTATTTATGGACAAGGTTCACATGTGTTTTAATGAGGAGCACCTCGCAAGCATGAGTTATATTATTTGACGGATAGTTCTGAGATTTTATCTTGATTTTTCTGAAGCAACTCAGGTCCTATCACTCTTAACATGAAGTTAGAGTATCCCCCCCAAAAAATCCCAACATATCTGTCTTTTAAAGTCTTCAATAATCTATGAGCTTCTCAAGTTCTCCGACCCCAGGAATGGACAAGATGATTTAAAAGAGCTACCTCTAACATGCAAGGCTTAGGTGATGTCGCTGTGGTCCCGAGCTGCTCATCTGTTCTTTTTCCTACCTGTGACTGCCTAACTCCCCCAGTGAATGGCTCTGTCCTTTCCCACTGTTTCTAATTGCTGCAGCCCAGTGAGATCACTTTCTCAGTCACTCATCAGGCGCTGGTCCACAGTTGAAGATCCATATTCACCAACCACTGCCTGCCATATGGCAGGTGCCCGTTCCCAGCCCACCTGGGGCTTACTGTGGGTCCTGTTGGGAAGTATTCTCTACTTACCTTTTAGAATTGATGCTTTTGAGTCCTGGATTTTTTTTTTAAATCAATTTTACTGAGGTATAATTTACAAACAATAAAATGCACACATACAGAGTGCACATTTTGATGAGGTCTGAAGAGTGTGCACACTGGCGAAACCACCACCACGTAAGTGATGTGGAGCATTTCCATCATCCCAAACGGTTCCCTTGAGCCCCTTCCCAGTCAGCCTCCACCCGTCAGCCCTAGCCCAGAGCAACCATTGATTGACTTTCTATCACTATAGATCCAATTTCTCTTTCCTTGTGCCTTGTATGAATGGAGTTATACTTTTGTGTCTGACTTCTTTTTGTACAGAATAGTGCTTTTACTACTCACCGGTGCTGTTGTGTGTATACGTAATTATTCCTTTTACCTGCTCAGTGGTGTTCCATCGTACGGATGGGACACAATGTGTATTCACCTGTTGATCATTAACTGCGTTGGCTTCAGTTTGGGGCAATTACAATCAAAGTTGCCAAGACTACTTGTGTACAAGACTTCAGATAAAGATCCAGGCGCAGAATTGCCGGGATACATGGTAAGTGAGTGTTGACCTTTACAAGAAACGGCCAAACTTTTCTCATGTGCTTGCACCATGTCACACCCCTACCACCTAGGCAGACGCTCCATCCCCACCCAAACTTGATACTGTCAACCTCTTCTAATTTTAGCCATTCCACTGGGTATGCAGTGGTTTTTTGCCATAGTTTTAATTTGCATTTCCCTAATGACTAATGATGCTTAACAACTTTTTGTGCGCATATTGGCTTTTCATGTGTCTTTGGTGAAGTATCTGCTCCTTATATTGAAGTTGGATTGTACATCTTTTTATTTTTGAGGTATAAATGTCTTTTATCTATTCTGGACAGAAGTCATTTGTCAGATATACATGCTGTGGAAATTCCTCCCCAGTTATTGACTTCACTTTTAATTTTCTTATGATGCATTTTGAAGAGAAGTTCTGATTTTGAAAAATTGTAATTTTTTTTTTACTTTTAAAATAAATGCTTTATTTTAAAATAGATTTAGATTTACAGAAAAGTTAATGTACTGCAGAGAGTTCTCATATACCCCACTCTCACTTTCCCTGTAATTAGCATGTTACATGCCTGGTACCCTACTCACAATTAATGAACCAGTATTGATACATTGTTATTAACTGAAAGCACTATTTTATTTATTCGGGGTACCATAGTATATTTAGTAATCATGTCTCTTTAGTCTGATCTTGGCTGTGACAATTTCTCAAATGTTCCTTGTATCTGATGGCTT
This sequence comes from Cynocephalus volans, assembly GCF_027409185.1. NCBI lineage: Eukaryota > Metazoa > Chordata > Mammalia > Dermoptera > Cynocephalidae > Cynocephalus > Cynocephalus volans. The sequence continues at coordinate 3,243,005 of NC_084461.1, read as the reverse complement.
TGACCATTTTGAGGAGTACTAGTCAGCTATTTTTTGGCTACAAAATGGATATGCTACAAAACATATCCATAAACAGTGATCTGTTTGATGTTCTACTTATGAGTAGACCAGGGTTACAGGTTTGGGGGAAGAAGAATACAGGTGTACAGTGTGATTCAAAGTAGATCATTTTATCATTTAGTTTTCTTTTAGGTTTTGTTCTTTTTTTGTGTCCTAAAAACTTTTTGAACATGATGAAGTAAAAAAAAAAAAAAAAAAAAAAATCTCATCCAATTTGGACTAGAAAATTTATACTTTTAGCTTTCAGATTTGGGCCTATGAAGCATTTTGAAATAATTTTGTATTTTTTGTATGTAGTATGAGCAGAGGGTCATAGTCTTTTTCTTGCAATATAAATACCCAGTTTTTGCAGCAACACTTCCCTATGGAATGCCCATGACACCTTTGTAAAAGTCTTTTGCTTATAGATACATGGTTCTCTTATTGAGCTCTCTGTTCTGTTTCATTAATTCATAAATCTCTTTTTATGCCAATATCACACTGTCTCCATGTTTGTAATTTCACAGTAGGTCTTGGAATCAAGTAAGATATGTACCTCAACCTTGTTTTGCTTTTTAAAAAGTTGCTTTCTGTATGCTCGTTCCTACATATCCTCGTACGTTTTAAAATCAGCTTATCAGTTTATACAAAAGTTACCTGCTTGGAGTTTTTTCTGGAACTGCATTGAATTTATACATCAATTTTAAGAGAAATGTCATGTCATGGCCAGAGAATATACTTTTCATAATTACAAGTTTTTAAAAAAATTTGGAAACTCAGTTTATAGCTTAGCATATGATCTATCTTGGTAAATGTTCATTTGAAAATACTTTAGTTCCCTTTCAGTTTTGAGAATTATTTTTTTTTCTTTTAGAATTCTACATCAACAGTTTTAACATTTCAAGCATGCAGCTCCATTGTTTCCTGCCCTGAATAGTCTCTCATGAAAAGTCTATTATGATTTTTTTCTTCTATAGCTACCTAATATGTGTTTTTACTTTGCCTGATTTTAAGATTTTTCTCTTTGTCTCAGGCTTTCATACATTTTATTACAAATTGCCTTGTGATTTTTTTTTTTATGTGATTTTCCTGCTTGTGGTTCATTGCTCTTCACAGAGGGTCTTGTTTGGACACAACTGTACACCCTGATTGACCAGAAAGTACTCTCCAGTCTACTAGGAGGAAATCATGTGACTCTGAGACCTGAGTCTCGCCATTCACTTATCAGCCACTGAAACATTTGTGGAGATTCACCCTATAATACATCTCAGCATACAGCAAATTCAAGGCACCCCAGTATGATCTTCTTTGTTCTTTTTCTGTGTAGCTCGAGACCCCCTTTCTACTTTATTATCCAAAACAATATTTTTCACGTGGACAGTTGAGACAATAATATGTCCTACCTCATTTTTCTCCTTTTCTCCAAAGGGTCATTGTCATGAGATGCCTGCAGTCCAATATCTGAAGAGTTTTTTAAAAATATGTTTTGTTCAATTTTCTGGTTATGTAAGTTGGATATATTAGATCTGGCAGCCTGAACCTAACGAGGTCGTTTGCTAGAACCAAAGTATCAGCATTGTTTATATAATGAATATAGTGGACTGAATTATGTCCCCCCCAAACCCTCTGAAGCTTGAATTGTGCCACCCAATTTTTATGTATTGGAAACTTAGCCCCCACTGTGATTGTTAAGAGGGTGGGAAATCCTATTATGGTAATTGAAAGTGGAGCCTTAAAGAGGTGATTAGATTGTAGGACCTGCAGTAGTGAATGGATTAAAAATGGTGGTCAGGGGTGTGGTTCTGAGGGCTTTAAAAGAGGAGGAAAGTCTCTCTCTCTCTCTCTCCCTCCCCCTCCCTCTGTACTTCTACTATCTTGCAATGTGACAGCCCTTGGTCACTGTCACCACCACCAGATGGACTTTGGACTTCCTAGCCTCAGAAACTGTAAGCAATAACTGTCATTTTTCTTTATAAATCACCCAGTTTCAAGTATTTTGTTATAAGCAACATAAATGGACTAATACAATGAATTTTATAGCATAATATTCAAAATGTCCAGGATACAATCCAAACTTACTTGACATAAAAAGAGCCAGAAAAATTCAACTGCCATGTGAAAAGACATTCAACAGATGCCAACACCAAGATGTTACAGATGTTGGAATTATTTGACAAAGGCTTTAAAGTAGCTGTTCCAAGAAACAACCATGATCCTTTTGAAACAAATCAGAAAATGGAAAGTCTGAACAAATAAATGGAAGATTTATAAAAAAGCAGAAAATTTAAAACTGAAAAATACAATAACAGAAACTTTAAAAAGAGTAATTAGATTAAACAATAAACTGTGACTCAGGGACCTATGAGCATCAAAGCACTAACATTTATGTCATCAGAGTCCCAGAGAAAAAGAGTTTGTGTATGTGTGTGTGTGTGTTGGTGTTAAAAAAATATTTCAAGATATAATAGCTGAAAACTTTCCAATTTTGGTGAAAGTGATATATCTATAAATTGAAAACACTGAGTAACTTGCTCAAAAGATAAAGGAAAAAAAATCTACATCATGGAACATGAAAACAAAAATACTGAAAACAAAAGATGAAACAAAAATTAAGGACTCAGTGAAAAATGACATATTACCAATACGGGGATGATGAGAAAGAGTGCTTTTTTTTTTTTTTTTTTTTTTTTTTTTTAACAGAAACAATGAATCTAGAAGGAAGGGGCAGAAAATATCCAAAGTGCTGAAGGGAAAGAACTGTCAATCCTAAAATCTATTTCCTGTGAAAATAACCCTCAGCAATGAAGGCAAAATGAAGACATTCTCAGATGACCAGAGAGTAACAGAATTTGTTGACAAGAGGCCCACTCTAAAAGAATTGCTAGGAAAGTTTTTGGCAGAAGGGAAATGATACATAAAGGAACATATGAACATGAGAGTGAAGGAGGAACAACAGAAATGGTGAATGTCCAGGTAAGTATAATATACTATACTTGCTTCTCTTATGTTCTTTAAAACATGTTTGGTATTTGAAATCACACTTTGTAACATTTTCTGATTTTTTATATATGCAAATGTAATGTATAAGACAACTATAATGTAAAAGGAAATGGCAAGGACTATATGGTTGTAAGGTAAAATACTGATTCTGAATAGACTGTGAAAAGTTAAGTGTGTGTATTGTAATCCCTAGAAAAACCCTAAAAAATTACACACACACACACACACACACACAAATATATATGTGTATATGGATCTGAGTATATATGTATAAGATTATATATATATATAAATGTCTGAATATATGCATGTATATTATATATATGTGTGTATGAGAGTATTTCAAAAAGTTCATGCAAAATAGGTTAAAAGATAATAAAATCTTTCCATGCACATTTTGATGTGCATATATATGTGTGTCTGTGTGGAGAGAGAGAGAGAGAGAGTAAAAACTGGAATAGATGAACTAAAATGTAATACTAAAAATGTGCAAATACCCAACAAAGTCAGGAAAAGGGAAACTGAGAAACTAAAACAGAAGGGGTAAAGGGAAAACAGTAAAGTGGTAAACCTAAATCCAAATATATCATCGATTACCTTTAATGTAAATGGTCCAAAAATAACAATTAAAAAGACAAAGTTTATCACAATGGATTAAAGAAATGACCCAACTATAAGCTGTCCATACAAATTCACTTTAAGTATCATAATATAGGTAGCTTAAAGTTAAAGGGTGTAAAAATATATAGCATTAAAATGCTAATCAAAGAAAGCTGGAGTATCTATATTAATGTCAGAAGAAGTAGACTTTAGAGCAAAGAAAATGACCAGGGCTAAAGAGAGGCACCACATTATGATAAATGAGTCAATTAATTGTGAGGACGTAACAAGATTGAACACATATACCCCTAACAACATGAAGCACAAACTGACAGAACCACAAGGACAAATAGACAAATGTGCAACTATAGTTGAACATATCAACATTGATCTCTCTGTGACAGATAAAACTTGCATGCAGAAAATCATCAAGAACAACATAGAAAAAACAAAGAGCGCCATCAGTCAACTGAACCTAATAGGCATTTAAACATTATTCAACCCCAACATCACAATGCACATTCTTTTCAAAAGCACACAAAATGTTCACCAAAATAAATCTTAACAAGTTCAAGAGAATTGAATGTTTCCAGACCGTAAAAGAATTAAACCAGAAATCAATAAGAGAAAGATAACAAGAAAATCTATGAACTCTTGTAAATTCGCTAACATGTTTCTAAATAATCTGCAGGTAGAAGGGGAAGTTACAAAGTACATTAAAAATATTTTTAATAGAAACAAAATGAAAATATTTCATATCAAATTTGTAATATGTGCTTTAAAAAGTTCTTTGAGGGGAAATTTATAGCATTAGAAGTGTATATGAGAAACTAAAAAAAAGTTTTAAATTAAAGACCCCTGCTTCACTTCTAAGATGCTAGGAAAAGGAAGAGCAAAATAAACACAAAGCAATGAATGACAGAAAATATTAGAAATAAGAGCAGAAATCCATGAAACTGAAAACAGAAAAATCATAGAGAAAATGAGAATAACTGAAAGCTGCTTTTTTTAAATGATCAGTAAAACTGATAAATTTCTAGCTAAAATTACAAAAAAAAAAAAAAATACAGAGAGAAAAGAGACATAATTACCAATCAAGAATGAAAGAGGAGTTATCATCTTACTTAAAGAGTAATACGTGGATACTACAAATAACCCCACACTAAGAATATCAACAACTTACCAAAAGGAGTTGAATTACTGAAAAAATTATAAAAGTGATTTCATCAGAATTAAACTTTGCTCTGCATAAAACAAAGTTAAGAGAATGACATATAAATAGAGGTGAAGAGAAAATATTTGTAAATCACATATCTGACAATGGACTTGCACCCAGAATAGATATTTATAAAGTCTCAAAACAAAATGGTAAAAATTATCCAATCAAAAATAGATTTGAACAGACAGTTCACCAACAAGAATATCAAGAATTAAATAAGCAAATAGAAAGTGTTCAATGTCATTAGCCAGTATGGAAATACAAACTGAAGCCATGAGGAGGTATCACTACACACACACACACACACACACACACACACACACACACCCCACTCATACACACCACACACATACACACCACACACACACACACACACCACACACACACACACACACCACACACACACACACCACACACACATACACACCACACACACACATACACACACACACACACACACACCACACACACACAAACCACACACACATACACACCACACACACATACACACCACACACACACACACACACACACACACACACACACACCACACACTAACATGGCCAGAATAAAATACTAATGATTTCAAGTGCTGGTGAAGATGTGGAGCAACTGGAAAGAGCAAGCTGGTCACATCGAAAAATGATACAGCTTTTCTGGAAAAGAGTTTGGTATTTTCTTATAAAGCTCAACATACATCTACAATATGGCCCAGTAAACCCACTCCCAGATATTTGTCCTAGAGAAATGGAAATTTACATTCACACAAAAACCTGTGCACAAATATATATAGCAACTTTATTTATGATAGCCACATAATGGAAGCATCCCCAGTGTCCTTCAACGGGTGAATGAATTTATAAGCTGTGGTACACCCACACCATGGAATGCTACTCAGCAACAAAAGAGGATCTCAGAGACATTGCGCTGAGTGAAAGAAGCCAGCTTGAAAAGGTTGCCTGCTGTGCCATTCCATTTATACCTGTATGATATTCTCAAACAGACAACACTCTAATGATGGGGAATAGGCAGGGACTTCTAATTGTCAGGTATTAAGGAGAAGGTGCATCTTCAAAGTGTGAAGGCACAAGGAAGTCTTCTGAGGTGACAGAACTGCTCTGCATAGTGACTGGTAATGTTTGCACAAATATGCACGTCTGTACATGATGGCACTCCAAAAGGGCAATCTTACTGATGATAATTCAAAAATTAAAATTGAGGGGAAAAAACCAAATGGCCAGTAATAGAGGAATAGCTAGGCAGATTATAATAATACCACCTGCTAGAATATTAAAATAATAATCAGGAAAATTGCAGTAACCAGACAAAGCAAATTATAGTAATATTAAGTGAAATGGGTCATGCTGCAAAATTGTGGATTATATTTAATGTTATATCAAATTTCGCCATGGAAAAAATGAAAAGCAATAGTCAAAGTTATAAAAGATGAGATATTTTGCAGGATTAGGAGTGACCTTTTCTAATTTTCTTTCTATAGTTGCTATAATGATGGTATATCATTTTTATCATGTTTAAAAGAATTTAGTAAATATATCATTAAATTTTGCTGCTAGTCACAGAATACATACTAAACCTCACATATAAATGCATAAAGGCAAAAGGGTATTCTATATTTTAAAGAATCATCATGTATGCATAGACTGGTTTAAATTTCCTGATTTTTTGTTTTGGGATGTAATTTTATAACTTTTTTCACATGACATTAATAAAGTCAAGGATTTATCAGTGAAGTGCCTCTTCCCCCCCACCTTTAATTTTTTTTAAAATTTATTATTATTATGATTATTTTTATTGAAACATAATGGATTATACACATCTGTGGGGTGCACAGTTGAATATCAATAACTGTGTGCAATATGTGATGCTCGGGTTAGGATGATTAGTATATTCAATATGACACAATATAATCGTTTTTCATGGCCATTTACCAGTTCCTCTAGTGAAGTGCCTTCTAATGGGAACTCAACTTGGGACAAAAATTTGTGTAAAGTGAGATATTATATCTGAATTAATAATTTTACAATGAACAGTTTTAACAGAAATTAATAATATCGGGAGAAGCTCAAGTCATATTTCTGAATCTAAAGAGTATGTGAGGAAACAAATCTGGTTTGTTTGTTTGTTTTCCAAATTTCATAGCAGGTGGAACAAAATTCCTACTTTATTCCATTGGATATTTATTGCTTCTGGTAGAAGACAAAGAGGCAAGGGTAGTTTAGTGTCAGGTTGCAGTAATTTATTTATCAGTTTAGCTTACATAGTGTTTCAAAATGTCAAATATCCGAGGATTACCCCTATCAGGCCTTGGGAGATGAGGCAGTTATCATGAGTCAAAATGCTCTCTGCGTGGCCAGACCTCAGGGGGCAGTCCTGTGATTACAACATTTTCTAAGCGACAAAACCAACAGCGGCCCACAGGGCTTTACTTCCTGCCAGAGGAATAAATGACTGTGGCTGGGGCTGCTGAAGGCCCGCTTGTGCAGATGTGAGCACACGTGTGTGTGCATGTGTGTGTGTGCATGTGTGCAACTGCATGTGTGTGCACTGTGCATGTGTGTGCTGCATGTGTGCGTGTGCTGTGTGTTTGTGCTGCATGTGAGCATGTGTGTGCTGTGCGTGTGTGCACCGTGCATGTCTGCACTGCATGTGAGCGTGTATGCATGTGTGCATGTGTGCGTGCGCTATATGTATGTGCGTGTTTGTGCACCCACACACGGCATGCACACACGCACCACACGTTCATAACACGCAACTGCACAGCAACTTCTGCTACCCAGTTGTCACAGACCTGGAGCTGGGGACTAAGAACCAGAAATACAGATTCATTCAGGTCACCAGAATTGAAGGATGCACCGAAAAGCATCTCTTTGGGTCAGAGGCTGTCCACAAAACAGCACCACCCCCAAGCCCCATGCGTGGATTTGGGCACCTTAAGGAACCTCAGCACAGGGTGCGGAGGAACCACTGAGGCACAGCACACCCCTGACCTCGAGCCCTGCCTGCCTCTGTCGGTCCTGCTGGTGGCTGTTTAGCAAGGGCAGTGCTGCGGCCCACGGTCTCGGTGGCTCACGGTCACGGCGGCCCCAGGTCTCGGGCGGGTCCCCGTGCACAGTGCCCGCAGCCTCCATCTGGCACAGCCTCCATCTGGTGCAGCCTCCCGTGCCTCCCGGGCTGGCCTGGCTAATTTTTCAGTCAATTAGCAGAGGCTGCTTTGTTCTGCCGGCTCCCCGGGCTCCGCCGACGCTCGGGCCGGCGTTCACATGGGCCGGGTGTGCAGAAGCATAGTGTGTTGGTTTTGCGTGACCCCGTGACACTGTTGGGCAAACGTTATCTCGGTAATCTCAGCGATTTGCTGAAAGCCGCAAGGCCCCACGTTCATTGTTGTGTCTGAGTGGGAGTGAGTGGGGGCTTATGGTCGAGCTGTTTTAAATAAACCACGTTTTGTGAGCCTATATGTCATCTGTCAAGTGAATTTATTTAAAGAAGAAAGGTCGCCTTAACCAGGACAGGCAGAGGTTGAACTGACGTACAGATTTATTGGGTAAAAAATAAGTTTATTCGCTCAAACTTGCCAGAGGTGGTTTAGTTTTTATCAGTCCTAGAAAGGATTGCCAATCCAGCCTCAGGAAGTTCTGGAAAAGAGGTGGTCTCAGTCTATAAGATCCTCGGGGAGTCTCGGAACCTTGGCCCCCTCTTGACTCGGTTTCCCTGGACACACTGACAGAGAACTGGATGTGGCAAGGAGCCGGCTGGCCTGGGACAGCTGCTGTGAGGTGCTCCCTGTCCTGGACCTCTTCTCTCTCTCCACTGCATCAAATGGGGGGACCCCGGAGTGCACCCCCACTTCACCTACCCCCCACTCCGCTGCCTGGCACCTCTCCCGCCTCAGCAGGCTGTGCTGCACCCTCCAGTCCTCTGTTGCCTTCCTCCTCAGCCAGCTCAAAAAACTCACCTGGATCCCTGACAGGTAAGGACACTGAAGGATTTTTATGTAGATGTTTTTGTGTTGACAGCACAATGGTGGTCCTAGTGTGGTCACCATACCCGGGTGGCAGCGGGCTCGCTCTCGAGCAGCCTGGATACTGAACCATGCTTTGTCTGCCATTTTCCTCCAAAATAAAGGCTGCCTTTCCTTTTATTAAAAATGGTCGGACATACAGCATGGCTTTCCATTTTTCAAAGAAAACGTTTCTAGAGAAAATCCACTTCCACCACCTTCTCCCTCCACTCCTAGAGGTGTGTGTTTTTTCCACCATGAGCTGCGTGTGATGTTGACTGCCCTGAGGATCCTTCGACAAGCCTGGGGCGCCTGCCTGAGACATGTCCCCATCCAGTGCCATCAGGATACCCTTTGCCCTCAGCCCAGCAAGGTTCTAATCCCCAAGCGTGCACTTGCCTGGGCTCTGAGGATGGAGGCTGGTCCCTCCTGCCCTGTCACCACCTTCCTGCGTGCTATGTTTCCTGCAGGGAGTCGAACGGTCCCGCCCTCCCTCCCCTGTCATCTGCCCAGACTCTCGGCTCTATCCCTTTATAGTTAATAAATATACTTTTCTCAGTGTTATGCAGTAAAATATTCACCGGGTCTGAGCTGGGGTTAACAGATTTCTGAAAATTTAGTTGCGTGACAGCCTGTCCTACATAATCCCCTCAGCTGTCTCGTGTTCTGGGGCAGAAATGATCTTATGTGTCACTCCAATAGTCTAGAATTACACTTGTATCACTGTCGCCGGCATATGGGGCTGTGTATACCCCTAGGCCTGGCTTCCTCTCTTTCATGGCTTTTAAAATGATAACATTTGGCAAAGCCAGCTCCGACAGAAAGTGCACTCTTTCTGCGGTGGTGACAAAGGTGCCACCAGGGGCCTGACCGGAGCGGCCGATCATGGCACTCCTCACCAGGTAATGAGAGGGGCCCCTCGCCTTAATAACCCGTGCCCGAGATGAGGGCTGGCTCCGCTCGCCAGGCTTCAGCTGCCAGGCCGCAGGCTCGCCCTCCCGCCCGAACATATCGATCGCTGGACAGTCGACGGGGCCTGCAGGACGCAGCAGAGAAGCGCAGAGAAGTGGTCCCTGCTGCCACTCTGAGTGTGTGTGTCGGGGAGAGAGAGAGAGAGAGAGAGAGAGAGGTGGGGGTGGCCAGCGGCAGGCAGGCACCAGCAGCATCACTGCAGCTCATGCTGATTGGGGTAGTGGGTGTGAGTGTGTGTGTGTTGGGGGAGTGGGTGACAGTCGTCGCAGCACACTCAATTAAAGAATAAAGGAAGGAAGACTGCAGGGGAAACAGAACCCAAGCCGGCCCCGCCTGCAGTTTCTAACTGTGGAAGAAACAGAGGACGGCTAACAGATGTGTCAGGCACTTGTTGTGGGCAAGTGCAATGCATAGCACTTGATGACATGTGGCCTGGCAGCCCCGCTGTTACAGTGCAGCGTAATGGGCACTAGCTCTTCCTCGCACCCCCTGGTCTGCCTTCCTATAGGTGCAGCACCCCCTGTTTGGAGGGTCATCTCTGTGTTCCTGTCTAGGCGAAGCGGGGTCCCACTGGGACCTGCCGTTGGGTGCACTCTGTCGTTCTGAATGAGCCCACTACAATTCTCCCGGGGAGGCCATTTGTGGATTTGGAGGTCTTGTGCCATTTGTCCTGACATGTGACAAAAGGCTGCAGCTGTTCATGACCCATGGCCCGAATGTGGCTCTGGCCAGAGGCCGACGCACAGAGTGCATTCTCTCTCAGTTTGGGAAAGATGAGCTCTTGGCAGGAAATGCAGTGATGACTTGCAGGACCAAGCACAGGTTTCAGCAGTTCCTCAAAGTCATTGTGGTCATGTCTGGCAAGAAGTGGTTCCATTCGGAGCACTGCTTGTGAGGCTGTCTGCACTGGGCAATGTCTTCTGAAGATGCAGGCTAGTGCCTTCTCAGGGTGTCTGCTTCCCCTGTCTTGTCCTTGGCTCATGTGGTTCTTGGGGCATCTGTAGGTCCTCAGGTAACACCAGCTGGGATATGCTGCTACCAGCCTCTCTGCCTCCAGGTCCATGGAGAGTGACATTCTGACAGTCAGTCCAGGGTCCACGTAGCTGGCAAGCGGCTCTGCTTCCTGGAACTGTCTCAGAGTGTGGTCCAGAAATAGTGTCCTGAAAAGTTGTACAAAGCCAGTGGTGATGTTTTCTAGAGCTTCTGGATGTCATCAGACAAAAACAAAGACAGCAACAAAAAGCAACCACAACAAAACAAAGCAGCCAGAGAATGCCGTGGCAGGCCAGGCCCACGGGACACTCCCAGTCCCCACGCCGGCACTCGCAGGGGCTGCTGAAGCCTCCTCAGTGACTCGAGTGGCCTTGGGGGGGTTAGGCTGTGCACTGGAACTGATTTGTTTAATTGAGGTGGAATCCACGTGACATGATATTAACCATATTAATGTGGACAATTCACTGTATTCGCACCTACCTCAAGTTCCAAAGCATTTGTCATCGTTCCAAAATTAAACCCTGCACCCACCGAGCACTTTCTTCTCATGTCCTCTTCCCCCTAGTCCCTGACTACCACCAGGGCTTTCTGTTTCTACAGATTTACCAGCTCTGGACATTTCATGTGCATGGAATCGTGCAGTAGTGGCCTTTTGACCCCGGCTACTTTTACTTCGCAGAATGTTTTGAGATTCATGTGTGTCCTACCATGTATCAGTATTTTGTGTGTGTGTGTGTGTGTGTGTGTGTTTTTATTGCTGAATCACATGCATTGCCTGAGGTAACACATTTCGTTGATGCATTCATCAGCTGATGGACATCCAGGCTGTTTATACCTTTTAGCTATTGTAAATACTGCTGCTGTAAACGTTCTTGTCTGTGTGTTTGTTTGAGTACCTGTTTTTAATTCTTTGGGTGTATGCCTAGCAGTGGAGGTCCTGAGTCATATGATAATTCTGGAATGGAACATGGGTAGCAGCACACAGTGTCAGCTGTCACTGAGGACTGACATGCTCCAGAGCTGCTGCCGATGCTTCCAGGTTATTAGAGGGCCCCTCTGCTGGCACTGCCCAGGCCCATGAGCAATCCTGTCTTCTGTGTTTGGTATCAGCATCTAGATACGGGTTCCATGAGTCGCTCTAGGATTAAATTAGATCGTGGAAGCCCCAGCGGCCTGAGAAAGTACCTGCTTGAGAAGCAGTATTTTCATCACTGGCCTCACAATGATGTTACAGGAACTGAGTGATGGGGGCGTGGTCACAGGTGGGGTATTTATGGCTGGCGTGTCACTGGGGGTGGATGTCTGTGTTGGAAAACCTGTGGGAATAGAAGTCGTAGGAAACCCACAGCAATCCTACGTGCTCTGCGGTTAAGAATAAAGAAGGAGGTGCGAGTTATGTCCCAATGAAACCCCCGCAGCCCCAGGATGGCTGGCTAGCTCTCTCAGGCTCACATGCATTGTTTGCACCATGGTCTGTAAGCCATTCAAACATTTCCCACAATCTGGAGGATTTTGCACAGTGGTTTATATAGCTGGTATTTCCCCCTGATAGATGAAATTATACTATTATTTATCATAAAGTCGTAACTCCAGCCAAGTAATTTTTTTGTGCTGTGATTAGATTTGAACAGGTGTCTGTAAAATTCAAACATCCACGCTTTTGATGGCTGGAGATTATACTCCTGTGCTGAGCCAGGCTATCGAATGAAACATTGCTCTTCCAGATACTGAAAAGTGCGTGCTGTTTTAGGCTGTGTCCTGCTGAGATCAATGCTAACATTTTTATGCATAAAAAGAAAGTAATAGACTAGATACAGAGTGTGACAATGCTGTCATGATGATGGTTTTAACAGCAAGCTGGCATTTGCATTTCTAGATGAGGACCATCTCTCCCAGCCATCCCCTTGGGCAGTGCCCACCCTGCTCCTGTGTGCCTGCCGCGGTTGCTCGCAGTGCTCCCAGTTATTTTCTTGGATTGGCTTAAAATCCACAGCACTTCATTTAGGATAAACTTGCTGTTGGTAAGAGATTGTCCTTTGAGGATATTTCTGACTTGAGGGGAAAAATGTTTTCCAGCTTAAGATAGATGAAAAGAAAGCCTGAGTGACTGGCTACAAAAAGTGTGTCTGTGTGTATTTTGTGTGCATATGTGTGGTGTACATATGTGTCTGTGTATGTATGATGTGCACATGTGTGTATGGTGTTGTGCATGTGTATGTGCCTGTGTGGGTGTACAATGTGTATATGTTTGTATGGTGTTGTGCATGTGTATGTGTCTGTGTCGGTGTACAATGTGTGTATGTGTGTATGGTGTGTGTGCATACGAGTATCCATGAGATCATGGTGTGTACATGTATGTGCACATGTGTGTACATGTGCACATGTGTGTACGTGTGCACAATGTGAATGTGTGTTTGTGTGTATATGTGTGTGCACGCATGTGCATGTATATGTGTGCATGCATGTGTGTGCATGTGTTGATGTGTGTGTGTATCTGGGGAATGAAAAAACAACATGTGAAATCACAGCACTGACTTTCATGAGGCTCACCCATGGGCAGAGTGACCCCGATCCTTGCTTGAGCACGACCACTGAGACGGGGGTGTCAGCAGAGGCACACCAGCTGGAACACAGTGGGCCATCAATAAGTACCCAGTGAGCGAATGAATGGATGAATGTTCATGGACAAAATGCGCTCGGAACACACCATACAAGTGCTGTTAAGTAACTCCAGAATGTCATTTCTTCAAAGTTGTACCTTTTTTTTTTTTTTGTCTTTTTTGTGACCGGTAAGGGGATCGCAACCCTTGGTGTGGTGTCGCCCACACCGCGCTCAGCCAGCGAGTGCACCAGCCATTCCTATATAGGATCTGAACCCCTGGCGGGAGCACCGCTGCGCTCCTGGGCGCCACACTCTCCCGAGTGTGCCATGGGATCAGCCCCAAAGTTGTACGTATATTTCACAGGGCACAGGAACATCCACACTGATATTGGTCACCAAGGATGTGAAAATGCACTGCACGAACATTGACCATCTAGAAATCAAGAAAACTTGAAGGCAGGAAGATTTCCAGAATGGATGGTGTCAGTCTGATTCATAACAGCCAGAGTTATTGTGGTTCTTTTGGGGAAAAGCCAGGCTTTAGTCCAAGTTTTTGTGACCTGCTACTATTGAGGGTTGATATGGAGGCTTCATGAAATTAGCAATAGATGACTGTAGAGATAGTCCCTCTTTCAGCTCCTTCTTTCCTGGTGATTTTGTTAAGTATGACTTCAATGTTTTATAGAGACTATGTACCTCAGAATTCTGATGGAAGATCTGGCCCTGCCTTGGGGAGGGTTTCGTTTTAATGAAAATCACACTCAGATTCAGAATCCTGTTTTAACTGCAGAGCAAAGGAATTCAAATGCCCAGAAAAGCACAGAGCAGGTTGTTATATGAGCAGGAGTGTGGTGCACACATCTGTGAATGTGTGTGTGTGTGTGTGTGTGTGTGTGTGTGTGTGTGTGTGTGTATGTTTGTGAGCACGTGTGTGGGCACTGCACAATTTAAAGCAACTCTTGAAAAACAAAAGTGCAGATCATGAATAGAGGGTTTGGCTCAGGATAGTGTGGGGAGAGGCATATCTTAATCTGAACATCAGCGAAGGTCAGTGTTATGGACTGAATTGTGTCACTCCAAAATTTATAGGTAGAAGCCCTAAACCCAAATGTGACTGTAACTGGAGATAGGGTCTTTAGCCAGGTGAGTAAGGTGAAAGTCATAAGGGTGAAGCCTAATTAGGTAGACTGATAACCTTTAAAAAGAGGAAGAAACACCAGAGATCTCTTCCTCTCTCTCTGCCACATAAAGACACAACAAGGAGGTGGCCGGCTGCAAGTGAACAAGAGAGGCCTCACCAGGAATACAGCCATGCTGGAACCGTGACCCTGGACATCCAAGCCCCCAGAGCAGGCAGAAGGTGCATTCTGCTGTTAGCCACTCAGCATGGTCCAGAGGCAGCTTCACTTGTGTGTGCCTCCCAAGGGCTGCATGCTTTGCGAACACACACTCCAGGCAGCACTGGCATTTCCTCACTCACCCGTCTTGGCAGGTGCCCCTGCTGCTTTTTAAGGAAGGGCAGTGTACTGCTGAGGTCATTCCTGCTCTTTCTGCACCACCAGGGGAGAGTTGCCATTTGAGACAGTGTGTTCCATGTTAGGACACAGTTTTGGCTTGGTCTGCATGTGTGCAGCCCATGGCAGTGATGCTCTTTTATGGGTCTCCCAGGAAACTCCTTTGCTGTTATTTTGATGACTAGTGAAAACATCTAATCACAATAAGAATGAAATCTATTGCACAAGTCTTCTGGATTTGAAGAAGCAGAATCACAGACCCCAAGAATCTGATTCATGGTAAGATGGATGTGAAGTTGGAAAAACCCTCAGAGATGAATTCTTGCCCAGCATCCTTATTTTAATAGGCACAGCATTGCTAAGTGCTTTGTGCCCTGTCCCAGCCAATCAGTGAGGAAGAGAGACCTGGACCCCAACTTCCAATGGGATTTGTTCACCTCACATGGCTCCTCGGTCCCTGCTGGACAAATCTGCAGCAGGCCTCTTGCAGCTAACATCAATCCTCTAGTTCCTTGACATCAATTACCTGAAATCAAAAGGTTGGCCCTTGTAGCCAATTTATCCTATCGAATTTATCCAAATTCTGATTAAACTGATCCTTTTAGTTGCTTAATGATCTACTCATACCCAAGAATGGACTTGGATCAGGCTGACAACAATGTTTCAATATGAGGACTACTTTAAACAGAACTGCCACGGTCAGGACACAAATGTCTTGTGGGGAATGCACAGAGACACCCTGCCTCGGGGCGGGAAGCAAGGGTCTGCTGTGAGGACGTGACCTAGAGAACCACCACGGGGCCACCAGCTCCTTGCCCAGGCAGTGCCAGGATGAAATTATGGTCAATCTGGCAGAAGCAAGTTGCACAGTGAATGATAAGAAAGTGAGAGTGAAGACATGAGACTCGGTGGGAAGCATCTGGAGGGTCTGCATAAGCTGAGAAAGCTGGAGCAGAGATAAAGCAGATGCACCGGGGATGGAGAGAGACTTGTACTTGATCAAGCGCTGGAACCCAGGATGTCTGCATTTCAGAAAAAAGGAAGAGGAAAATCAAAGATGGAACTGTATTTGTCCATGTTGTGTTAATATAACAGAATACCTGAGACTAGATAATTTATAAAGAAAACAGGTCTATTTGGCTTACGATTCTGAGACAACGGTGTCTGGTGTGGACCTCAGGCTGCTTCTACTCATGGCAGAAAGTGGTAGGCAACTGGTGGGTACAAGCAGATCACATGGGGAGAGGAAGTAAGAGAGAGAGAGAGAGAGAGAGAGAGGAGGTGCCAGGGTCTTTTTAAATAGCCAGCTCTCGTGGGAACTAATAGAGGGAGAACCCACTCGTTACTCCCCTCTCCGTCAGGGAGAGCACTAATCCATTCATTAGGGATCCGCTCCCGTGACTCAAACTGTCACACTGGGGATCAGATTTCCATGAGTGCTGGGAGGACAGTACATCCAAACTCCATCAGGTACCAAGTGATCAAAACCTATGTGAAGAAGCCTCTGGTGAAATAAATGGGGAATGAGCCCCCTGGAGGACACGGTACCAGCTTTGTTTTGTTCATATTTACTGTGAGCGGGCACAGGACATCCTGAGAGAGAGAGAGAGAGACAAAGGGAGCTCAAGACAAGGACCAGGTCCCACTGAGCAGGCAGGACATGAGCATTTGCACGTGGATGCCTCACAAGGACGGTCGGAATTGCAAGAATAAATGAGGGACATGGAGCTGTGAGGGTAAACTCCCTCCCACAGGAAAGCCTGACTGAGAAGCTTCAGCCTGTCCTCCAGGACCATCATTGGTTTTCACATTTCATTAATAAGAAATAGCATTTCCATTATTGCCCGGAAAAAATATGAAAGATAAGCATTGGCAATCTGGTTCTATAGAGGACTCCATGCATGAGCGTAATCAATAATTAGGAAAGATAGAGGAGGTCAAATATGATGTCGAGGGGGGCAGGGGGTATCAAAAGCCACATGTGAGGCTCTGCTGGCACATCCGTCCATCCGTCACGTACAGGGAAGTGATGAAGTAGGAGACACGCTTTTCAATCACAGGAATTTAGAGTTAACTCAGCCCTGGTGACGATATCTGAAGACTGTACTACTTGGACCTTGAAGTCGTGACAACGTATTAAGTACATTTAACACTGCTATGCTGCTACATGGTTTTGAGATTTCCGAGGAATGGTTTTCTGTGATAACAAAACAAATCGGACTAACAAAATAACAGGAACCTAGATAGCAATAGCAGGTTTTAATCAAAGTACCTGCTCACCATTTTTATGTTTACCATAGACATATTAAAGCCTTTTTTTAAAATTGAGTCAATCATTATTAGTTGCTATGCCGTGCCTAATATTTCCAGATCCCAGGATCTACAGCCATGAAGAGACTTTGATATAGGTAATTTTTTAATGAATCCAATCAAATTCTTGTTGGTGTTAAAAATCATATCAGTAGCCGTATAAAACAATATAAAACGAGATTCTGTGACAGTTGATATTAAGAGTGCTTGTTTTTCATTTCTAGCAAGAGAACATGATACTTAGAAGATGAAACCATTCTTAAGATTATTAAATCATTGAAAATTGCTAATTAAATCAATTGATTATTGTATGAATATTGTAGAAGAATTTTATAAACTGTCTAACCCCTGAACTATTTTGCATAGTAAAAATAACAATTAATGTTAAAGACAAACAAATGAACCAACCTTATTGGACATACACTTGAAAGTTGTACAGATCCTTCCCAAAGTATTCAAAATAAACAGCCATTTCAGACACATAGTAATTAAAGGAAAAGCACAATTTGTATTCCAGTCCCATGTAGGTAAATCTGGATTCCCTGTTGCCCAATGAAATAAAGGGACTGATGTACCTGGCAGTGCAGAAAAAAAAAAAAAAAAGAAAAAGAAAAAAGAATTATTCAAAAATAAATTGATTTCTTAGAAAGCTTTTTCAATGAAAAAAAATCTACCCCCAAAATATACTGAAAATTCTAATAAACTAACCAGACTTAAATTTCCAACTAGTACCAACCTAAATCCTGTTTTCGCACTCTCTGTGTTGTGGTGTGTTGCAGAAAGTCTGTTTTGACTTTAAAGCACCAGTGTGAGAATATTTTGGAGAGGCTGGAGCTGTCAATAACAAATATAAACAGGGAGACAGCATTTAGAATATTGGGGACTCACAGCAGATGACTTTTTATACACATGCACAATCAATAGGTGTGTTGTGGATTAATCTGGTTTGGAATAGAAGCATGGCCGAAGGTCCATGTGACGTGCCTGTGATACATGTGTCCTCAGGGGGGGCATCTTCAGAGATCTTCCTGGCCCCGTCCCACAACATCTCATCGCAGTAGGGGTGGGACACAGAGCTGAATGCACTCTCACCACCTGAAAAGGAGGCTGCGAGGAGATGAGTTGGAAGGATAGCTAATTGAGACATGATTGTGTTCTTTTATTGTGTTTCTCCCCCTCTGATTTAAAAAAAATAATCATAGCTAGCTTCTGCATTCCCTTGCATCAACTGCTTAAATTTCATTCTTGAAAGCAGATATTTTCTTAAGGCATATTCCACCCTTTCTCAGCTTTGGTTTTCAAAACTGTAAAATTCAGTCACTTTGGTGGATAGATCGTGGGAAGGAGGAGGTGATGGCTGTGTGTGTGTGTGTGTGTGTGTGTGTGTGTGTGTGTGTGTGTGTGTGTGCATGCGCATGTGTGGGCTGAGGGGCTGGGCTATGGGTATGCTCTGACGGGAGGGGAATTTGAGATGTCTCTCAAGACTGGAATGGAGAAAATGTTTTCTGTTTCTTAGGACAGCTGGGAGCTTATTTCTGTTCCTGATCATACTTCAGAGGCAAATGACTTCTGGGAGCCCCTTGGGAGAATCCCCTTGTCATGAGAATTCAAGCTCTGGCAAAGAGCTTCTGGCAAGCGAGGGGAAGACAGGCAGAACCAGCTACCCCCAGCGACCATGTGGGCTGAGCAGAGACCATGCTGCTGGTGGCCAGGAAGGACCATGTGCTTGGGAAGGCTGCCTGTCCCTCAAGTCCTAGTTTGACTGAGACCCAAGAGCTTTCCCAGGAACCTGGGAAGGAAAACTAGCTCTAGGAAAGATTGGATGGAATATACTTCCATTTAAATAATATAAGCTTAGAAATAGATTTGTTTTTTGCCAAAAATAATGAGATAAAGAAAATTAATGAACTTGCATAGACACACACAAATATACATGTGCACACATATACATATATGTGGACACAGATATACACATACAATGAATATGCATATATCCATGTGTGTAGTAAAATGCACAAATCTTGACTGTACAACTCAATGGGTTTTATACAACATCCAGATCAAGAACTAGAATTTTCCTAAAACCTCAGAAAAATTCCCAGCCAATGAAAACACTGTTACCTCCCCACCCCCAGGGTTCCCCTATGCCAACTTTCGTCATTGTGTTGAACTTCATATACATGGATTCATACACGGTTCAGTCTTCTGTGTTTGGCTTTTGGCAGATGTCTCTTGTTTTTGGTAGGAGCAGTTCACTCTTTTCATATTTATCATAAAAATATGCCAAAACTGATTTATTTACTGTACTGTTGATGAGATTGCGAGTTGTTCCCATGTTGGGTTGTTATGAGTACAGTTGGATTATTATGAATACAGTTGTGTCAGACTTTGGTGCACATATGTACGAATTTCTCATGAGTGTATACCTAGGAGTGGGTTCCATGGTAGACATATGTTTAGGTTTGGTAGATACAGCCAAACCAACGTTGTTGCGCCAATTCACATTCCAACCAAGAATGTGTAAGAGTGCCAGATATACTCCAATTCCCGTCAACACTTGGTATTTTTTGTCCTAATTTTAGCTCTTCTGGTGAGTGTGTTTCTGTTAGAATCACACAGTGGTTTAATTTGCATGTCACTGATGTGTAGTAGCTTTGAGCTTTTCATAGCTTATTAGCCATCTGGATATTCTCTACAGTGAAGAGACTGCTCAATATCTTTTGTTGATTTAGGGAAAAAAAATGATAGTTTCTTTGTAGATTTGCGGGAGCCATTTATAAATATATTCTGGGTAGGAATCTTTTGCTGTATTGCAAATACCTTATCCTAGTCTGTGGCTTGTCTTTCTAATATGGTTTGCCTTAACAGAATTTTTTGATGAGCAGTATTTCTTCATTTTAATGAAGAACAAATTATCATTATTTTTTAAAAAATTTATTTTGTGTGTGTGTCCTGATTAAGAAATCTTGGCTTATCCCAAGAACAAAAAGATAATCTTCTATGTTTTCTTCATGAAGCTTTACTGTTCTTACCCATCACAATTCATTGTTTGACTTTTTAAAAAATAAATGCTTGTGTATTTTATGAGGAAGGAGTCAGGGTCATTTTTTCTCTCATGGATATATAATAGCTTTAGCGGTATTTACTGAAAAGAGCATCCTTTCTTGGTGAGTTTCATTGGTTTGTTTTTCATAAATCAGGTGATGTGTATATATGTGTGTATATGTTTAGACTCTATTCTGTGCTAATGATCTATTTGTCTATGTCTGGACAATATCTCTCTGTTTTGATTTCTGAAGCTTTACAGTGAGCCTTAATCTCTGGTAGTATAAATTCAGTCACATTTCTGTTCTTTAAGACTGGACTATATTCTAGGTATTTAACATTTCCATATAAATTTTAAAATAAGCTTGCCAACTTTCTTTAAAAAGCCTACTGAGGTTTTGATTGTGATTGCATCGAATGTATCTAATTGCATCAATTTAGGGAGAATTGACATCTGAACACAATTTACACTTCCAATCCAAGAGCATGGTATATCTCTACATTTATTTAGAAGTTCTTTAATTTACCAGCAATGTTTTCTAGTTTATACATATAGAGGTCTTGCACATACTTTGTTAGGTTTAATCCTACACCATGATCAAGTGGGATTTATCCCAGGAATGTAAGGATGGTTCAACATATACAAGTCAATAAATGTAATACACTACATGAATAAAGAACAAAAACCATATGATCATCTCAATAGATGCAGAGAAAGCATTTGACAAAATCTGAATCCTTAATGATAAAGACTCTCAAGGAATTAGGAATAGAAGGAAGATATTTCAACATAACGAAAGCCATTATGATAAGCCCACTACAAATATCATCCTGAATGGGGAAAAGCTGAAAGCTTTCCTCTTAAGGTCAGGAACAAGACAAGTATTACCACTCTCACCACTCCTATTTAACACAGTATTGGAAGTATTTGCCAGAGCAATTAGACAAGAGAAAGAAACAAAGGGCATCCAAAATCCAAACAGGTAAAGATGAAATCAAATTGTCCCTGTTCTCAGATGGTATGATTCTATATATAGAAAACCCAAGAAACTCTACAAAAAACTCTTAGAGCTGATAAACAAATTTAATAAGGCTACAGGATACAAAATCAATACACAAAAATCAGTGGCTTTTTTATACTCCAACAACAAACTAGAAGAAAAAGAGATCAAGAAAGCAAGCACATTTACAATAGTCAACAAAAAAAATTAAATACATAGGAATAAATCTAACCAAGGTGGTGAAAGATCTCTACAATGAGAACCACAAATCACTACTGAAAGAAATTAAACAAGACACAAAATGAAGGAAAGGCATTCCTTGTTCATTGATTAGATGAATCAATTTGGTAAAAATGTCCATACTACCCAAAGCCATCTACAGATTCAATGTGATCCCCACCAAAATACCAAAGACATTCTTCACAGAAGTAGAAAAAGCAATCCTAACATTCATATGGGACAACAAAAGACCCTGAATAGCCAAAGGAACACTAAGCAAAAAATGTAAAGCCGGAGGCACTTCCTGACTTCAAACTGTATTACAAATCTATAGATATAAAAACAGCATGGCACTGGCATAAAAACAGACATGCAGACCAATGGAACAAAATAGAGAAGCCAGAAATCAACCCATGTATTTACAACCAACTGATCTTTGACAAGGGCACCAAGAACATACGTTGGGGAAAAGACTGTCTCTTTAATAAATGGTGCTGGGAAAATTGGACATCCATATGTAGAAGGATGAAACTTTATCCATAGCTCTCATCATATACCAAAATCAAATAAAAATGGATCAGAGACTTGAATATAAGACCTGAAACTTTAAAACATTTGATGGTTTTGATTTACTATTATAAATTGTATTTTTATTTTAATTTCTATTTATTTGTTGCTAAACATAGAAATATAATTTAGTTTTGTATATAAACCTCATATCCAGCAACCTTGTTAAAACCCACTTACTAATTTCAGTAGTTTGTAGATTCTTTTGTATTCTCTATATGTGCAATCAAGCTATCTGCAAAAATGATAGTTTTAGTTCTTTCTCATCTTTGTACCTCTAATTTTATTTTCTTTCATTATTGATCTGGCTGGAATCTACAGTATAATGTTGAGTAGGACAGTGATAATAGGTATTCTTGTGTTTTTCCTAACCTAAAGAAAAAGTGTTTAATAATTTACCATTAAGAATTATGTTACCTGTTCATTTTTTACAGATTCTTATTATCAGATTGAGGAAGTTCCCTCCATTACAAGTTTGGTATAGGCATTATTTGTTTGTTTTTCTTAGTTTTTAATGGGTGTTGAACTCTGCCTTATAACTTTTTCCATATATTTACTTAATAATCTGGCTTTTTTGTTTCGTTTTTCTTCTTTTTGCTGAGGAGACAAATTCCATTGCTTGATGTTTAAACATTAAACCAACCCTGCATTCTTAGAATAAACTTCTCTTGGTTATGATATTTTATTTTATGTATTATCAAATTCAATTTCTTAATTATCTGTTTAGCATTATTACATCTGTGCTCATAAGAGATATTGGCCTCTGATTTTCTTTCCCAGTGCTGTCCTCAGCAAGTTTTGTTTGATCATAGATAAGCTGCAATGTGCTTCTCCTTTCTCTATCTTCTAAAAGAGTTTGCATGCTTGTGATCTTATTTCCTTCTTAAATAAGCAGAAGAATTCAGTACTGAGGACAGCTGGGACTGTAGCATTTTCTACAGGGATTTAAAAATTATGTGGTCATTAAATTAAGAAAAAAAAGATGTAGGATTATTTCCTTGTATATTTTTTGTGTTCATTTTGATAAGTTCTTTTAAAGGAATTTGTTCATTTCCTCTAAGTTGTCAAATTTATCAGCATATATTAGTCCATAATATACTCTTATTATTATTATGTTTTTCTAATCTATGTGGGATCTGTAGTGATATCACCTTTTTCATTCCTCATGCTGCTAATTTGATTTTTCTTTTAAAAATAACAATCTTGTTAATTGTTATTGATTTTATTAATCTTTTCAAAGAGCCAGCTTTAGACTTTGTTGATATTCTCTAATATACACCAGTTTTCTATTTTTGACTTCCGCTCACACATTTTATTTAATTATCTATATTCTTCTAGCTTTTTGAGTTTTAGCTTAAATCATTAATTTTATATGTTTCTTCTTTACCAATCTACGCATTTAAAGCTGTCAGCTTCTCTCTAAGTGTTAGTTTAGTACATCCAAAAAGTTTTAATAATGTACATTAAATATATTTCAGTTCAATATATTTTAACTTTTCCACTGTGAACTTCCTTTATTCATAGGTTCTTTAGAAGAACATTGCTTAATTTCTAAAGAGTTGTGGACTTCATTGTTACATTGTAGTTATTTATTTCTAGTTTATTTCTACTGTTGTCAAATAGCATACCCCTGTTCCTTCAAGCCTTTAAAATGTGTTGACTGTTGCATTACACATTATGGTCTGTTTTTAAAAACCTTCCATGTGCACTTAAAAAAATGTTTCCCCTGAAGTTGTTAGGCTTAGAGTGTGTGTGTTGGGTAAAATTGGTTTATTGTGTTACTCAAATCTATTTTGTACTGATTTTTTCCTTGTGTCAATTAATGAAAAAGGTGATAGGATTTAGATCTTTATATTAAAAGCAATCATTTTTATTATTGAGCTTAAATCTACCATATCAATATTTGTTTCTGTGGATTGAACATCCTCCCAAAACTCATTGAAGCTTGAACCCCATCACAACAGTGCAAAGAGGGCGGGAAATCCTATTATGATATTTGAAAGATGATTAGATTATGAGGGCTCTGCTGTCCTGAAAGGACTGATCCATCCGTGGAGTAATGAGTGAGGTTCTGGTGGCTTTATGAGGAGAGCCATTGAGAAGGCCAACTCTCTCTTGCTCAGGCCACTCTCTTGTCATGTAACATCTGGCATTGCTGCGGAAAATTGCCACCCAGAAGAAAGCCCTCACCAGATGTGTCATCTGGAACTTGGATTCCCCACCCTCCAAAACTGTAAGAAATTTCATTTCTTTACATATTATCTAGTTTCATGTATTCCATTCATCACAAACAACAAAAACTGACTAATACAATTGTTTTCTATATTTCTTATCTGTATGCCCCTTTATTTATCTTTTTATTTCTTCTTTTGGATTAATAAAATATTTTTGTTCCATTGATTTTCCTCTATTATCTGTCATTATGAAGTCTTATGTTACTCTTTTAGTGATTACCTTAAAGATTTCCATATGCATCCCTGAGTTATTACAGCCTACATTAGTCCATTTCTGTTACTTATAACAAAATACCTGTAACTAGTTGATTTATTAAAAAAAAAACAAAAAAAATTCATTGCTTACAGTTTCAGAGGCTGGGAAGTCCAAAGTCCAGGGAACATATCTCGTGAATGCCTTGGTGGTGGCGACAGTGACCCAGGGGTTTCACAACAGTGGAGGGTCAAGTTTTGGGGGGACACTCAATCCAAGGCATAGCCTAACTTAAGTTTTTGCTTTTATAATGTCCTAAACAATATGGGAAACTTTAACAGTTTAACATTTAGCCATGCCCTCCTTTTTTTCTACTCTTATATACCTTTACCTTTATACATGTCAGTCTCTCACAAAATGCTATTATTTTGTGTTGAATATTCGATATTCTTTTATATTTACTCACTTATTTTTTCTTCCCAGTCAAGTTTATTCCTTCTGCAGTGCCGTGCTTCAATCTAGAATCATTTTCTTTCAGTAGAACACTTTTTCTTTGTTTCTTTCTTTTCTTTCTTTTTCTTTCTTTCTTTCTTTCTTTCTTTCTTTCTTTCTTTCTTTCTTTCTTTCTTTCTTTCTTTCTTTCTTTCTTTCTTTCCTCCCTCCCTCCCTCCCTCCCTCCTTCCCTCCTTCCTTCCTTCCTTCCTTCCTTCCTTCCTTCCTTCCTTCCTTCCTTCCTTCCTTCCTTCCTTCCTTCCTTCCTTTCTTTCTTCCTTTCTTTCTTTCTTTCTCTTCTTCTTTTTTAAAAACTTATTTTAGATTAGGTCTGCTAGAAGTGAATTAACTCAATGTTTTCCTGAAAGCCGTTATTTCACCTTTTTATCTAAACCATCGTTATTCAGAGATAATATAAATCCAATAAAATTCACCAATTTTAAGTGAAATCATCATATAGATCTTTTCCATCACCCTCCCAAATAGCCACTAATCTGCTTTTTGTCAGTATAGAATTTTTCTAGAAGTTCATATGGTCCCTTTCCCTGAGAATAATGCTTTTGAGATTCATCCACATAGAGCTGTGTATAACAGTGCTCTATTACTGCTTATTGCTTACCAGTATTTTGACAAATGGCTATTGCACAAAGTATTTATCCATCCATCAGTTAAATAACATTTTTAGTTTTTGAGCATTATAAATAAAGTTGCTATGAACATTTATAAATAAATTTTTGTGGATATAAGCTTTAATTTCTCTTGAATAGACACTTAAAAGTGGAATTGCTTGGTCATTGGGTGTTAAATTCTATAGAAGAACAAAATATTTCCCCAAGTGGCTATGCTACTTTACATCTACATCAGAAATTTACGAGAATTACCCCTGCTCTTTATACTCACCAATACTTGGTATTGTCAGTCTTTGTGGTGAGTGAAGAGAGGTATATCTCATTGTGGTTTTAATTGAATTTTACCTGATAACTGATGCTATTTGAGCATCTTTTCATGTACTTATTTTCAATTTCTGTATCTTTTTTGATGCACTATCTATTCAAAACTTTTGCCCTTTTAAAATTAGATTATGTGCCATATTATTGTGATATAACAGATTTTAAATATATTTTGAATACAAATACTTAGCACATATGCATTTTACAAATGTTTTCTAGTTTGTGGCGTCCCTTTTCATTTTGTTATTGGTGTGTTTGCAAAAGCAAAAAATAATAATAATTTTTAGGGGCTGCTTAGCTCAACTGGTTAGAGCTCA
The DNA here is from genome assembly GCF_027409185.1 of Cynocephalus volans. Taxonomy (NCBI): domain Eukaryota; kingdom Metazoa; phylum Chordata; class Mammalia; order Dermoptera; family Cynocephalidae; genus Cynocephalus; species Cynocephalus volans. The sequence goes on along the minus strand of NC_084461.1, from coordinate 3,216,720 downwards.
GTATTATAACACCAAGGTCAAGGGTTCGGATCCCCATACTGACCAGCCACCAAAAAAAGAGTTGTTCTCCTCTTCCTGGTGTGGGAGAAGGAGACACCTTAACAAATAATAATAATTTTTATAAAGTCCAACTTATTCTTTTTTTCTTTATGGTTTATACTTGCTTAACCCAAAGTCAAAGATTTTTTTTTCTATGTTTTCTTCTAAAAATTTTATAACTTTAGCTTTTGTATTTAAGTATATTATTAATTTCTTGTTAATGTTTGTGAGTGGTATGTGGGGTGGATATTTGTTTTTCCAGATGACTATCCAGTTTTTCTAAGACAATCTGTTAAAGAGAATATCAGTTCTCCATTGAATTATCTTGTCACCTTTGTAAAAGAATGATTGATTGTATATAGGTGGCTATGTTTCTAGACTCTTTATGTTCCATTGGTTTATACATCAATACTGCACTGTCTAAATTACTAACTTTATAAAATACTGACTTAAGTCAATACTGCACTGTCTAAATTACCAACTTTATAATAATGCTTGAAATCAAGTATTATAAATGCTCCAAATTTGTTCTTAACTTTCAATGTTCCTTTGGATATTCTAAATCCTTCATTTTCATATAAATTCTAAAATTAACTTGTTGATTTTTACAAAAGAGTTTGCTGGGATTTTGATTGAGATTACATTAAATATATAGATTAATTTAAAAAGGATAAACATGTTAACAATTTTGAGTCTTATACCTATTTTCCTTAAGTTATCCTTGAGTGGTTTGTGTTTTTATGCTATTGTGATTGATATAGTTTGGACATGTTGCCCCCTGTCTCTGTCCGCCCCCCCAACTCATGTTAAAGTCTGATTCTCAACGTAGAAATGTTGGGAGTTGTTTGGGTCATGGGGGTGGATCCCTCATGAATAGATTAGTGCCCTCCCTGGGGTGGGGGGAGTGAGTTCTTGCTCTGTTAGTTACCATGAGAGCTGGTTGTTAAGAGGATCCTGGCACCCCTCCCCTTGCCACCTCTCTTCCTCTTGATATATGATCTCCTTGAACCCACTGGCTGCCTTCCATTTTCCACCATGAGTAGAAGCAGCCTGAGGCTCATGCCAGATGCAATTGTTCCAGATTCATGAGCCAAATAAATCCCTTTTCTTAATAAATTACTCAGTCTCATGTATTGTGTTATAGAAACACAAAAATGGACTAATACAGAAAATTGGTACTGAGGAGTGTGTTGTTGCTGTATAGATAGATGAAAATATGGAAGCAGCTTTGGAACTGGGTAATGGGCAAAGGTTGGAGGAGTTTGGAGGACTCAGAAGAAGACAAAAAGATGAGGGAAAGAGGTCAGTTAAATGGTGTGACAAAAATGTTGACAGAAGTGTGGACAGTAAAGGCCATGCTGATAATGAGGTCTCAGATAGAAATGAGGAACTTATCTGGAATTGGACAAAAGATCACTCTTGCTACACCATAGCAAGGACCTTGGCTGCATTGTGCCCATGCCCTAGGACTTTGTGGAAGGTGGGGCTACAAACTATGCACCAGAATATTTGGTGGAAGAAATTAATAAGCAGCAAGCATTCAGACAGCTGCATGGCTACTTGTAACAGCCTATGCTCAGTTATGGTGGCAAAGGCATGACATAAAGCCAGAATTTATAATTAAAAGGGAAGCAGAGCATAAAGATTTGGAAAATTTGCAGCCTGGTCATGTGACAGAAAAGCCGAGAGCATTTTTAGAAAAAGAAATGAAGGGTCCAGAGGAGAGTCTGTTTGCTAAGTACATTAGCATGGCTATGAGGCAGCCAGGAGCTAATAGCCAAGACAAGGCAAGAAAGACCCTGAAGGCATTTCACAATTCTCCCGGGCAAATCCTCCCATCACAGGCCCTGAGTTCTAGGAGGACTGAATTGTTCCAGGAGACAGACCAGGTCCCACTCTCCTGAGCCTCCACAGATGCTGCTCCCTGCATCCTGGCTTCCTTGGCTAGAGTGGCCCCAACAGTGGTTTGTGCTGCACCCCTGGAGAGAATAAGCCAGAAACCTTGCAAGCATCCATGTCCCATTAATTCTGCAGGCCAACATAAAGCAAGAACTGTGGAGGCGTGAGAGTCTTTGTTACCAGACAGCAGTTCTAGGTTTCTGGTTAAGCTGTGAAGAAAAAAATTTTCCGAGAACCAGGCAAAGGAAAGGAAAAAAGGGCCAGACAGATGGGACATAACTGGGCTTTATTACAAAGCCACAGTAGGGTACAGAAGCGTGTGGGGCCATCTCCCACATGTGAGGAGCAGCCTGGATTCCTAAGGGGAGGGTTTACATATTGTTCTGGGATGGGGGCTGTTTCTCTGTCCTAACTAAGGGGATAATATTTAGCCATGAAGGCAGATCTAGGGTAATTAAGTCGTAATAGGCTGATGCAAGGACACATCACCTTCCTGTTGAGTTCCTGAGTTTCTGAAGTTTCTGAATCATACACAGTGAAGTCATTTTCTGCTCTAACATCTGGGTGGAAGGTCATTTGCACTTTTGTTCCTTTTAGTGTGCAGGTGTGGTGGTTTTTGTAATCTGCAAAGTTCCAAGTGTAGCAAACTGATTGATGTGGTGGTTAAGCTGTCATCAGTGCATTATGGGTTTATTAACTGCTAGTGCCAATCCAGTCTGAATATTTATGAGCCGCCTCCCTGGGGCATGTCCCTATTCTGTCCTGCCTCATCTCCACCCCAATTTCAAAGGATGTATGGAAAAGCCTGGGGATCCAGGAAGAGATCTGTCACACAGGTAGAGTCACCACATAGAACTTTTGCTAGAGCAATGCCAAATGGAAACATGGGATTACAGGTGCAACAGAGAAACCCCATCAGCGCCATGCTTAGTGCCACCATGAGAACAGGACTGCCTGATCTGTGGAGCTACCAGCATGCAACACCAGCCTGAGAGAGGTAAAGTATAGCTGGAGACTAGGAAAACTGTAGGAGCAGATCTCCCCAGGTACTTTAGGATCCAATGCCTGCACCAATCTGGGGAGAATGCCAATCATGGGGTCAAGGTGCATGATTCACCAGCTTTGACATTTGATGCCTGCCCTGCTGGGTTTCCCACTTGTTTAGGACCTGTTACCCACCCACCACCCACCCCCTCTTTTTGGCCTATTTGTCCCTTTTTGAAGGGGAATATATACCCTATGTTTGTCCAACCATGGTATCGTGAAAGTAGATAATTTGTGTTAATTTCTCAGATGAGACTTTAGACTTGGGACTTTTAAGTTGCCACTGAAACAAGCTAAAACTTTTGGGGCTGTTGGGATGGAATAATTGTATTTTGTATATGACAGGAACATGAGTTTTGGGGAGACAGGGGTAGAATGATATTGTTTGGCTATATTGCTCCCTACAAAGCTCATGTGGAAGTCTGATCCCCAATGTGACAGTTGAATGTCTCCCCAAAACTGCATCCCTACTGTAACTGTTGAGGGTGAGAAATCCTACTATGGTAAGTGAAAGGTGGGTCCTTGAAGAGGTGATTAGATCATACGACTATGCCATAGTGAAAGGATTAAAAATGGTGGTCAGGGCATGGTTCTGAGGGCTTTAAAAAGAGAGTGAATGAGGAGGTTGGTATCTATCTCTCTACTCTGCTGCTTTTGCAATGTGTTACGCTGCCATCTCACCGTCACCACCACCAAGACCTTCACCAGCCGTGTTTGTTGGACTTTGGACTTCCCAGCCTCACAAACTATAAGCACTAAATTTTATTTTCTTTATAAAATACCCAGTTCCATGTATTTTGTTATAAGCAACAGAAACAGACTAATACATTGGGTCAAGGGGGTAGATCCCTCATGAATAAATTAATGACCCCTTTGGTAGAGAAGGTATACTTAGTTCTCCCAGTATTAATTCCCATGAGAGCTGGTCATTAAAAGGAGCCTGGCACCTCCCCTCTCTTTCTTTCTCTCTTCTTTCCTCTCAACATGTGATCTTGCACCCACAAGCAGCCTGCCACTTTCTACCATAAGTAGAAGCAACCTGAGGCCCATTCTAGATGCAGAAGTCCCAGAATGTAAGCCAAATAAACCACTTTTCTTTATAAATTACCCTGTCTCAGATATTCTGTTATAGTAACACAAAAAATGGATTAATACAGTGATATTTTAAAAACGTTTAATTTCTAAATGGTAATTGCTTATATACATTGATTTTATATACTAACCTTTTATTCTAAGACCTTGATAAACCTACATATTAATTCTAGTGGGTTTTTTGTAGATTCTTTAGGATTTTTGCAGAAATAATTATGATGGCTATAAATAAAGACAGTTTTATTTCTTCTTTCTGATCTGAATGCCTTTCTTTTTTTTCTTGCCTTATTGCAGTGGTTAAAATCTCCAGTAAAATATTGAATAAGATATAATGAGAGGAAACATCTGTCTTGTTTCACCTATGGGTGAAAAATCCTATCTTCCACTATGAAGTATGGCGCTTGTTGTAGTATTTCATAGATGTTCTTTATTGTACTAAGGGGATTGCCTTTTGTCCTAGTTTTCTGAGATTTTATATGTTTGAGAAAGTTCTCTTCTCTTTCTATTTTGCTGTGTGTCTTCTTAAAATAATCACAAATGGATGTAAAATTTTGTTGAGTTCTTTTCTTTATCTATTGAAGTGATCATATTTTTTTCAGACTGTTAGATATGGTCAGTTATATTAATTGATTTTCAAATGGATAAAAAACAAACAAACAAACAAGCATGGCTTTCCTGAGGTAACCCACATTTTGTTATAAAGTATTATCCTGTTCCTATATTCCTGGAATCAATCATCATTGTAGCCACCTGAATATGGTTTTCTATTTATTTATTTATTTTTAATTGACACATAATAATTGTATAGACCTTTATGGGGTACAGTGTGATGTTTCAATACATGTACACAATGTATATTAGTCAAATCAAAGTAATTGGCATATTTATCACCTCAGACATTTATCATTTATTAACCACAGGCTGGGAGGGGGTGGGGGGAGGGGAGGATGGGGACAAGTAGGTCAGTGGGAACAACGTCACAGTTAGATTGAAGGAAGAAGTCCTAGTGTTCCAACGCACAGCATCATGAATATGGCAAGCATTAATATGTAGCATATTTCAAAAATATATATCAAGAGAGGCTTCTGAAAGAATGTAGATTATCTTTATGGGTAAGATTTTAAATACACATCCAATTTTATAATTATTATTGCTCTGTTTAAGTAATCTATTTTTTTAAGAGATCTTTGGAATTTTAAGTTGTTCAAAAAATTTGTTCATTAATATTAGTTGCTAAATTTACTGGCATAAAATTGTTTCTAATATTCCCTAAATTTCTTATTTCTCTCTAGGATCTATAACAATGTCCTCTCTTTTATTTTTCATATTGGTGACATGTATACTCTCTCTCCTTTTTTTTTTTTTTTTTTGGCTTAAAGTTTATCGAAAATTGTATTCACCTTTTCAAATAATCACATTTGATTTAATTGAGTTTTTCCAATGTTGATTTTAGTTTCATTGATTCCTGCTTTTATATTTATTATGTTTTTCTAGTTACTTTGGGTTCTATTTGCTCTTTTTAATATCTTTAAGGTGGAAACTGAAGTCACTGGTTTTGAATACTTTTTATTTTCTAACATAAGTGTTCAATGCTATGAAATTCACTGCTTTAGGTGTGTCCCATAGATTTTGAAATGTTTCTTTTCATTTTAATCAGTTTAAAACATTTTCTAATTTCACCTGTGATATCTTCTTGGACCCGTATTTATATTATTGTGCATTGTTTAATGTCCAAACATTTGCATATTTTCAAGTGCCTTTCTGTTATTTACTTCTATTTTAATTTCATTGTGGTCAGAGCACATGTGCTTCACTTCAGTCCTCTTCAACATACAGAGTTTTTTCTGAAAATGTGGTCTATCTTACTGAATGTAAAATGGACATTTGAAAAGAATGTATATTTTGCTGTTGCTTTGTGAAGTGTACTACAAATATCAATTAGTTCAGGTTGGTTGGCTGTGGTTTACAAGGGTTCTGTATCCTTACTAATACTTTCCCTACGTATTCTATAATTTATTGAGAGGGTAAATCTATGATGATACTTGTCAATTGGTCAATTTCCTTTCAGTTCTTTCTATTTGTTTCTGCTTTAATTATTTTGATGCTCTTTTATTAGTTGCATTCATATTTAGGATTGTTTAGTGAATAGACCCCTTTATCATTATGAAAATTCTTTATTTCTAGTAATGTTATTTTGTTTTAACATTTATTTATTTCACATTAACATAGCAAATTCAGCTTTCTTTTGATGAATTCTTTTTTAACCTATCTGAATATGTATATTTAAAGTGCATTTCTCACGGCCACTTACATCTAGGTCTTCTTTATTTAAACAATCTAAACATTTTTACCTTTTTTGTGAACTTGAGGTCATTTATATTTATGCAATTGTTGATATGGTTGTATTTAAGTGTGACATATTACTACTTTTCTATTTTTGTCCCAACTGTACTTTATTTTTTTGTATTTTTGGCCTTTTTCTGTTTATTATTTATGATTACATTTTAACACTACTAATATTACACATCTTTAAATAGAGTAAATAACCTTATAATATTATATTTACACCCTCTGTCTCTTGTACCACTTTTCAATTTTTTCAATTTATTTTTTATTTTGGTAAAATATTTGTAGTATAAGGATTGCCATTTTAAGCATTTTTGTTTGTTTAACAATTGTCTAGTTTTCAAAATTTACAGTAGTCCAAATGTGATAAAAATACATGCACTTTCCTCCATTGAGTTTGTTATAATAAGATATATAGGTAAGTGTACATAATATGACATTTTATCGAAGGTATTTCTTTTTTAAATTTAAATTTTATTAATTTTTTGTTGAAAGATAGTTGATTATATATTTTTGTCAGGTACAGAATTGAATACTAATACATGTGTACAATATGTGGTCAAATCAGTATAATCAGTACACTCATATTTACCGAACATAATCAGTCTTTGTGACTCAACCAATTTCTCACTAACCTCCTCTCCCTCCCCCTTTCCTATCTCTAATAACCACAATTCTGTTCTCTCTCTTTTATTTTTTAGTTCAATGTATTATTGTGATTGTTTCTTTCTTTCTTCCTTTATTTCTCTTCTTTCCTTCTTTATTTTAGCTCCCACTTATGAGTGAGGACATTTGATATTTCTCTTTCCGTCCCTGGCTTATTTTACTTCACGTGATTTTCCCTAAGTCCATCCATGTTGCTGCAAATGGCAGAATTTCATTCTTTTTTTTATGACTGAGTAGTATTCCATTGTGTACATAGACAATATTTTCATAATCCAGTCATCTGTCCATGGACATTTAGTTGATTCCACCTCTTGGCTATTGTAAACAGAGCAGCAGTAAACAGGGGGGTGCTGGTATCCCTTTGACATGATGATTTCCAGTCCTTTTTGTACACACCCAGTAGTGGGAATGCTGGATTGTACACTTCTATCTGCAGTTATTTGAGTAAACATAGAATTGTGTGGAACTAATTATATTCACAATGCTGTGTGACCACCACCTCATCTATTTCAAAAACTTTTTCATCATCCTAAACATAAACTCTGTACTCATTAATCAATAACTTTTTGTGTTATTTTTGTCACACATTTTTATTCTACATCTATTATAAATTTCATAAGGCACTTTGCATTTTTCTGTATTAAACAGTTAATTAGCCATTATATTTTTAAAAATATGAAAATGAGTGCTTTTTATACTTATCCATATGTTTATCATTTCTGATGCTTTTCAATGATTTATATATATCCAAATTTTTATCTGAAATCATTTTTATTTTGCTGGAATAAATTCTTTCAACATTTTTTATTATGCATGTCTGATGTTCATAAATTCTTTAGCATCTGCTTATCTAATACATCTTTACTTTAATTTGTTAAAGGTATTTTTGCTGGGTAAAGAATTTTCAATTGACAATTTTTCTTTCTCTCAGTGCTGAAAGATGTCTTTGCTCTCTCTCATATGCACTGTTTCTAAAGAAAATCTGTTGTTTTTCTTATTTTGTTCCTCTTTATATAATACATCTTCTCCCCGTTGTGCACTTCTTTTAAGATTAATTCCTATTACTGTTTTTAAAAATTGGATTAGGATATTTTGTGTTTTTTTTTATTTTTAGGTTTAGTCTTAGGTTTTATAACACATGTTGGAACAATGCTTTATTGTTCTCATTGAATTTAAAAAAATGGGGGTACTATAACTTCAAAATGTTTTCTTCATTTCTTCCTTACTTCTGGGATGTCAATTAGATGTATGTTAGACAGCTCTAGTCTCACAGATTAGCAATTTTATCTCCATTTTATTTCAATCTTTTCAGTCTCGTTGATTCATGTTATATAGTTTCTATTGTTATGTCTTCGAGTTTGTGATCTTTTCTTTTGCATTGTTTATATTGCTGGTATTCCAAACTAGTGTATGTTTAATTCAGATATGGTACTATCTGTGGCAGTTTCATATGCCTTTTAGAGACATTTATTACTCTCCTTATCATGTTTATGTTTTCCTTTATTTTTGTGATTATATGAAGTATCTTCAACGGGTTTTTAAAGTTGTTTGTCTTTTAGTTCCACTGTGTCTGTCATTTCTGAGCTTTTTTATTAATTGATTAGTTATTTTCCATGTTAGTCATCATATTTTCTTTATTCTTTGTATGTCTGGCTATTATTTATTGAATGCCACATATTATAGTTATTATTATTATTATTATTTTTCTTTTTGACTGCTGGATTTTATTGTAGTCATTTAAATAGTGTTAAATTTGCTCCTGATGTACAGTTATTGAAGTCAGCTGGATATTTTTGAAGCCTGTTTTTAAGTCTTGTCAAGATGTGTCCAGAGAAGCTCTTGCTCTAATGCTAGTGGCCTTCACTTATGGGTAGAAGCCATGTTGTACAAAAAGTTCATATGCTCATATGTACCACCCAAGTCAGCTCACATCAGCACTGAGGGAGGTTAGCAGAATTCACATATGTTAACTGCATGTATGTTGTGGCTCCATGGGGATTTGTTTAGGATGGATTGAGGTGCAAGTTGCTACAATTGATGAGATCAGTGGGAAGACTCTCATGAATTCCAGGTGAAAAAGATCTGACATTTAGCTTGGGGCTTGAGCAGTTTGAAAGACTTGACACGTTGGTTGGTTTGAGTCCAAAAAGTCAAAGTGGATGACTTGCATGATGGGGGATGATACAGATTTAACATAAATAGGAGGCCCAGGAATGTGGCTGCTTCCTGTGTAATGAGGGGGGTGCCATGATGTACCCAGGCAGAAATGCATGATGGACAGACAAACACAAGGCTGGCTGCAGGGGCAGGGCTAGAACTACAGATTGAAAGCTGTCAGCACATGTCATGTTTGGAACTATAGGCCTGCATAAGACAACGTGGACTTAGCTATAGACTTGTAAATGGATTTATGATTCAGAAAGGCCTAGGGAGATTGATCATCATTGGTTTGACCCAAATGGGCCATCCAAATTATGTGACATAGATACAAGTAGGTGTGACCAAAGTCATAATATCTTCTCATCCAGTAATAGCTTTTGACCTCTTTGCCCTTGATGGGTGGTCTGGTTGGGAGTGGTTATGACTTTGCTGATGCTGACTGTGATCTTGAATGGTCTCCATCATCCCAAAAGCTCTACTGTGTCCCTGGAATGAATGTGTCTGTGGGAGGCCACAGGGCTAGTGATAAGTACTTATTCAGTCATCAGACATTAGCTGATACCTTCCAAACACCAGCTATATACTAACATGCTAGATCTGCGAAACGAACCAGCCTTTGACATCAGCAGAATGTAGCTGAGTCTGGCTTCCCAGGAAGACAGTCATAATCCATTTTTATTTAACTGGAATGGTAAAGAGAATAATGTAATGTTTTATTTACACAATGAGTACTTTTCAATATCCCATTATACATGTATAATTCACGAAGATCCATGACATGCTTTACCTAATCATTTTTTTTCTCTGGAAAGTTACACAATTCATTTTTATAACATTTTAATGTAAAAATAACACCACATTGTGAGTAAGACTCACAGTAGTTCCCTCGGATTTATTGCTTGTGGTTCTATGTATAAATCATAACTATATCACAAATTAGAAATTGTTTTTCTACTTTGTTCATTATATTTATAGAGAGGGTCATAATTACTAAAGTATTCATTTTCAAAGTCTTTTGGTCTGATTCCAGTCTTATTTATTATGATTGCATTATTTCTATAATTGTGTTTATTAGTTGATGCCAGTCAGTATTATATTATAACATTTGCTGTGCTGCAGCCAAGTTGTCTAAAAGATATAAAATTATGTAAGTCACATTCTTTATTAACCTGTTACTTGTCTGTAAATGAAACTAATTGAAGAATTTTTCCATGTGCATTTAAGAGATGCATTTACAGATGTCCCTTGACTTACAATGGGGTTATGTCCTGATAAACCCATTGTAAGTTAGAGATACCAAAAGTCAAGCATGTATTTAACACACCTAACCTACCAAACATCATAGAATAGCTTAGCCTACCTCAAACATGCTCAGAACTTTTACATTATTGATATTCAACTCTGATCCCACAAACATGTATAATCAATTATGTTTCAATAAAAAATAATTTAAAAAAGAAAGCTTACGTTATTCAACGTTTGGGCAAAATCATCTGCCACAAAGACTGTTTTATCATAAAGTATTAAGTATCTCATGCAATTTATTGATTTTTCTACTGAATTTGTATCACTTTCTCACCATTATGAAGTCCAAACCTCCTAAGTCAAACCATTGTAAGTTGGGGACCATCTGTGCTCGTATTTACTGTGGCATGGACCAAGACACAGCTCAGAGATTTATAAGTATAGAGAACACTGTTCATATATGGTGGGCCTTGTTTTTCTTCTTTGTAACATAAGGTTTTAGCCTAGGTCAGTGTTTTTAAACCTATGGTTTGCAGAGCCCAGATTTTCCTGGGAGGCTTAGGGGAGGTTCTTAGGACTGAGGACCCCCCACCCCTACCTGCAAGAGTGGCTGCAATTTTCTTCAAATACTGGGTCTCCCTGCATAATTACATTTGAGTGAAAGCTTCCGTGGGTCTCATATCTGTGACTTCATGAAGTGAGGTACCGTAGATTCCTACTTATGTGACAGAAATAATAGGTCGTGAGCCTCTGAAGTTTTTGTCAGGATGCCTGGATGTTTGGAAGTGCCTAGGGATAAGAGTAAAGGAGACTTTGTTAAAATGAAGATGCCTGCCTTAATGCATTCACTGAGCATTGCTGGCTGGGTGTCAGGGAGTGTCGAACCAATGTCCCCTCATCTCAAGATCTCACACTTTAGAGAGGACAGACCACCACCTGACGTCAGTCAGTAGATGTGAGCAGAGGGCAGCACAGAACACAGAGGAAGGCTTCTAACTCAACAGGCCTTGGCACTGGGTAGGGGGAGACTCTAGGGAAACTGAGGCAGGGTCCCAGCCTGGCTGTGTTAGAAGATAACCAAGGATCTTCTTCTGGAAGTCACCATGGCTAATGTGCATTCACATTGGTTTTCGTCTTACCACAGCCTGCATAATGTTGTGCCCATAAGTTTCATTTAGTGCTTCTGGAAAGATATCGAGAGAAAGATGCCCAGGAAGGACACATGAAAGGGGTGTAGGGTTGGAGGGCTGGGGCTGATAGGCACTAACACACTGAGAAGACTCTCCCCGAGAGGCTCAGGTCCCCATGTGTGACACTGGTGAGAGCCAAGACACTCCTGAGCAGGTGTTAGAACAGTAACTTTTCATATTTCTGAGGTCAGGCTGTGTCCAAATAGGTCAGGAAACCCCACCTCAGTCCTGAATCTGACAATGCGGCTGCATGTTTTCCACTAGCATAGAGTGAAAGCTCATGACAGTAGCCCAACCAATCGTGTGAAGATGTGGGTTCTGCCGGTGTGTGACGACGGTGACCCATGTCAGTCACGCAGCAGTAGGAGGTAGTTTTCTGAATTCAGGTGGCTACTTTGCCTTTATTTGCAAGCTTCTTGACACTCCTGGTAGGGACACGACTGTGAGGAGCATCGTGCACATGGAACACAACAGGAGTAGGGACTCCTGGACACGGGCAGGCAGCCCTGTGTCTTCCTGACATTGAGCGGCGTCCTGCAGCTGTTCGTGGGTCATCTCTATCTAAGTATCCCAACAACACATCAATAATCAACATTTCCCTCCCCGTTTCCACCTCCCCCTGACCATCTGCTTCCTCCTGCATTCTTTATCTTGATGGAGTGGTATTGCCAGCGCCTTAATCACCTCATTTATACTTGCTTTTTTCGGTCCCAAACACAGCCAGTTACCTGACCAGTGGGCAAAGCCTTCCTTTTTTGTTCTGTTAAGCTTCCAGAATTGGTTTTCTTCACTCTTAGATCCTTCTCACACTGAGAATTTCTGTGAGGAGTTGCTCACAGCCCATGCACACCCCATCAGATAGCGAGTTTTGGTGGAAAACATCACAAAGTCCAGTTTTCAGAGCTCAGAATTGATTATAGCTCTCTCGTTGTTTTATTTCCCAGTGTGTACAGGATAAACTCAAGACTTCTCAGGTTAGTACAAGGTATTTCATCATGGTTTCTGTGCATGTCTCCAGTATGCGGCCACAAAGCCTGGATTCATGGCCTTTGTGCTTTTGTACTGTTTTTTCCACTTCAGCCTGGAGTGCCTGCTTGCCCATCCCTTCCCGTGTGCGTTCCCACCATCAATCCCACTGTATGTGAGCCTCTCCACTCACGTGGTCTGCAGGACAGGAAGCAGCACACAGCTCAGCCTCCCCGTGCAGCAAGTTGTGTTTGCCGTTTTCATTCTGAAAGCGCAGTCAGGTGTTCTTGCCTTTCAGAGCTGAGGACATCAACGGACAGACTCAGTTACCCTACGTCAGAGGTTGAATCAACTCATGGCACTTCCAGCTTCTTCTAGGGAGTCTTAGAAAATGACACAATGAATATAAAGAATGCTGACTTTTATGACCCCAGGAGCAGAGTGGACAACTGAACTGGTAAAGAGTTGTGTTTATATTACATCTGCTTGGGGGCTGTGTTTTCTTAAAGAGTGTGAGAAAAAAGAGATGCTCATGAAGATACCGTCTCTGAACACTGTGACCTCCAACTTTCAAGCTTGTGACAGCCATGCTGCTTGGGACACACTATGTGTTTATTTCATATGATGTGTTCATTTGTAATGGAATTTGACGGCTCATTTTGTATGTGAACTCAGCCTTGTTATTCTACCTGTTTCCACAAAAGATGAGAGATACATTGATATGTATATTGTTTAGAGTATAGATTCCTCTGTTACTCTGAAGATGTGAGACTTTGATTTACCTTCCCTTTTACTTTACATAAAGGTGTGACTCTAGTAGATCCAAATCAAACACACTAAAGTCTGGACTGGAAAACAAATGGAATTGCACCTTAAAAAAAAAAAAAAACTAATTAATCCCAACAACAATCCAAATTCCTCTTAAACACATTTTCCCTTTCTTTAGTATTGCTTTGTTAATTTTTTTTCTAATCTCTTTCCATTTGGATCATTCACGATGAAATCCCTCTTTTTTTTTTTTTTTTTTTTTTTTCCATGAACAGCATTTCTAACTCCCATCGATTTTGTTCAGGTGAATGTTTGGGGAATCGTCTTCTATTATATCTACACTTACGTGTTGGGTTCTCAGCAGCCCTTTGTTTCCAAGTTTAGTCACCCTGTCTCCTACCTATTTTAATTAAAATTGTTCTGTGGACATCTTCAGGCCATGACGATGTTCCTCTCTTTTGGGATTTTCTGTCGCAACTCTTCATTCATGTGGCAGCTGTCCAGTGCTCATGCCTTGTGATCCTCAGGCTGCTTATCAGGGACACTGCTCATGAAGAGTGGGCACTGCATAGCTGTCATTTGTGTGCACAAAATAAAAAATACAATATGTGGTATGCAGACACATAGCATTTATCATATGTCCCAAAGTTATCAGATTGACTGTTTTGGTGAGCTGTCTGGCTGAGACATCATTATTTTCTAATGCAGGACTTCTGATCCTTGGCATATTGACATTGGGGTTGGATGGTTCACTGTTTTAGGAGCAGCCTTGTGCACTGCCGGATCTCAGGCCTCTACCCATTGGATGACAGGAGCATCCCCCTCCCCCAAGTGTGACAACCCAAAACATCCCCAGTCACTGTCAGATGTCCCCAAGCGGGGCTGTGGGTGGCAAAATCATCCCTAGTTTTGAACCACTGATCTCCAAGTAGGTACTAATTAAGGACAGGTGTCCAGTGCCAATATATAGAAAGGAGAACACACAGAAATGAAAGGAATTTAAAGTCCAACATGTTGACGACTGTCAGAATACATTAAATACATCCCATTATTCTGAGGCAAAACATTCCTTTTGAGTGATTTCACATGTGTCTGCATAACAGCAGTTTCAAAGGAAAATAGTTTTGCTTGATGTGAGAATTTATCCAAAGGTGAAATAGAAGGATCGTGCTCAACATTTGTGCAGGAAGGATTGAGAATTATTTTCCCTTGACAGTAAAGGGAAGTTTTTTGTTTTTTTTTTCTCTCTCTCTCTTCATTTTTATTTATTTATTTTTTTCACTTTTAGTCCGCCAGGGATAGCTCAGATTCAGAGAGAAGTACTGATATTCCACAAAAGACAAGTAGAAAGGACTAATGCTCCAGCTCTCAGTTGTAAATGTTGTTCAAAAAGATTTCCCAGAGTGCAAAGAAGAGGAAACTTTCTCCTTTTAGGTAAAAGTGCAGAAACCTCAGTTAACTTTCACAAATAAAAGGGATATGGGAACCTGCCTGTCACTCAAAAATAGTTGCAAGAAATCGGGGATCCACGAGCAGAACCAGTTTTAAACAGCTCATTCTGCTCCACTTTGCTTGGATACATTCCCTTGAAAGCAGAGCCTGGCTGGATTTTCAGCAACAGTCGGAAAGGACCGTGCTCAGCCCCCAGTGAGGGCGCTTGCGGTTCCGTGTGCAGAGCCAGTGACGGCAAATGTCTGGGGCATTTCTGGAACCCACACGGGCACTCATAGTGCCTTCAATCCTCCAACTCTTGATGCCCCCCTTTCTTTTGATCCTGTATAGGTGGCAGAAACCTTATCCTCAGAGCTGTCATCATTCAGATCCTGTGGTAACAAAACGACCATTGCATACAGTCTGAGTGAAGTGGAAGAAAATTTTGAAATTTCAAAACTTGAAAATTTTGAATTTTAGCATTTGGATTTTGAAAGCTGGCACAGCTCCTCCTTCAGCAAGGGCCCTGAAGCAGCCTGATCTGGATCTGTGAGTGGTAATTACCAGAAGCTCTGTCCCCAAGCAACCCTAACTTTTCCTGCTTAGAGAAGGCTTTTTCCTGCTTAAAGAAATCTGCATTCCTCACTTAGGAAAGAGAACGACCCAGAGCTAAGAGAACATTTCCCAGCTCAATCAAATGCCCTGATTTCACTTCTCTTCCTGTAGAATGTATGTTGCATGGTCCTTGCTGCAGAGAAAATTTTTAACCAAGATTCCTCACGTAGTTGTAAGCCTCAGGGTAATGTCCCAGCAACCTGAGATGCAGCTTGCAGATATGCCACAACGGTGCCATTCCAGAATGCTTGTCAATAGGAGCAGCCACTGACCATAACAGCTGTCCAGAGCTGCAGTTGCCGGGAATAATTTTTTTCAGTCCCTCCCACTGACAAGGTGCAGGGAACCAAGCTTGCCCCCAAATTGCCCAGCAAATGCCTAGGAGCTTTGAAATAAGCCCTAGTTGCCTTTCAAAGAGCAGACTCCCCAGTACGTGGACCATTTGCCATTGTATTAATCTGCGTCTGTTGCTTACAACAGAGTAACTTATAAAAAAATTTATAAAAGGTTAGTTTATAAAGAAACAGCCCAGTTTCCAGGAAGCACATCTGGTGAGGGCCTTCGTCATGGTGGGAACTCTGCAGAATCCCTTGGTGGCCAGGGTGTCCCATGGTGGGAATAGGCTGAGCAAGAGAGCTGACCTTCTCATTTGCTCTCCTTTTACAGCCATCACAACCATGCCCATTACTCCATTACTCCAGGAATGGATCAATCCATTCAACGTGAGACAGTCCTCACCATCTAATCACCTCTGAAAGGCCTCACCTTTTAGATACTATAGTTGGATTTACCATTCTCTTAACACTGTTACAGTGGAGGTGAAGTTTCCAATAGGTGCACTTTCGGGGGACACGTTGGACCCACAGCACCATAAGTTATGTTTCTCTCTAAGGTGACCTGTAACCTCAGATACCCCCCAGCCTCCGTGGACTTGGTTGTTTGCTTCCTGCCGCCTGGCCACCTGTGGCTGGTGCCTGGTCTGCTGCACATGGTGCTGTTCCTGCCACTCTCTAGGCACAGACGGTCCACCTTTTTGTTACACCACATGGCTTTCCGAGCCTTGAAGACCTCGTCAGGAAGCTCTGTTCCAGTGACTTTCTTGAGTCTCCTCCCATTGCGCCTGGGGCAGGCAGGTGACCCACCACGTCTGGGCTTTGACACCACCTGGAGGTTGAACTTACCATCTTGCACCTGACATCGATGCGTTGTGGTTTCAAACCTCAGCTCTTCTCCCCCTGGGGTCTTTGGAAGCTTGCTGTCACTCATCCTCAGACTGTCCCCCGGGGACAGGTTACGGTAATTGCTCACAGCTCCAGAAGGGGTTGCCTGAGAGGGGAGGTGACTCGGCCAAAGTCACCTGGTGTGAGTGTGGACGCTGGAGTAGAAATTTGTTCCCTGAGCTTGATCATCCTGGAACGGGTATTTCTGTTGACTTTCCCTCCTTCCATTCTCCCCACCCAGGGCCAGCTCTCTTCTGCCCTATGAGGCCATTCTCCATTTTCTCTAGTTTTACTCTGTCTTAAAAAGGAAAAGAATAAAGCAGGAATTAACCAGATGCACCCTGTTTTGGGTTTGTTCATGGCCTTATTTTTTAAGATCTTTGCTCTGGGCGCTGTAATTGGAAAGTCACCTGCTTCCTTCCATTTATAACTATTATTAATTTAAGATCTACATGCTAAATGTGAGTGAGGAGAGGGCCAGATCATTATCAGTTCTCTAACACCCACAGAAAAATGAGTCAGGCACCCACCAGCTATAAATCCTCTTCTCTAGGAGATATTTGTTGCCAGCAAAGATGATCCTGGTGTAAGGGAAGCGTTTAATGTGGAAAATGTTGTCCTATTTCTCTTCTTGATAGCTCGAGACAACCTGGGCGTGGAGACGGGGAGAAAAGCTGTAGAGGAAGGTTGCCCAAGAAAAGCAATATGTTTGCTAGGCTGATCAATAAGAAGATTAACTTAACCAAGTAGAAGACTTATCAATCTTGCTATTGATCAGGTTAGCAAGCATATTGGTGTGCTGGTGTAGTATTGCAGGGCTGTCTGGATAGTGTTCCATCAGGTCCTCTCTAGGTGAGCTATTCCTGGCATGTCACTGGCTATGGGACCTCAAGCTTATGGCATGTACGGCGACAGGAAAGCTCTCTCTGCTCTCTTCCTGTGCAAGGCTGTCTCCAAGGAAGCAGATTGATGGAGAGATGGGTGTGGTATCGTGGGTGGGTATCATGTGCTCGACTCAAATTTAATCAACAAGTTCTTGTTCATTAAGGAGAATCTGTGACTCTTAATTTTAAAACATCATGTGAGTTTTCATCTGTTGAATATTTAGTGAAAGCTCAGAGAAAGTTATTTTAAGTATACACAATTGTGAGAGACTTGGCTGTGATAATTGAATATACCTTATATTTTGAGTGCTCAGAAATAAACTAATGATCATCTTCACAAACAGCGTAAATACATTTTTAAAATGGGAAAAGCTATGGTTTGAAATTTTGGGGTCAAATAAATAAATTGCTTTGAGTTATTGACATGAAATAATTAAGTGGTTCTGAGGTGACATTTATGTAGTTTTAAAATTTTTATTTATTCATTCAGTAATTATTCAGTACACATAAAGTCTAAGTCTTCTGGCTTCTGACATCAGACCAATCTATCACATAACTCCAATGGTAATCCCTTCTAAGGGAAAGTGCACAGAACAGAACCAGATGACATCATTTCATGAGCTGGAGTGTGTCTTTATACTTATTCATGACACTAAGCAAAGGGCAAATCCTTAGCTTAATTATTCACAGTTAACACTATCTGCAACGTGAGTGATTTTATTATAACACTAAACTCCCTTCCTGGCTAATGCCATGATTGTTTGCCTCATCTTGCCTCATTTCAAGAAGGATAAATACTTGGCCCATGATCACTTGACTCTTATTTCCCCTTAAAACCCTTGGAACTGAAGTTCCATTCCAGAGGGACTCAGACACCATTACCTCTTAAGGTATTAGAGATGTGATAAACGTGCAGCGATTCTCACGGGGGGAAATGTGCTTCTCTACAAGGAAAAAAGAAATGCTGTCTGTTTCTCCAAGGAACCCTTGGTCCTTCTGGGGAATTCCTGTGAAGATCCTGGAGAGAAGAGTGAATGCTGGAGGGTGTCACTGGTGATGCTGTGAAGGGAACGCTGGATCAGGACAGAAGACAGTCACCTGGGGTCATTATTTTCTCATTTGTGCTAATTTTGCAGGCCAAGGCAGAAAAAGCAAAGGGATTACTTATTGTCTAATTCATTCAAAAATATTTATTGAAAGCTACATATTTTGCCAGGAATTTGGCTGAAAGATGAAAATAGATGTTTTCTGCCTTCAAAAAACTGAGAGTCCAGACAGGAAAAAGGCCAGTGTTTTCGTGTGTATCCAGGGGAGTATATTAAGGCATGACACTTCTCTCTGCCTGGGCATAGTGGCCATAAAACACTCACCTCGCAACACGTTTTCCTAATGAAAAAAACTACTTTGGTGGCCTCCCTTAGCTGTGTAAAAGCAAGGCAAAAATTATTCTCATTTTAGAAAAAGAGGGAAAAAAAAAAACAGAATTTGAGCATTTTAACACTTTGCCTGGCTCTGTAAGAAGATAGGGTAATTCATATAATGGGTCCAGGGGTGTTCGGACAGGTGAGGAAGTCACCTGCATGAGAAGGTTGGTGGCCCTTCAGGAGCAGCATGGTGGTGCTCTGGTCCTTCCCAAATCTAGTTTAGTTTGTGCATTATAGACTATCATAAACTACTCAGTTTTCCTAAACAGAAAAGCAAAATAAAAGATACCTGGTCACATGTCTCTCTCGGCGGGACTGGGCTGTGGTCTTTGCTGGGTCATGGTGGCTCTGAGCTCATAGTATCTGGGACTCCACCTCAACATGGCACCCCGTGCCCTTCATAGAAAACACACATGGCTCTGCTCTCCATGCTGACTCAGCTCTAGCTCAAGTCTAGGGCTCTTAATCAGTCTGTCATGCATGTGAGTGAGATTAAACCAGCTTCCAGAGGGAGCAAATACATTTTCAGGACATGCCGAGGCAGGTGTGCAAGAAATTCTACTTTCTTTCGTTTCTCATGCCAGAAATTATAAACTAGTTTCTATCTTGAGCTTTGGAGTTTAGAAGTATTCAGGACAAATACAATCATTTTAGGGTTGCTTGATCCAATCTATTAATTTTTTAAAATTGGTGTTAGAGAATTTTTCTTTTTTTTTTTTTTTGCAAAGAGAAACATAAGCCTGAATAATAAAACACTACTGATTAAAAGGTGGTTTGCAAGACAAGCAGGATCAGATTCAAGGATGAGCTTGTTACAAATTTTGATTCCTGGGTCCCGCCCCACAGCTAATAAATTAAAATCTCTAGGGCAAGGGCCCAGAAATTGTGAAATTTAATGAATCTCCCTACTAATTCATATGACTCTTGAAGCCTTAAAGTCTAAGCGGTCTGTGCTGGATGTATTCCTGAAAATCGGTCTGCCCAGGGTTTAGTAAGACAGGGATTCTTGGGAGAAGTAATACTGGAAAGTCATATTAGGATGGCTTTTGTGAAACAAAAATGGTTTCCACTTGCAAATTTGGATTTTTACATGTTACATTAAACCAAAAAAAGATACCCACACATACAAGATTATTTCCCAATATAAGGCAGAGCTTTCTAGTTGTCAGAGTTTCCTTGAGATGAAATGACCCATCCTGGGACACCCTGCTCTGCTTGTCCTGGAGGCTGGGCAGCTGCTCGTCACCAGGCAAATGAAGTTTAGAGTGGTTAGCTGAGAAGAGTGACCTTTAGAGGTCCTTCTAAACCTAAGGGATCATGATTCTGTTAAATGCTGATGGAAAAAAAGGAAGATTTTATGCAAAGACCTGTTTATATTGTGGGTAACCAACAAAGTAATGAAATCAATGGCTCGACAAAGCCAAAGGTTTAGAAACATGATCTCCAAAGCTTCTTAATGAGATACCTAAATTTAACAAAATGAAATGTTTGTCTACAGCTCAAAAGATTTATTTCTGTCATTCCTAAACAGAGAGACATCTCGCAGCCCGCAGACGACCATTTGTGTGCTGTGAGCTGCTTTTCCAAGCTGCGGTGACGTCACATGCTGAACCTTCTCTCCTCTTCCACTGTGATCCCCTTTGGGGTCAATGCCGCACATTTGTGGAATAGCAAACTGTGTTGGATAGGGTAGCTTCTGACCACACAACTGAACTTTTCTCTTTGCAGAGTTAATTGGCCATAAGGGGCTCAGGTCTCTATCTTGGTCTCATTAGCAACAAAATCTAACTAAATGGCCCAACTGACCCAGGTCCAGAGCCAGTGTCCTCATCCAATGGTGAGATAAAAGTCATCTGCGGTTTTTATCATTCATTATCATTGACACCGTGATGGTTGAAACTCAGGAGGCAGTTGGTCTGGGGAGAACACACTATAAAACTTTTGAAGTTTCTTCCAGTTTGGCATCCTGCCTACGATGCTTGAATAGGAAATTGCACGGCAAATAAAAAGCCAACAACTGAGGGCTGTTTGGCTGACATAATGCGGTGGGTAAAGATGTGACACAACCCCAGAAACATGAGCTGCAGGGAAGTGATGGAGAATGACCTCACGTGGTCTGTTTAGACACAGGACAATCATTTCCAGTAAATGTTGCCAGTAACCTGGAAAGAAGCCCCGCTAGAAAAGGAGCAAGAATTGCTTGAATGCGTTTAGATGGAAGCGGCCGTGAGGCAAAAAGCTCATTAATTCACTCACTTATTCACTCTCATTTGCTCATTTATTCACCCACTCATTACACTTGAGCACACATGATGTGCTAGAGTGAGCCAAGGAAGGGATGTGAAGGTAAGAGCCAGGGTCTCTGGGAGAGCCTGCTCCATTGGGCTTGTGAGTAGATGTCTATGGGGCATGTTTGGGTGCTGTGTTCTTGGTTTCCTGCATGGTCGTATCTGTATGTCCTCAGCATTCTGATCTGCATTGGAGCATAAACTTCTCACCCATGGGGCTTAATTCATAGGCGTCTCTTATGCCTCCCCAGTACAGTCCCAAGAACATAGGCATAGGATGCATGCTGCAGAAAGGGAGGACAGCGTGATTACCACCTGCTCTGCTTGTCATAGACCTGAAACAGCCAAGCCATGTGAAATTAGTTGTGACTCATTTATAAAATTATTCCCATTCTAGAAAGAGAAGAACTGGTAGAATTATAAGCACTCACAAGTAGTAAGGAACCTGGGAAACTGTCCTAACTAGGCTTTTTGAGAGGAGGGCTCTGTGTGGGTGGCTTGCTGATGACAGTTGGGGAGATGCACTTATGGGCAGCAGGACTGACTCAGGCTGGGGGTAGAACTGACCACAGTGCAGCTGCAGCTGAGGCCTCAGTTGACACCAGAGCTGGGATGACCCTCAGAGCCTGACGGTTTTCTTCTTTTATCATCAAGCTGTTGGCTGTCCCCTGGGAAAGGGTGTGACCTAGGGTAAGGTGATTCTCTGAGCTTTCAGCAGGAGATATTCCCAGGGTCTGGAGGACAGTTGCTTCGACCCTGAGGTGGGGATCTAGGTGGAGAACCACAGTGTCCATGATAGGGATCACCCAGTCTAGGATTCCATGCCATGAAGAAGTCACCTGTACTATACATCAGACAAATGTTATCCAATTTCTGTTTGAAACTTTCCAGGGACAGTGATCCTACCTCTCTGCAAATCAATTTATTTCATTTTAGTCTAATTATGGAGCTATCAGATGTGTCTTCCATTTACTGAGCTAAATCTTCCTTTCTATAGTTTTTACTACTACTGACATGGGTGCATGGAGAGCAATAGAAAAGACATCCACCGGTCCTATCTGTCATAGAATAAGTCTATTTCTTCCTTCCATTCACAGTTCTTTAAATAATCAAAGCGAGTTATCATGCCTTTATCAACTTTTCTTCTCTCAGCTAAGCAGGTAGCTATAATACCATTAGAGCTTAATTAAGGGGTGAATAAAGACTAAGGAAGAAAAGACTCTTTAGAGTAATTTTAAAAATCATTTAGTCCAGGAAAATAAAAGACTAGAGACTTGGGGGAGAAAGAGTCAGCACAGACAGCTGAACAGCGCAGAGACAGGTTCACTCTCTGAGGGCCAGAGTTGGGCTCCGGCTGTGGTCCCGGACCATGCAAGCTGCAGCACCTGGCCCTAACTGCAGAGCGTGGTGATGGGGGCAGGCTGTGATTCCTGCCCTAGGACAATGTTGGTTTCTTCCCGCAGACACTTTCCAGAAGTTAGTCCAACAAATTTCAGTCCTACCTGCATTGACTTATGGCTCCACCTCTCACTGGTTTGTGTGTCGTCATTTTTGGGGCTCACAAAGGCAACTGGACACAATGACACTGCTTCTAGATGGAGATGTTTCGTGACGCACGCCACAGAGCAGGTACGCTGGAGGCAGAAGTGTGTTGTCTTCCTCCACGAAATTGGAAAATCCAAAAAAGGGAAAGGAAACAACAAATTCTACCTCCCAGGCTGGGGATAAGTGCCTCTTCCTCCCAGGCTGCGGTTTATGTGGCTAGAGCTGGACATTTCCAGCTCAAACCAGGTCACCAGGGCGAGGAGGTCCCACACTCTCTGCAGTTCACATGTAGAGCTTTCATCACACGGGGACGCAACCTCAGGATATCAATCACAGAGAGTTGCATTTTCATGGAAGAATCAAAATGTAAATAGTTCAGTTGACCTCAATGTCCTTATCTGTAGAAGCAGGAATAGGCGATCTTCAGGTGTCTTCTACTTTAAGGCTCATAGAAACCGTTTGAAAACACACACACATATATATACCAATGTATATATATATATATATATATATATATATATTATATCATTTCTCTATCTATCCACCTATCTATCTAATTTTAAAACAGGTCTCTGGTATTAAATAGAAAAAAGAAAATCTTGAACAGACTATATCTAAATCCAAAATTAGAATACTGTAATTAATCAAAAAGTAATTTCTGGCTAAATTAATAGAAACGATGGTTTCTGTTAAAATAATAGAAACGATGGTTTTATGTTTGAGAGGTGTGCTTTGACGCCACCGGCCCCCACCTCGTCTCCACGCTGGCCATTGCCTCCTCTGTGAAGCCAGTATAAGAATGACTCTTAGTTCTATTTACAGATTCTGAGGCAAGGGTTCTGACCGGGCAGCTGGGGTCAAGTGCCAGGCGGGACCCAGGGATAACATGGTGAGGGAATAGAGGAGGGTACTGGTCCAGCTCGGGCTGGGGGTCCACCTGAACCTGCCAGCTGTGGCAGAAGGGCAAGGACATATCACACACACAGCTGTTCTCCCAGTTAGCATGCAGGTGGGCATCAGTCTGAAGTTCAGCTGGCCATTGGGTAGTTAAGCCAAAATGCTTGCAAAGAGGCTGGCAAAGGGAAGCTGCCGTAAGCACCTGTAGGCTGTGCCTCAGCCAGCAGGGCCCCTCTGTGCCCCCACACCTCCCACCAGCCAGCAACTAAAGGGACTACACTTGGCACAATAAGGGCCTCCAGGACACTGCTCTGGCATGCAGTGCAATGCCCTTGGCCCGTGTGCAGGACTGTTCAATGTTTTGCCTACTACTACCCCATGAGTGAGGACGTCAGGTGGAGGGAGAAGCGGGGAACAGTCCAGCTCATTTGACCCTAAACAGGGGAGATTCTGTCAAGTTTTTTGCGTTTCTGAGCCCCCGCTTCCTGCAGTGTGCAAGCGTCACGACTCCATTCAGTCCTGCCGCATGCGAAGAGCTTGGCGTGGGCACACCCAGTCCTGCGGTACATGAAGCACTCGGCGTGAACACACTCAGTCCTGCGGTACATGAAACACTCGGCGTGGGCACACTCAGTCCTGCGGTACATGAAGCACTCGGCGTGAGCACACTCAGTCCTGCGGTACATGAAGCACTCGGCGTGGGCACACTCAGTCCTGTGGTACATGAAGCACTCGGCGTGGGCACACTCAGTCCTGCGGTACATGAAGCACTCGGCGTGAGCACACTCGGTCCTCCGGTACATGAAGCACTCGGCGTGGGCACACTCAGTCCTGCGGTACATGAAACACTCGGCGTGGGCACACTCAGTCCTGAGGTACATGAAACACTCGGCGTGGGCACACTCAGTCCTGCGGTACATGAAGCACTCGGCATGGGCACACTCAGTCCTGCGGTACATGAAGCACTCGGCGTGGGCACACTCAGTCCTGCGGTACATGAAGCACTCGGCGTGGGCACACTCAGTCCTGCGGTACATGAAACACTCAGCGTGGGCACACTCAGTCCTGAGGGATGCCAAGCTCCCAGCATCAGACAGCCAGAATAAGTGACCCTTACACACGCACGGGTTCTACAGCCATGAACTCCCCCGGAAGAGAAACACATGCAGCATGCACCTCTCAATTGCCCCATTAATACCAGAGAACTGCATCACTAACTTTACCAGAAACTTGGAAAAAATTGAGAATGTTATTGATAACCTGGAACTATCAGGGTGATAAGAGTTCATTGATTCAATTTAGTGAGTTGTCTTCTATTTATAAACAGCAGCTCTGACTCTCCCTACATACGTATATGTGCTTGTATGAATAGAGATATCCTCATATCTTCTGATGCTCGAGAGGATATGGATAATGCTTCTATAAATGGAACATTTTTGTGGCACATGACAATCAAAAGTATTTGGATATAGTTGATTATTCAAATCATTAAGTATGAGATAAATAGATCCTAGTAAATTTTATAATGAGAAAACCAGCTATGCTTGTATCATAAAAAACAGTGGGACACAGCCACAGTGCTGATTCCCATTTTCACAGCTCCCCCAGGAAAGGTCCCCGCCAGTCCTGCTGGGACTCAAGCTGGAAACTGTCGAGCTCTCTAGCTGTCCCTCCCCTCACACCCGGTTCATCCCCCGCCGCCACCACTCTGCACCTGTTGTCTCCTCTGCAGATCATCTTCTGTCTCATAATCTGGGCAAAGCCCCTCCACTGTACTTCCCAATCCCATGCACCCCAGTGAGCTCTTCTTCATGCTTAGAGACTCAGGTGAGGCAGTGTCCTCCATGTGCTCTTTGCTGCCTTCCTATGTTGCATTGTGGATTGAGTCAATTTCTCTGCTGTGACCTGCAGTGTATCCAAGCTCCGACCACTGCCCCACTTTGCGGCCTCCCCTGTGACGACCTTGTGCGCCCTGCCTACCTGCTACTTCATCTTCTGCAGGAGCTCCTTTCCACCGCCCCGTTTTCCCTCTGCCTCCACTCCTCCCAGCTCAGCACTCAGCTTAAATGCACTTCTCTGGAGTCGCTTTTCTTAAGTCTCCCCTTCACCGCCGTGTTGCTCCCCGTTTATGTCCCCTTCAGCACGCCACACGAGGCACACTCATACCTTGGTCGGCTAGTTCACATGGGTGTTCCCTGTCTCTCTCATTGGAGTTTAAGTTTCCCAGGGGCAGAACTTGCCTTTTTTAGCTACTATCAAATATTCAATTATTTTCAAAGTGACTGGAATCTGATAAGTAATTAACAATCCCACTAAAAGACTGGTTTAAAAATCTGAGCAGGAAATCAGCATGTAGTTACAATTGCTACAAGTGCAATGAGGAAGGAATCCCTGATCTCAAAAGGTGTGTCAGGCACTGGTGCTCAGAAGCTGAAAGTCTAGCTGCTCGTTTACATGCACGAAAAAGCAGCGTGTGTTCCATCATTTTAATTCTGATTAAGTGACCAGTAAGTGTCCAGTATTATTAAAAATTCACAAAATATAATAATAAATGAATCCATATAAAGGACATATGGGTGACAGACACTCACTCAAAAGACAAATGAATCCTTTCCACGGGGAGATGTCCTTAAACTCTTCTTGCATATTGTGATAGTTTCTTGATTTGGGAATTATCAGACCTGTACAAACAGTAAGATTAGTAATGTTGTTGACACACAGAGAAATAGCACCAAGGAAAGACCGTAATAATATTAGCTTGCTACAATGTAACACTATACAGTCGTGAAGAAGCTCTTCAGTGTCGTGTCCTTCAGTTTTATCACATCACGTTTGCAGTCGCAGGTAATGCTACCCCAGAGTTTAACCAGCCACACTCTCCGGACTATATCTGTTCATAATATTATTTGTAGAATAATGACTATTCCAACAATTAAGTCCAGACATTAACAAAGTGTTATTAACTAACATTTAACACCCCTCCCACTAAATGATTTTAATGCAAATTTATTCATTAGAAATAGAACACAAAGGGAATAGGCATTTGAAAAGTACTTTATTTTTACTTTGTAAATAAAGCATAATTTCAGGGATAATTTATAAAGAAGACACCAGAAACATAAGGCAAAATTAAGCAAACATTATTTTTATTGAGTAAATAATGAGGCCTTAGAATTGTAGAGGATAAAGCTAGCTTTCCTCTTGAAAAAACTGAGCTATTCATAAAGGAGGACATGAATGATATCCTATGATTACAAAAATAATTGAGAAATTATTTAGTCATGGGAATGTGAAAGTGTTCTAATAATACATAATTTAATTCATTTCACAAATGTTTATGGGTTCTCTGCAATGTTCTAGACATTGACCTTGATGCAGGAATGCAGCAGTGAATGAAAGCCACAGAGCCCCTGCCCTTTGGGGGTTTACATTCAAGTGTGAGAATTATAAGTGCAGACATGTATCAAGATGTTTTCATGTCACTAAGAAGTTTTCATGAATTAACTCATTTACACAAGCACCCTTTTATTATCTTGTTTTTAAATGATAAACTGTGGCAGAGAGAGGTCATAACTTGCCCAGGATCAGAGTTAGTACCAAATCTAGCATTCCACATTCAAAGCCAATGCTTTTTCATGTAGTTAACCAATATTTGTTGAGCTTCTGTGATGTGCCAGGTACCGTAATAGATGCTGGAGATAGTCCGGTGAACAAAACACACAACCATTCTGGGCCCAGTGGGTCTCATGAAGTCTTAGCTGCTACCTTGATTTGCTCCTGACACGGTGTTATCTGTTGACTTGACTTGGCAAGTGCTGTGCCTGTGCATGGAGGTAGGAGTCGAATCCAGAAGTGAAGTGCAGCTTTAGAAATCAAGGTGCTGATAGGATGCTGAGATTGCATTGTGACCTTGCCTTCAAGTTTTTCTTTACCTTAGTGACAGAATCCCTATGAGAACATAGGATATAGAGGAAGAATAAAAATAAGTTGAAAAGTTAATGAGGATTTCATCTCTCTGACTGCTCAGGAGCTACAGATTGGTAAATTAGGAATCAGTGTGGTAGACAGAATAATGGCCCCAGAATTCTAATTTCTGGAACCTGTAAATATGTTGCTACATGGCAAGGGGAGTTAAGGTTGCTTATCGTCTAACAGTTTATCTGGTGGGCTCAATGTCATCACAAGGGTCCTTATATGTGAAAGAGGGAGGCAGAAGTGTCAGAATTAGAGAAGGAGATGGTTGGAGTGGTGAGATTTTTGACATGAAGGTGGAGGAAGGGGCCACGAGCCAAGGACTGTGGGAGCCTCCAGATGACGGAAAAGGCCAGGAGCGGATTCTCCTCTAGAGCCTCCGGGAAGACCCAACCCCAATGACACCTTGACTTTAGCCCAGTGAAACTTATTCTGGGCTTCTGACCTCCAGACCTGAAAGATAGTACATCTGTGTTGTTTTGAGCCACTCTCTTCAAAGTGAGATTTTACAGCAGAAGCAGGACACTTATGCAGCGAGGTAAACAGCTTCCCCCACACCATGTCAACGGCGTATTCCAGACCTCCTAGAAGCCACTGAGGATTGAGGGTCCCCCTCGCATTCTTTTGTTCTCTGTTTTTATGGTCATAATTTTTCTCTGTAAGAGTTTAAGGTAAACTCACTTGTGTCTTTATCGTGCTTGTCTTGCTACTATAAACAGTCTGCTTAGATTTTGCCTTTGCAGAGGACACTCACTTACTCTAATCTCTTGAGCAGTTACTAGCACAACCAGTTTAAAGAATTTTGGGTCATTTTCTGTGGTGCTTATAAATCACTTGAGTATATGACTTTCTGACACCTTCAGTGGACTATGTCTCCCTCAACAGTCTGAGGAGATGTAAGTGTCCCCATGCGTATAAATAACATCAGGCTGCACAGACCCCTGGAAACAGTGATCCCACCCATAGTGCCTGCACAACTTGAGTGACTGTCAAAATCCGTCTTTCACTTCGGCTAACACAATGAACTAGTTTGAATTCTTTAGCCATCAATAGGGGTAATAGCACAGTCTTGAATTTTATATTAGCCAACTTGCGTATATACTAAACCACTGCTATCACTTCCTGCTGTATCTGAAATAACACGATAATCTCCCCTCATCATAACACTTGTGGTATTTTGATATCTGATGCATACTTCTGTACAGCTACTGCTCTATAGGATAATTCAACAAATAATTCAAAGGCCAAAACAGGGTAAGACCATGTTGACTGGTACGTTAAATGAAAACCAGGACATTTCAAACACATTACTCTCTTCGGGGAAGAATCAACAACCCTGGAGAGGGTCTGGACAATTCCCGGTAGTCTCTTCTTCAGTGTTGGCTGAGGGACACCTAAAAGGAGATCCCAAGAACACAAGAAAAGTTCCAGCACTCCCAGGAAAAGTTGTAGCACCATGAGCAGAGATGCTACAGTCGCAGGTACACGGGTTCACTGACGTCCACCAGATTCTGATCAAACCCACGTAACCAATCAATGGTGCATTTGTACCAGTGGAAGTCGGCGGGCAGGGAGGTGCTGAACTCCCATGAACTCACCTCGTCGCAGCAGCCAGAGCACTCAGGCACCCACTCCCGACGGCTTCTGCCAACCCACCAGTCCTGGAACGCCCCCGCACAAGGTGTCAGTCTGCTTAGCTTAGGGAATCTGAGTCTGACAGGCACAGCTCTCCATCACTTAAGTCATACGTTCAGCTTTCTGTTCCAGCTGTTGAATGGGGTCTTGTACTCTCACCCAAGAGGACCTGATGTAGACCTGTGGGAAAAGGGTCTAAGTAGAGAAGAAGCCAGAAATCAGAAAAATAAGTCAACGACTACAATAAAACTTCAAATATTTAAGTATGCCCAATGTTGAGTCCTAGCATGAAATTAAAACATTGTTTCTTGTGACCAAATTAGAAAAAAAAAAAAAAATTCTTTAACTTTATATTTATATAGGCATTAAATATAAAGTCCTGAAAAAAATATGTCATTTCTTATTTCCCCATCCTGCACTTAACAACCTAAAGGTTAGATTACTGTGCCAAAATTCACTTTAACTTTGAATGGATTTTGGTTGTTTGTTCACTTATCACAAAATGAGAATTGGGTGCACGCTTTTCTTTTCAGTGAATGGGCACAGACTTGATTGGTTCCTTGAGGTTACAGAGCCCAAGGTAGAAGGATATAAACCCAGGGTTAGTCTCCATATGTCCAGAGGGTGGACCTGCTGACCTGATTAATATGTAGTTAGTAGGAAGACATTTTTAAACAATTTTCAGGGCACATTTGGTGCTGTGTGCCTAATGAAAATATCAGAAAATGCCTGATTGCAGCTCTGAGATCACCTGCTGTGTTCTATCTACAGAGTTTCAATATGCTGTCTTCTTTTTGCATATGGAAACCATAGTGATTTATATAACAGAAGTGTTGGAGCACCAGGGATACTACAAAGAAGTAAAAGGTAAGATATTATGTTACAGGTATGGGCAATTTTTAAAATTTGCAGCTCTGCATGATTTTAAAGTGTAAAGAATGATTTTAAGCATGATGGATATTAGTACTTCCTAAAAATAGTAAAGCCATTGAGTGATTTATCTGAGTTAATGGTATTAACAATCAGGTTTTTTTTAAGTGAAGAGAAAGGAACCAAAGAATTACAGAAATTTAATGATCTTCCGAATAGATCTTAGCCTCCCAAATGATTCAATTTCCTGCATTACTCCCTCCTATTTGATCATTAGCATCAGCCAGGAATTTTTCTGTGTAGCAAAAATGATACTGTGAGTCGTAAATTATACACTATGCCCATCAATGTGGAAAAGAAAAGAAAACAAACCAAGAAGAGCCATCACCGCCGCACAGCTTGAGGAAGGCAGAGACTGCCTCTTAAGCGACGCCACCTCACAAGGCAGTTAGCTGTGACTCTTCATGTCTTGTGAAAAGCAACATTAGCTTCAAATTAAGTTTATCCTGGAAGAGAATTCCTGAATGCAGGGAAGATCTTAGGTGGGGGATGGGCAAGAGTGATGGGATCTGAAGGAAGAGTGAGGCATTACGTGGCTCTCGCTGAGCACTAGCTGCATGCAAGGCTGTCCGTTCCAGCCTTTGCTTTCTCACTGGGGGCGGGGCAAACACAGTAGTGGGAATGGGGGAGCAGGTGAGGCGGGGGTGACAGCAGCTGCACCCACATCTGGCTGTTGGAGCAGAAGCTCTAGCTTCAGGGGACTGGGAGTAGGGGAGTGGAATGACACACGTGGGAAGTGGCAGGAGGTGTCAGGCTGAGGAGTGATGCCATCCATGGGGACTGCCTCGGGGGTTGGCTTTTTCAAGCAGACTGCGACCTTGGTGATCACCCGGACCTCCTCCTGCCCTTCTGTGAGAGGGGAAGGGACACAGTCAGGAACAAAGCACGTGCTCATTATCTGGCAGGTGTACAATGTGGGGGTTAGTTCCCTTCAGGAGAGAGTCAGGCTCCTGAGTAGCATCACTGGGCTGGCCATCCCCAGGTTCCCTCTGGAATGTGTGTGACTCAGTTCCTGGGCCCAGTCCCCCTTCCCTGTGCCTCTGCATCCCTACATGGAGAGTGGCCTCAGCAGCACCCTGCCGTGCCTCTCCTACCCCTGCTTGACACCAAGCCTCACATTAAAATAAAGCATTCATTTCAGAAGGTGCCTTGTGCCAGCCCCACAGGTGCCCACATCCCCCTCCACCAGGTCCACCTGGGACAGACTCCTCTCAGGTGAAACACCCTCCAGAACAACGGGATTACTTGGCAAATCTTTACATTAAAATGCATTTAGATATAGTTTATAAATAAGATAACATACATGAACAAATATAGATGTTAAATTTTACAGTCCTAGGAAAAAAACTCTTATAGACACATGTGTCCAAAGTCTAGGCACTGAAGTACGCTCAAGGTACCTGGCTCACCCTTCCCTGCTCAGTAAACACCCCTTGACTTCATCTCTTAACCTTATCACTTGGGAGACAGGAACTTTGCTTAACAGGAAAGAAAGAGCTTTCTTTAAAGTATTTAAAATACTAGTGACAGCTAAAGAGTATAAATGGTGCTCAAAGGCTATCACCATTGGGTACTCTTGTTTCGAAGAATTACATTTTGCCAGTTCCCAACACTGATGGCATTTGGAATCCGAATCTAGGTCTAGAACACAGTGTCTAGAAACTGAGTTCTGAAGACAGCAAATACATATGTGGATGCAAATACATATCTGTACAGCTGTAAAGGTGGCTGGACATCCAGTTATGGGCATACTCAGGGAAGAAGTAAGAGGAAGCCAAAAATACAGAAAAATGGATGTAGAGACAACTGAACATGGGATAAAGAACCTGGGGCACTAGAGAGTTATGTCCGGCCAGCGGGCTGACCACCAAACCAGGTGTGGGAGGACCAGACGCAAAGGCTTCCCTGGAATCAAGCATTGAGAAAAGTAGACCATACACATGTTTATTTTTAAAAGGCTGATGCAATTCTGAAGTAGGCTACACTCACAATAGATTTGAATATGCCTCCTAACGTGCATAACGGGAAACAGTGCCAAGTGGAGTATGCAACCTCCAGATGGAGAGCAGCGAGCCCCACTGGCCTGCTGTGCCCCCCACTGCAAGTGTGCGCCCTGGCCGGCCCCCGTGGCCTCTTTCCGAGAGAAGCTGTGCAATTTCGGTCCTTCTTGGAGACGCTGTCCTGAGAAGCCCCCACTGTTCACACAGTATTGCTAAAACAGAGCAAGCGCCTCCTGACGTGGGATTCGGGCCCTGTTCATCTGCAATTAAATACTCCAAACCTAGAGCAGTATTTCTAATCTCCACATTGATTTTTCCAAGCATGTTTAAAATTATGTTGCCTGCTAAATTGTTTTTAAAAATAAACAAACAAACAAAAAAATTCCCCCAAATCACTCCACGTGGTTGAGGATCTATGAAACATGCAGCTCGGATAAGTATTTCCTGTTTTAAAAAAAAAAAAAAAAATCAGGCAACTTATAAATTGCCATTACAACACAATAAGGCAGTTTAACTCAATTTAGCAACTAAGTCAATGTTTAGCCAAGCCATCATGCGAGTGCCTTATTAAAATCCCAGTGGCTCTGGTGTGTCTGACGTGGGGGAAAAGGTTAAACTGCATATCAGCTACTGGAGGAGGCTGAAAAGATGTGGGGCCCAATTAAACCTGCAGCTCTGCTCCTGCTCATAAACACTTGCTACCCTATTCCCTCCGGAATGCGCCACAAGGC
Source organism: Cynocephalus volans (assembly GCF_027409185.1). Lineage (NCBI taxonomy): Eukaryota > Metazoa > Chordata > Mammalia > Dermoptera > Cynocephalidae > Cynocephalus > Cynocephalus volans. The sequence goes on along the minus strand of NC_084461.1, from coordinate 3,183,733 downwards.
AGCTCGAGAGAGGACCCGGCAAGAACCTTTTCATGCGGCACTGCGGCTGCACCCGGGGCCTGGCCGAGCCCTGGCGGGTGAGAGGCGACTCGCTCCCTCTCTATTAATCATCATCTCGCGCCCAGCACCTGGGGCTGACTCCAACTCCCCCGGTTGCTATATTGACAATATTCCCTGCTGATTTCCTCATTTTTTCAGCCAAGGCTAGACTGACCTCTTTAAAATTCTTTATAAACGTCAGTAATTGCTGCATCCAACTTCAATTCATTACTTTCCCAGGCCTCATGTATTTTGATGATATGAAAGTTGACCGCATTTACATGCAAATTGAAGTTTTATATTAATAAGGGCCAGTGAAAGGAGATCGCATGGTAATGCTCCATTATGACTTTTAAATACATTTGCCCATGTCTCGACTGGCATTAGCATGGTCAGACCATGAGGAAATCATGTTGGTCTGATTGCAATTTTGTTTTCCAATTGAAAGTACAATTTCATCAGGTTTCCCTGTCATTTCTAATAATGACTGAAGTTTGCTTGCTAAATTGGAGAATCTCTCCGGCCTTCGGAAGGGCTGCCAAACAGGTGAGAGGACAGCTGCTCCTGCGCGAGGTGCTTCATTAGGGCGCGGGCAGCGGCTGTCCCTGGAGGACCCTTTGATGACAGGCACAAAATTACCACAGGCTCCACGCAGCGCAGATTGATGATCTCAAGCGCATTAACTTTTATCGTAGAACTCTGAAAGCCCAACACTTCGTTTGCTAACACACTTTCTAATACAATGATCAATGGCCGCTTAATCTCCCCAATTGCGCATTTGGTGATTTCCATCACAGTCCATATATCTGTATTCTGTAACATTCAGGGAACTGGCTTTTTTTTTCTTTCAAAGTGCATATCTGTATCCGTCAAGAACCGTGCTATGCTTCAATGTCATGAAGAAGACTGTAAGATCCAGGACCCCACTGCAAATAGGTCCTCAATAGGGATATTTTCCTGACTTACCCCCTCCATTATTTCGAATGTGCATTGTGTGCCTACAGTCCACCCTGATTTGTCAAGATGCTGAAAAAAGGTAACTGAAAAGAGTCTCACACGTGCTAGAGAGTGGAAGCTGCAAATTCACAAGGAAGTCCAGTAGAAAGAGCTGAGATGTCACAGGGAAAGGACCATCACTGAATTTCTCTGTGCTCTACACGTGAACTGTGGGAAAGTCCTTCATTTATCTCCAAACTGCCTTGCAGCTCCCCTGGTTGACAGATTTTTGATGGTATTCACATCAGCTCCTTGCAAGGTCATGATGTGGGCACTGGATGATACCTGGGTAAAAATTCGTGCTTGCCCAACACGATGCCACTTGCCACCCCAGATGTGTTCTCTATTAAACAGCCTTAGCGCATGCCACTTGATTTGATAATACGATAACCTTCTAATCAACAATTCTTCATGCCTTCAACTTTATCTAAATTATTTTTATCTCTGAGTAGATAAGACACTGATAGGCATTGAGTATGAGAAAAGCCACTGGATATTCAATAGGATTCTATTGTCTTTGAACAGTACAAATATTTACCCAGAGAACTGTCAGATTTAACACCTTCCATTCTCAGTCCCTCCCTTTGGCAGTCCAAAGATAAGCATCGTGCACTTTATGAGTAAGTGCTGGGCTCAGGGGACAGCACATACAGTGGCTATCCGCGTAATCAGAGATAGAGAAGGGTGCTTATCAGTAGATCCCTTCTGGTTTTAATGTGAGGTTAAACCAATATGGACAGAGTTGCTTATTTGTTTATTTCTTTAATCTTAGTAATTACAAGTCCCCAAAAGATGACATGATAAGCTGTACCACGGCAAGGATTCTTGATCTGAGAAACGTGGAGCTTCACCAGAGCTGCTGGGGGGAAGGGGAAAGCTCTTCCATCGATTCGCTTTGAGGACGGATGTTTGATTTTGATTGATGATAGATGTTTGATGATTGAATACAATGAATGTTTGTATTGGAAAAATGGCAACTCGCACCCTCCAGGTTCTAATTACCCATCATCGGAGAATTGTACTTTGCAAAAAGTCAGATAACTTTAAGAAAAGTCACTTGAAGGACAGTTGTTTTATTTATTTGAATTCATGCTGGGGATGAGGGAGCCTGGCGGAATGTGCAGAGAAGTTTGGCTTCTATTTGGTGTATTTCTGGGACTTTAATTCTCTTTTTGTACAGTCAGGTGCTCAGAAGATGATTTTTCTAGTGACCATAGGAGCAAACAATTGATACTAATACAGCAATTACCATCTAAATCTCTCCACCATTTTTCCCCCTCTAAGCAGTATAACCTCCTTTAAAAAAAAAAAAAAAAAAAGAATGAAAATTAATCAGAAGCCCAATATATACAAGAAAAACCGCAGTGCTGATTAAAGCTGGGGAGGGGGGTGAGTCAGACCCCCATCGCCTTCCCCTCACTACAGAGCCCCTGATGGATTGGGGGGGGGGTTAGATTCCAGAGTGAAGATCCGAATCCAACTGAAATCCTAACAAGGAGCACAGATTGGAGGAGGGGCCGGGCAGAACATTATCCTCGTCTGTGTGCTGAGCGGGGTGGGGGGCAGAGGGGTCACTGCTGACAACACACCCTGTGTGCTTTCTCCATCACAAGGCAGACCCCAAAGGGGTCCCCACACATCCACGTAGTTTAGACGTACTTTGACCACGTTTTTGTTGTGTCTGTTCTGTTAACATCAATCCCTACCCATCCACACACAAAAATCTAAAATGTAACTCACGGGCTAAAGCATGATGGGAAATAGCAACTTCCCTCCAAATAACTAATGTTTTCCTTCATTGGTGGGAGAATTCAGGAGACAGAAGAACCTCCTGGACATCGATCCTCTTTACCAGATGTATTGTTTAGTAATAAAATTAATAACTCATTGTGCATCACTTTTAAACTTTTAAATGTTTTCATGTCCAATACCTCATTTTGCTTTTATAGCAATGTGTTTTATGAAATATATAGTGTTGCTCTAGTTAGCCTCATTTTTTTTCCTCATTAATGGCAGCAGGAAGCAGCTGTAGGACTGAACATCAGGACTTTGGTTTAGTGCTCTTTTTATTCCATAGCAACGTTAGCAGTGGTAGGATAGGAGCTGGGTTTTTTTGTGTATTTTGGGGGGGGGTTGACTCTACAATCAAGATAATCATGTCTCTCCTCATTTGACTTTTCATTTTGCAGATGGGAAGAGAAAGCCAAACTTCATTTTTTTTGGGGGGGGGGGTTAATTTATCCCAACCGCCCATTGACTTTGACCATGGACATTGGAAAGGCTGGTTCACTCTCCCTGGACCACTCCCCGTGCAGAAGCAGCAGCCAGTTGGAATATTTTGTTTGAGTTAGGTATTCTGCTTATTGAAAATCATTCAATTCCATTAAAAAGTAAAGCAAAATATTCTAATTAGTTGTTAGAAGACAACTAGAAAAACTGCTCACTGTAAGATTTCACAGGACAGTGACTCATCACTGGTTACACCATGAATATCTCTATACATTTGTCCTTTCTTTCTTTATATATAGACCGGGAAGTGCAACTGCTGGATCCCATGGTAATTCTCTATTTAATCTTCTCAGGAGCTACCACACCATTCTTCACAGTGGCTGCACCATTTTCTATTTCTACCAGCAGTGCACAATGGGCTTCAGTTTTTCCATATCCTCACCAACACTTTGTATATGAGTACATAAAATCACCATACCGATGAACATGCAGTGGTATTTCCCTGTGTTCACTGTGGTTTTGGTTTGCATTTCTCTAACAGTGATGCTGAACACTTTTTCATGTGTTTAATGGTCATTTGTATGTCTTCTTTGGAGAAATGACTTTTCAAGCCCTTTGTCTATTTTTTAACTGGTTTGTTTTGTTTTGTTTTGTTTTGCTATTGAGTTGTAAGTGTTCTTTACATATTCAAGATATTAACCACTTATCAATATATGTTTTGCACATATTTTATCTTATTCCATGGGTTGCCTTTCTACTGTATTGATTGTATCTTTCGATACACAAAAGTTTTTCATTTTAATGACTGAGGTTCTGAAGTTCAATTTATCTATCTCTATCTTTTGTTATTCATGCTTTTAGTGTTGTATCCAAGAAATCATCACAAAATCCAATCTCATGGAGTTTTCCCCATGTTTTCTCCTAAGAGTTTTACAGCAGTTTCTCTTATGTTTATTTATTTTTTTATTTATTTTTTTAATTTTATTTATTTATTTATTTATTTATTTATTTATTTATTTTTTCTCGATATACATTGTGGCTGATTAATGCTCCCTATCACCAAAACCTCCCTCCCTTTTCCCTCCCCCCCAACAATGTCCTTTCTGATTGCTTGTCGTATCAACTTCAAGTAATTGTGGTTGTTATATCTTCTCCCCCCCCACTGGTTTTGTGTGTCTGTGTGTGTGTGTGTGTGTGTGTGTGTGTGTGTGTGTGTGTGTGTGTGTGTGAATTTATATATTAATTTTTAGCTCCCACCAATACGTGAGAACATGTGGTATTTCTCTTTCTGTGCCTGACTTGTTTCACTTAAAATAATTCTCTCGAGGTCCATCCACGTTGTTGCAAATGGCAGTATTTCATTCGTTTTTATAGCTGAGTAGTATTCCATTGTGTAGATGTACCACATTTTCCGTATCCACTCATCTGATGATGGACATTTGGGCTGGTTCCAACTCTTGGCTATTCTAAAGAGTGCTGCGATAAACATTGGGAAACAGGTATACCTTCGACTTGATGATTTCCATTCCTCTGGGTATATTCCCAACAGTGGGATAGCTGGGTCGTATGGTAGATCTATCTGCAGTTGTTTGAGGAACCTCCATACCATTTTCCATAGAGGCTGCACCATTTTGCAGTCCCACCAACAATGTATGAGAGTTCCTTTTTCTCCGCAACCTCGCCAGCATTTATCGTTCAGAGTCTTTTGGATTTTAGCCATCCTAACTGGGGTTAGGTGGTATCTCAGTGTGGTTTTGATTTGCATTTCCCGGATGCTGAGTGATGTTGAGCATTTTTCATATGTCTGTTGGCCATTTGTATATCTTCCTTAGAGAAATGCCTGCTTAGCTCTTTTGCCCATTTTTTAATTGGGTTGCTTATTTTCTTCTTGTAAAGTTGTTTGAGTTCCTTGTATATTCTGGATATTAATCCTTTGTCAGATGTATATTTTGCAAATATTTTCTCCCACTCTGTTGGTTGTCCTTTAACTCTCTTAATTGTTTCTTTTGCTGTGCTGAAGCTTTTTAGTTTGATATAATCCCATTTGTTTATTTTTCCTTTGGTTGCCCGTGCTTTTGGGGTCGTGTTCATGAAGTCTATGTCCAGTTCTATTTCCTGAAGTGTTTCTCCTATGTTTTCTTTAAGAAGTTTTATTGTTTCAGGGTGCATATTTAAATCCTTAATCCATTTTGAGTTGATTTTAGTATACGGTGAGAGGTATGGATCTAGTTTCATTCTCCTGCATATGGATATCCAGTTATCCCAGCACCATTTGCTGAAGAGGCAGTCCCTTCCCCAGTGAATAGGCTTGGTGCCTTTGTCAAAGATCAGATGGCAGTAAGTGTGTGGGTTGATTTCTGGATTCTCTATTCTATTCCATTGGTCAGTGTGTCTGTTTTTATGCCAGTACCATACTGTTTTGGTTATTATAGCTTTGTAGTATAGCTTAAAGTCCGGTAGTGTTATGCCTCCAGCTTTATTTTTTTTGCTCAGCATTGCTTTGGCTATGCGTGGTCTTTTATTGTTCCATATAAATGACTGGATAGTTTTTTCCATTTCTGAGAAAAATGTCTTTGGAATTTTGATGGGGATTGCATTGAATTTGTATATCACTTTGGGTAGTATGGACATTTTCACTATGTTGATTCTTCCAATCCAAGAGCATGGAATATCTTTCCATCTACTTTTATCCTCTCTAATTTCTCTCAGCAGTGGTTTGTAGTTCTCATTATAGAGATTTTTTACCTCCTTGGTTAACTCAATTCCTAGGTATTTTATTTTTTTGGTGGCTATTGTAAATGGGCAGGCTTTCTTGATTTGTCGTTCTGCATGTTCACTATTGGAGAAAAGAAATGCTACTGATTTTTGTGTGTTGATTTTGTATCCTGCTACTGTGCTGAAATCATTTATCAATTCCAACAGTTTTTTTGTAGAGGTTTTAGGCTGTTCGATATATAGGATCATGTCATCTGCAAACAGGGACAGTTTGACTTCATCTTTTCCAATCTGGATGCCCTTTATTTCCTTCTCTTCTCTGATTGCTCTGGCTAGTACTTTCAACACTATGTTGAATAGGAGTGGTGAGAGTGGGCATCCTTGTCTAGTTCCTGTTCTTAAAGGAAAAGCTTTCAGCTTTTCCCCATTCAGGATGATATTGGCAGTGGGTTTGGCATATATGGCTTTAAATATGTTGAGATACTTTCCCTCTATACCTAACTTATAGAGGGTCTTTGTCAAGAATGAGTGCTGAACTTTATCAAATGCTTTTTCAGCATCTATAGAGATGATCATATGGTCCTTGTGTTTGAGTTTATTAATATGGTGTATCACATTTATTTATTTACATATGTTGAACCAACCTTGCATCCCTGGGATGAATCCCACTTGATCGTGGTGAATAATTTTTCGTATGTGTTGCTATATTCTGTTTGCTAGTATTTTAGTGAGGATTTTTGCATCTATATTCATCAAGGATATCAGCCTGTAGTTTTCTTTTTTGGTTATATCTTTACCTGGTTTTGGTATCAGGATGATGTTTGCTTCATAGAATGAGTTTGGGAGATTTGCGTCCGTTTCAATCTTTTGGAATAGTTTGTAAAGAATTGGTGTCAATTCCTGTTTGAATGTTTGGTAAAATTCTGCTGTGAATCCATCTGGTCCTGGGCTTTTCTTTGTTGGGAGCCTTCTGATAACAGCTTCAATCTCCTTTATTTTTATTGGTCTGTTCAAATTTTCTACGTCTTCACGGTTCAGTTTTGGGAGCTTGTGTGTTTCCAGAAATTTATCCATTTCCTCCAGATTTTCAAATTTGTTGGCGTGTAGTTGTTTATAGTAGTCTCGAATGATTCCTTGTATTTCAGATGAATCAGTTGTAATATCGCCTTTTTCATTTCTAATTTTTGTTATTTGAGTCTTCTCTCTTCTTTTTTTTGTTAGCCATGCTAGTGGTTTGTCAATTTTATTTATCTTTTCTAAAAACCAACTTTTTGATTCGTTTATCTTTTGAATTGTTTTTTGGTTTTCAATTTCATTTAGTTCTGCTCTGATCTTAATGATTTCTTTCCATCTGCTAACTTTAGGTTTGGATTGTTCTTGTTTTTCTAGTTCTTTAAGGTGAAGTGTTAGGTTGTTCACTTGCCATCTTTCCATTCTTCTGAAGTGAGCATTTAATGCAATGAATTTCCCCCTCAATACTGCTTTTGCAGTATCCCCCAGGTTTTGGTATGATGTATCATTGTTTTCATTAGTTTCAATAAATTTTTGATTTCCTGCTTGATTTCTTCTTGGACCCATACGTCATTGAGTAGAATGCTGTTTAATTTCCATGTGTTTGTATAGTTTCCAGAGTTTTGTTTGTTATTAATTTCTAGTTTTAATCCATTGTGGTCTGAGAAGATACATGGGATAATTCCAATTTTTTTGAATTTGTTGAGACTTGATTTGTGACCTAATATGTGATCTATCCTGGAGAATGATCCATGTGCTGATGAGAAGAATGAATATTCTGAGGTTGTTGGGTGGAATGTTCTGTAGATATCTGCCAATTCCAATTGGTCTAGAGTATTGTTTAGATCTTGTGTTTCTCTACTGATTCTTTGCCTAGATGATCTGTCTAATATTGACAGTGGGGTGTTCAGGTCCCCTGCTATTATGGTATTAGTGTCTATTTCCTTCTTTAGGTCTAATAGAGTTTGTTTTATAAATCTGGCTGCTCCAACATTGGGTGCGTACATATTTATGATTGTTATGTCTTCTTGATGGATCAGTCCTTTTATCATTAAGTAGTGTCCCTCATTGTCTCTTTTTATGGTTTTTAGTTTAAAGTCTATTTTGTCAGATATAAGAATAGCTACTCCAGCTCGTTTTTCTTTTTTGTTTGCATGGTAAATCTTTTTCCATCCTTTCACTCTTAGTCTGTGTGAATCTTTATGGGTGAGGTGGGTCTCTTGTAGGCAGCATATAGTTGGGTCCTGCTTTTTGATCCAGTCAGCCAGTCTGTGTCTTTTGATTGGGGAATTTAAGCCTTTTACATTAAGAGTTGTTATTGAAAGGTGTTGATTTATTCCTAGCATTTTATTGGTTGTTTGGTTGTCTTAGGTGCCTTTTGTTCCTTGCTTTCTGATTTACTGTTTGGTTTCTGTGTTTGTTGGTTCCTTAGGTTGTAGATAGCGTTTTTGTTTGCTTGTTTTCTCTTCATGAATGCCATTTTTATTATACTAGTGGGTTTTGATTTTTCTTGGGTTTTTTTAGTGCAGTGGTAGTTATTTTTCAGGAACCAAACCCAGTACTCCCTTGAGGATTTCTTGTAAGGGTGGCGTGTGATAGTGAACTCCCGCAGTTTTTGTTTGTCTGAGAAATATACTATTTGCCCTTCGTTTTGGAAGGATAGCCTTGCAGGGTAGAGTATTCTTGGCTGGCAATCTTTGTCTTTTAGTATTTTGAAAATATCATCCCATTCCTTTCTAGCTTTTAGGGTTTGTGATGAAAATTCTGATGTTAGCCTGATTGGTGCTCCCTTATAGGTGGTTTGACGCTTCTCTCTTGCAGCTTTTAAGATTCTCTCTTTGTCTCTGAGTTTTGCCAATTTGACTATGACATGTCTTGGAGAAGGCCTTTTTGGGTTGAATACGTTTGGAGATCATTGAGCTTCCTGCATCTGAAGATCTGTGACTTTTCCTATACCTGGGAAGTTTTCTGCCACTATTTTTTTGAATATGTTTTCAATGGAATCTCCATTTTCCTCCCCTTCTGGAATACCCATGACTCGGATATTTGAGCGCTTAAGGTTGTCTGATATCTCTCTCAGATTTTCTTCCATGTCCTTGATTCTTTTTTCTTTCTTTTTGTCTGCTTGTGTTATTTCAAACAGCCCATCTTCAAGTTCAGAGGTTCTCTCTTCAACTTTGACAAGCCTGCTGGTTAAACTCTCCATTGTGTTTTTTATTTCGCTGAATAACTTCTTCAGTTCGGCAAGTTCTGCTACATTTTTTTTCAGGACATTGATTTCTTTGTACATTTCCTCTTTCAGATCCTGTATACTTTTCCTCATTTCATCATGATGTCTAGCTGTGTTTTCTTGTATCTCATTCAGTTTCCTTAGAATTATCACTCGAAATTCCTTGTCAGTCATTTCAAGGGCTTCTTGTTCTATAGGATCTAGAGTTTGAGATTTATTAACTTTTGGTGGTATACTTTCTTGATTTTTTGTATTTCTGGTATCTTTTTTTGATGTTTATTTATTGTGGCAGGGGGTTTCACAGTCCACCAGTTTGAGACTAATGAATAACTAGGATGTTGCTGTGGTTGCCAATTTCGTATGGCTACCTCCGTGGCTGCTCAGTTGGCCTCTAGTGCCTTGTGTGTGTGGTTGCCTCGGGTCTTGGGCTTCTCCGGGGAGCCACCTTTCTGGTCAGCTTGGACTCTGCTGGGCTGGTGGATCAGGTACCACAGGGTGTGTGATCGCTATTGAGCTTTCACTTCCTGTGCAGGACTTCTCCCTGTTCCGTGTTCTCTGGCCCAGGCTGTTGGATCGTGCAGTGGCAACCCCACAGGGTGTGTGGTTTCTTTCGTGTCTCCGCCTCCCTGGCCGCACGTCTCCCCATTCTGTGCGCACTGTGCTGGGCTGGGGCGTGTCTTCTGCAACCCTCGTCTATCAGCTGGGCCTTCAAGACCGTGCTCGGCACCGCCTCGCCCAGGAAGTCTACCAGGTTTCTGCTAGGCACAGACGACCGGTCACTCTGGGTGCCTTTGTAGCACTATGTAGATCTTTCTCGGGACTTGTTCACCTTTGTATCCCCCCAGTATAAACCGAGTCTAGCACCCGCCTGCAGCCAGCTCTCCAGCAGGTTCAAGCGGACCTGGGAACTCTCCTACCACACTATTCCCAACCAGAAATTCATTAGGCTTTTTTCCGAACTGGTGGGCGCAGAGATGGTATCTGCCTCCCAGTAACAGGAAGTTTACTGGGGGCCGGAGTCCACGGTGCGGTGGAGTGACAGTCGGCCCGCCCGTACTTCCTTGCCCTCCCAACACTGGCCGGGGATGCCCCACACCACCAACCCGCCAGAGAACCACGGAGGGAGTAGGAGGGGAGGCCGGCCCGCAGGCTCTGGAAAGCCCTGCGCCAGGCCAAGCAAGTGGGAGGGCTCACTGATGGCCGAGCGGGGCGGAGCTGCCCGCACTGGGGAAAATGGAGGCAGCACCATGGCGGTGAGTGGCCCGGTGATGCAGGTGGGAATCGGGTGGGCTTCTGCCGCCCACAGGACTGGACCAGGGGTCACTCACAGTGCTGTGCCAGGTCGGGTGCTCACTCTCTGTCTCTGGTTTGCACCTTCCCCGTTCTCGGCCGCTGCCACCTCAGGCTGTTCAGTCGCAGCGCGGCTCGGGCGCTCCCAGGAATCTTCTTTAATGCCGGCCTGAAACCTCGAATCCTGAATAGGGCAGCTGGCCGCCTTCAGTGCGGCCCCGGCCTCCGGGATCCTGGCTGCATCCACAGCAGCCCTGGAGCCGTGTTCCCTGTTTCGAGACTCGCTTTTGCAGCTAAGAAACAGTTCTTTTCCTGCTCCACACTTCAAAGCTGTTGCCTGTAATTGAGGCAGCCTCTCCTGCCGGGGGCAAAGTGGCGGTCACCCCCCATGACCGGCCAGCAGCAGCGGTCCTCCCTTAAGAGATGGCAAGAGGAAGGTCCACAAGTTTCCCGGCTGCCTGAGGCCCAGTGGCCGCCTTTTCCACCTCAGCTACTCCGCGCCAGCTGCCGCAGCCACCGCCATCTTGAAAGTCTGAAAAATGCCTCTCTTATGTTTAGATCTTTGATCCATTCTGTGTTCATTCTTATATATGGTATAAGGTAAGGGTCCAACCGCTTTTTGTTATTGTTGTTGTTTTCATGTGAATATCCAGTTTTCCCAACACCATTTGTCAAAGACTGTCTTTTCCTCATTGAACAGTCTTGACACCCTTGTCAAAAATCATTCAACTGTACACATGAGAATTTCTTTCTGGGATTTCTATTCTATCCCCTTGGTCCATATGTGTGCCTTTAAGCCATTGTGAACCATACTGTTTTGATTACTGTTGCTTTGTAGTAAGTTTTGAAATGAGGATGTGTGAGAGCTCCAAATTTGTTTTTTCAAGACTGTTTTGGCTATTTAGGGTCTCTTGAAGTTCCACATGAATTTTAGAATGGATTTTTCTATTTCTGCCAAAACTGTTGTTGAGATTTTCATAGAGATAGTATCAAATCTGTAGAACACTTTCATTATTCATTGACCTCTTAATATTAAGTCTTCAAATCCATGGAAACAGGATGTCTTCCAACTTATTTGTTTTTAGTTCAGCAACCTTTTGTAGTTTTCAGAGTACAAGTCTTTTGCCTCCTTGGTTAGGTTACTCCCTCTTTTTTTTTTCTTTCTTTTTTTTCTTTTTGTATGCTACGATAAATGAAATTGCTTTCTTAGTTTTCTTCTCAGATTGTTCATTGTTAATGTACAGAAACACAACTGATTTTGGTGTGTTGATTTTATATCCTGCAACTTTGCTGAATTCATTTATTAGTTCTGACAGTTTTTTGTGTGTGGAATCTTTCAAGTTTTCCACCTATAAAATGATGTAATCTTCAAGCAAGTCTATTCTTGCAGTTATGAACAGTTATACTTATTTATTGAATGTAATCTTCCGCGTGTTTGAAAACAAGCGAATGGGCACTAACATGTCCTCATGGGCCACACTTTTCCTGGGAGGGGGAGAATTCACCATCTTGAGGTGCCCCTCTCCAAGGTTATAGTGACTGGAATTATTTTCAAGCATATTTTGTGGTGCAATTGTTACATTCATTTCATTTGTGGTGTTTGTATTTATATGTTTGTTTTTCTAACAAAGAAATGACCATATGGGTAAGCCATATATAAATGGATTTTAAGCCTTTTAAAATATGCTGAAGGCTCTTCCTTGGCTTTATTTTCCAAAGATTCAGGCCATCAGAGCAAAGTCCACCTTTTGGAACTTGAGGCCCGCACTTGGCATACCCAGTTGGTATTATTTTTATTGACTCTGTCTGCCCCCTTCTCTCCGCCCCCCCTGGAAATTATGGGGCTCTTAGCGCCGTGGACAATGGCCTCTGAATCCATAGCTCCCCTCTGAGACTGAGCTCCTACATCAAAGGTCTGCAGTGCACTGCCCTTCCTATAACATTTCAATTTAAACACTGCCTCAGTGCAGCGGTGTCACGTCTCATTCACGCTGTGGCCTTTGTGGGAGACAGGGATCATTACAGAGAGAACATTGAGAAAAAACACATTACAGCCAGGCTCTGAGCCTCCAGGTAAGGGAACGTAAGGAGACGCAGCCCTAAGGAGCCATGAGGGGAAGGGGAGATGTAGGGGCCGGAGGTGGAGAGGAGCCCCTGGCCCTCCAGATTGTCAGGCTAGAGTCAAACGATATTACTGCTGACATCTTTGGCCGCACTACATTGCTCTCAGCTGCCGTGTCTCCACTTTTCTCTGGTTGTTGCAGAAAAGGCAATTCCCCTGTGCTTTCAGGGCTGAGATTATCCTCTTTTATATAGATTTTCTCTTCTCCTTCTTATTTTTAGTCTTTTGTATCCAAGCAGGAAGGGCCTCACTGCATATTATGCAGACTGCTGTTTTACAGGTTCTGCCTATAAATTGCTTTCATTGGTTTAGACAGACCGTCCAGTAGGGAAATAGAAATAATCTTTTGCTTGTTTTATTTGCTTTCCAGCCTTTGCAATTCACAGCCAAATAATTTCATCTTGAAAGAAACCACTGTCATAAAGTTTTGCTCTATTTACTATTAAAACAGGAAGAAATGAACTTATTAAATCTCCAGCTAGAAAGAGCCTCCTCTTTTTCTTCCTCTCTCTCTCTTTCTTTCTTTCTGTCCTTCCTCTGTCCTTCTTAATAATGTATGAAGAAATATCACCAGGATATGGCAAAACCCCTTTAAAAGTCCAGAAATGTGTTCCATAAGATCATGTGTTGGATTCCCTTCAGATAACTATCATGACATCTAGACATAGGTATACACAAGTTTATTTGGATAAATAGTTTATAATATGTGGATATCTAGTTTATTTCTACAAAATTGTAATTGAGAAGGGGAAAGAAAGCCAATTAAGAGCTACACTCTTCTGGAGGGTTCATGCTAAAATGACCAGCAACAAACTTGCATCATGATGCACAGCCTTCTTCCTGACCACATTTTCACCTGCCACTGTATTGCAGATTGATTCTTGGATCCCTATACACTGTGGGGACACACGGCTTGTCGCTTTGAAGCCACTTTGGCAAAATGAGGCAGTGCGCAGAAGCCAGGTCTCAGACCCAGACTCAGGAGCTGAAAGCCCTCTCTTCTGTTTACTGACTGAGAGCTTGAAGGTTTGCACGGTTCTCCAGCCCTCAAATTTCTCATCACCCAGAGAGAATTCTTTCCTTCCAGGCATATAGTAAATATTAAATGAAATAATAGTGCTCAGACTGCAGTAGGTACCCAATAAATATATGAAATTTTATTTTGAATCAGTTGGGGTATCTCATTTTCTTCCAAGTTTTCATTGAAAGGTTCATGTGGTTCATTGTAACTTTAACTGAAGAAGTTGCTGAGATAAACCAAAAATCGCACTTCATCAGTCTGTGGCTCACACGTTCTGACAGGCTCAAGGTGAGCTCCCACTACCCAACCACCATGTGTGACTCAATCACCCGCCCAAAGCGGTGCTCTCCACACCAGCACCCGTGGGACTCCGTCGCCCATCCACAGCAGTGCTCTCTGCACCAGCACCCATGGGACTCCATCGCCCATCCACAGCAGTGCTCTCTGCTCCAGCACCCGTGAAACTCCATCGCCCATCCACAGCGGCGCTCTCCGCTCCAGCACCCGTGGGACTCCATCGTCCTCCCACTGTGGCGCTCTCCACTCCAGCACCCATGGGACTGTGTCGCCCATCCACTGCAGTGCTCTCTGCTCCAGCACCCGTGGGACTCCATCGCCCATCCACAGCGGCGCTCTCTGCTCCAGCACCCGTGGGACTCCGTGGCCCATCCACAGCGGCGCTCTCTGCACCAGCACCCGTGGGACTCCCTGGCCCATCCACAGCGGCGCTCTCTGCTCCAGCACCCGTGGGACTCTGTGGCCCATCCACTGCAGCGCTCTCAGCACCAGCACCTGTGGGACTCCGTGGCCCATCCACAGCGGCGCTCTCTGCACCAGCACCCGTGGGACTCCGAGGTCCATCCATAGCGGCGCTCTCTGCACCAACACCCGTGGGACTCTGTGGCCCATCCACTGCAGCGCTCTCTGCTCTAGCACCCGTGGGACTCCGTCGCCCATCCACTGCAGCGCTCTCTGCTCCAGCACCCGTGGGACTCTGTCGCCCATCCACAGCGGCGCTCTCTGCACCAGCACCCGTGGGACTCCATGGCCCGCCCACAGAGGTGGTCTCCGCACCAGCACCCGTGGGACTCCGTGGCCCATCCACAGCGGTGCTCTCTGCTCCAGCACCCGTGGGACTCCATCACCCATCCACAGTGGCGCTCTCTGCACCAGCACCCATGGGACTGCATCGCCCATCCACAGCAGTGCTCTCTGCACCAGCACCCGTTGGACTCCGTGGCCCATCCACAGCGGCGCTCTCCGCACCAGCACCCGTGGGACTCCGTCGCCCATCCACAGCGGTGCTCTCCGCACCAGCACCCGTGGGACTCCGTCACCCTCCCACAGCGGCGCTCTCTGCACCAGGGCTACTGCACCTGCCCTTCTCATCACAGGCTCTCTCTGACTCAATTGTCCACATTTTCCTTCCTTCTTCTCTGACAGTACACGCAGAAACGTAGTGAGATTCAGTGGAGATCATTGGGTTCATTAACTTAATTCTCTCCTGTGCTCAAGTGTTTCCTCAGTACGTCCTTCTGAACGTCCTACCGCACCTCCTCCACTTGATGCATGCTTCACGTCACCCTGTCCCATCCATCCTAGTTCCAGAGAGTGGGAGGACGTCAGCAGTGCTCTCTAAGAAGCCAGCTATTTGTGTTTCTTTTGGAACTTTTTAAGAGACTGGTGTGATTCGGGTTCAGAGCACACCCCAAGGATATTTTAGGATATTTTGGTACGGTCCTAGATGCCATTCACCAAAACTGTCATTCTCTCTCTGTCTCTCTGTCTTTCTCTCTCTCTCTCTCCTGGGTCTTGTTTGAACGATTCTATGGAAATGGTGTTCGTGGAAGCTTTCTGATAGGTGCAGTTTTGTGTTAGGTCCACTCGGATGTTCAAAGGAAAACACTTGGTGAAGCAGAGTCACCAGTTGGCACAGGCACCCACTCTGTGCCTGTGGACACAGATCCAGCCCACACCCACCTTAGCCAGCGGAGGGGGAGGGGAGCGCAGGTCTCCAGATAATGCCCAAACAGATGCTCATATTCATTGCTTGAAAGTTTCGTTTTTTCCATGACCTGAGGTTCTTATGTTTAGTTGTCTATGTTCCCCTGAAAGCAAGTAGCTGATGACCGTGACCATTTCTCTCAATGGTGTGACTGACAGACAGAGGCCAGTCTCCCCCTGTGAATTCTCGTGCTCCCCTTTTCTCACACTGTACCTGGATCCTTCCAGAAGGTTTACCATGTGCGTGCTGAGAAGACACCCCTCTCACCCTGTGCACTCCTCTGCTCTGGTCCTTGTGCTTCACAGACTGCAACCTCAGAAGCGAGTATGTTTTCTCATCACATACAGTCTTGTCTAGAAAATTTAACAGGAGGCAGCCCCCGCCGGCACTTGGTCCTTACTGGTATCCCAGAAAGTGCGGGTCTCTGCGGCCTTGTGAGGAGAGGCTCAGTCCTACCCAGGAGGAGGCGGCGCACTCAGATTCCACCTCCCGCCCATGGGTCGGCATTCACGGTGTGCTGGACGTGTCTCCGTGGAATTGTGCTCGACCCATGATGACCGCGGGCCTTACCCTTGAAGCTTTGACCATGACGAGGCACTAGAGCAATCCACGTTACTAACAAGTCAGTAATAGTGGATTCTCTAAATAAGTTTGGGACACAACTGGAAAGAAAGAAACCAGGAAATAGAGCACTGAGCTAGGATTGGGAAGCTTGGGTTCTGGGATAATGATACTTTGGGTCATTATAACCTGGCAAGTTCTTTAATTTCTCTGGGCTTCATTTATTTGTTAATGTAAACAACAAAGAAAGAGTTGGATGATATGATCTTTATTGCCCTAACCACATCTAAAATCTGTGATTCTAACTGAGTCTCCAGGTCAGCCACAAATGTCATGTGGTTTCTGTCTCTATGCATTGTGATGCACACTTGACAGAGAAGGTTGGTCAGGCTCTTGTGCCACAAGTGGGGAAGTTTTAGTTTGCTAGGACTGCTGTAGCAAAGTGCCACAAACTGAGTGGCTTCGACAACAGACATTTGTTCATATCTGTTCCCTTACACAGGGAGATTTTTTTGTTTTCTTTCTCTCTCTCTCTCTCTGAACGGAGATTTTCCTTGTTGAATGGTCTCCCATTTCTACTCAGATATCTGACCTATTTGCTTAAACAACAACACTTATTCTCTCACAGTTCTGGAAGCTGGAAGTCGAAGCTCATGGTATGGGCAGGGCCAGCCTCCCTCTGCGGGCTCTCAGGCGGGATCTGTTCCAGGCCTCGCTCCAGCTCCTGCTAGTCCTTGGCTTGTGGCTGCATCTCCCCGATCCTCCCATGGCATTCTCCCTTTATGTTTGTGCATGTGTTCAAATCCCCCCTGTGCATAAGGACACCAGACAGATTGGATCAGAGGAACACACTACTACATTAGGACCTTGTTTTAGCTAATTACTTATGCAATGATGCTGTTTCCAAATAAGGTCACATTCTGAGGAACTAGGGGTTAGAATTCGATGTACAAGTTTTGGGAGGAGTGTGGGGAGGGCAGCAGGAGCTGCCAAGCGAGAAGGTCCACTGTCTTCCAGCTTATCCTCGGTCCTCGGAAGTTGTCCTGGCACAGGACAATATCAAGGATGTCCATGTGGCCTCCTGTCTGAGGCAGCCCAGGCCACAGAGCCTGGGCTCTCTGCTGTTTCTCAGAGTCTGAGACAGGGAGCCAAAGTACAGTATTGAACACATTTCAGTGGTCTGCAACATGTCACCTTCTAAAGTTCCCTGCACTTCAAGAATAGCAAAGGTGGAGAGAAACCATTGGAACGCTTGCTTCTCTCCTATGTGCAAATTTGTGTTTTGCCATTTCAAAAGTCAGCACTTACTGAATGTAAGCCATTGGCTTCATCTGTCATGCAAAGGTTCTCAAATTCCCTTCAAAAATGTATTAATCTTTGGACTAAATGAACTATTTTTTTGTGTGTGTATCCGTTAAAGAATTTCTAATTCTACCCTGCAAAAAGCATTTTAGTATTGTAAACTTTTAGAAAAGTTAAAGACTTCTCCAAATAGGTGTCTTGAATAACTTTTGTACACTTTCACAGGTGACCTTCCTGAAGTGGGGACTGAGACAAATGCAGTGTGAAAGGAACACTGGAAGGGAGGAGAGGTGGGCATGAGCACGTGTAGTGGGGCTTTTTTCCTCCCAGAGAAGGTAGGGAGATTTTTTCTTTTCTTTTCTTTCTCTCTCTCTGAAGGGGGCTTTTACTTGTTGAATGGTCTCCCATTTGTACTCAGGTATCTGTGATATTTGCTGTGGGTCTAAGAGGGACGCCTGGGACAGGGGTTGGGGTGCAGAGCTGGGGCACTTCTCAGTGGGGAGAGAGGGGAGGGGCTCTCCCCAAGGGGAAATTTGCATTTAACTCTTTGTGTGCTTGGCAGTGACCTTCAACATCCCAGGGTAGGTGCTTCTCCATGGGGGGAATGTGCCCCAAACTCCCAAAGGCCTTGTGCATGACATGGGGGGCGTGAAGGGGTGACATGGCTGGAGGGGCTGTTTGTCTGCATACTGGAGGACTTGATAGCCTTCAGACATTTAGAGGATTTAGTTATTTAACAAATTTCTACTGAATACCTATTACAGGTAAGGCACTAGTCTCCTGGGCCACACAGTGAGCAAAATGGAGGGGGGGGTCCAGCTCTCATGGAGTTGACATTGGTGCGGGGGCTCCAGGGGAGAGGTTACCACCAACCACATAAAACACCCTCTACGGGTCTGTGGATCAGGACTATGAGCTCGAGAACACCCAGAGGTGGGAGGGATTTGGGCACAGGGGAGAGGCTTCTCCTGCTTAACCAGGAGGGTGAGAAGCTGTCAGTGTGAAGGCAACTTTGTGCAGAGGGCAGAGGATAGTGAGGGAGAGAGAGCCTGGGATTCTGAGAGAAGAACCTTCTAGATGGCAGGAAAAGCTCAGCGAGGGCCGCCGGGGCACTAGGTCTGTCACATAGGGAGAAGAAGGGAGTCTGAGAGGGTGGCGTGGACAGGAGTGGGGGGTGGCCAGGGCTGTGGGTCACTGGAGGACTCTGACTTCACCCTGAGCGAGAGCAGACACTGAGGCTGTGGGAAGAGCAACTGGGTCCATGTTGCATTTTCAGAGGATTCCATGTTGAGAATAGATGACAGGGACAGAGAAAGGCTTGGGACCTCATCGGGGACCAGGTGGAGCAGGTGGAGCAGGGAGCAGTCTGCGGCTTTGGACAGGTTCACTCCCTGCGGGGCCCTTGGATTGCGTAGTCCACTCTGAGCAGCGTCATGGCCAAAATCTGGGGCCAGACTCTTCGGGAGCAATTTCCCACAGCAATGACACCTTATTTTCTTCTAATTGCTTCCTGGTAGAGAGAGCAAAGTCATTTATAAAATGCAGATTTTTCATACAGTTGGAAAACAGATAAGGGGCATTCAAAATACTAGAGTATTTATTAGAAGGGGCTCTGGGTTCAATGTAGGCTATATGAAAGCATCAATTTGAATATTTTAAGGCTTTCTTTTTCTGTATGATAATTCACCTTTATCCACCATCCTCAAGAATGTCTATCCCACAAATCACCTTTCTGGAGGAGGATTTGAATTTCCCAAGTACAGCCTACACCAAGAATAAGCGGTTGTTGAAACACCCTGTGTTTTTGATTAGGTTCTAAGACCTTGGGTGAGTGTCTTTATTATAAGAGTTTTACCCAAATCCCTGCATATGAAATGTTTAGACTTTCTATTTTAATTATTCATGAAATATGCAGAAACATGGTCCAATGCACATTTGAGCAAACTTTGCTAATGCTCCTGAACAAATCATAAACACCTCACCAGGGTGTGTGGGATGCAAGGTTCTCCTCTAATGGGTGCTTTATTATGATCTGCTATTGCTAAATAGACAGTGAACTCGTGATGACACAACCCCAGCATCCAGTCTCTAGACATCTCTACTGTCTCAACCCAGCAGGAGCTATGCTTAGCAGCCTTCGCAGACTCAGTGCTGACACCAGTTCTTCTCTGCTGACAGAGCAACGTAGGACCCTGGCACGTTTCAGTTTTCCTCAATGAATGAATCCTTGCCTATGATAAAACCCCAGATAAGACATGGCTTTATTGTGGGTTAACTGAAATGGCAGCAGAAATAGCTGCTAGAGAGATCCTAAATCATATGAAGTGGGATGAAGCAAACATACTAAGATATTTCTCTGAATGGTGCTCCAGAACGTGTGAGATGTTCCTGAAGATGGAAAAGAAAAATGTCAAGATGCTGAGAAGGACACAAACGTGATCAGGCCACCCACACAAGAGGAAAATGGAAAATGTTCAAACCTATTCATAACAGAGACACAAAATACAAGAGCACTCACTCAGGTATATTTGGCAGGTATCTACTGAGTGCTAATTATTGTCATGTGCCTTTCAGATTTAGAAAATGCAACAGTAAATCAAAGAGACTAGCCTCTAACATCCAGGGGCTCCTTAGTAGAGAGATTTAAGAACAAATATGTAGAGGCACAAAGTGAAAGGTGAGGGGACAGGGATCTGCAGAGGGAGAGGGGCCCATGCGCACGTCACCTGAGACAGCGCCCAGGCAGGAGGGACAAGTACTCCAGCGGGGTATCCCACAAGTTCAAGCAGTAGAAGAAGGTGGTGTTGTGGGGCAGTAACAGGTGACAGGGCCTGAGAAGAGGCAGGCCTGGTATCTAAACAAAGGGAGATGGGAAGTTCCACCAGTGGAATCCCTCTGGATGTGTTATTTCTGGTCTGGCTTCTTTCCTGCAAAATTATGCCTATGAGGTTTCTGCACGCTGTGCGTAGCTGCATGTCGTGTTTGTGTGAATTTACTCTGTTGTGTGGCAATACTACAGTTTCTCTATTCTACAGTTTGGGTTGCATTTGGGTTGTTTCCAGTTTTGCCTATTATGAAGAATGGTGCAATGAACATTCTCTACATGTCTTTTGTTGGATGTAATTTTTGTCATAGACCTAGGAATGAAATTGCCTTATCACAGGGCAGTCTACAAGCCATCTGCAAATCAAGGAGGGAGGCCTCAGGAGAAAGCAGCCCTGCTGGCACCTTGATCTTGGACTTCTAACCTCCAGAACTATAAGAAAATAAAAGTCTGTTGTTTAAGCTACCCAGTGTGTGATATTTTGTTATGGCAGCCCTAGCAAACTAATATTAATTTGTCAAAGCATGTGTGGTTACCAGGCATGATGTTTGTGTCAGACATAGCTGGTTAATGACTCAATATCTATTCTTTCTTTCTCTATGGAAATTGATCTTGTTTGAGTAATCATGCATCTGCCTTTAAAGGGTAATGCATGACTGCTCTTTCCTCTTTGAAAGCAGTTAGTCCAGGGACTACGTTCTGATGAGAGACGTGAGAGGCTGTATGCTAAGGTTTCTGCAGAAGGGCTTCTTCCTCCATGAAGAAGAGGTGTGTGAGAAGAAATCCCTGATGCTGCTGCCCTCCTTGCTGCCTCCTTTGGACATTTACAACCATGTGATAAAACTAGAAATCAACAACTAAAAACTGATTTCCTCTTGATCTATTTAAAATCAAACCACCCATATCCAATGCACTTAAAGGAAAAATCATAATGAAGTTATGAACATAAAATCGTACCTAAAAATAACAGTAAATCAAATTTAGAGTAAAAGAACAGAACCAAATTCAACTCTCTTTGGAGGCATATAAAATAATCCAGTATTGCTACAATATCTCATGCACAAACTCCAGCACATATTTAAAAACAATCATCATGAGAACAGCAAAAAAATGTCAAAGAATGAAGAGATAAAATAGAAAACAGAAGCAGACTAATAACTCAAATATTGTTATTAGTAGATAAGGACTTTAAAATAACCATGATTAATATGTTAAATAAAACAGGATAATATGGGCAAACGGATAAAAGAAGAATGAGCAAAAAGTAAGCAAATTCTCATTGTAAAACTGGAAAGTGCAATATCTAAAATTTAAAAAAATATATAAATTGAATTAATGTAAAAGTTAGCATATAAGAGTATTTTCAAATTCAAAAAAGTCAGAATGTAGTATCTGAACTAAAGCATAAAGAGAAAAAAGTGAAAACAGCATAATAGACCATGAGAGAAAAAAAAAAAGCATTCCATGAATGAAAGAAAATGAAACAAAGTAATATTTGCAGAAATAATAACTTGAAGCTTTCCAAATGCTGAAAGACATTGACTCACAGATTCAAGAAACTCATTGAAGTAGAAACAAGATGCAGAAGAACAGAGAAAATACAATTTATCACAATCTTGTCAAACTGTTCAAAGCCAAAGACAGAAAGAAAATATCAAAAGTGGCTGGAGCAGGGTGGGAGGGGGGGTGCATGCCAGCATCAGCAGAGAACTGGCCCAGGAGAGAGCAGACAGTGGGATGACCACTTCAAGCTCTGAAATCCTATATTCAGCAAGGACATTGTTCTGAAATTGAAGAAAAATAAAGATTTTCCTCAACAAATAAAAGCTGAGAATATTTGTTCCTGTCAGATTTTATACCATTAAAAATATTGAATCTATTTTTTTTAAATTTTAAGGTGACTACTAAAAGATTGATACTACACATAAAACAAAAAAATCAAATAGAGAAAACAAAATGAAACAATATAATGCTTGATTAATTAAAAGATCCAGTGTGTTAGTTGTCATAAAAATACTCCATAATTATCAAATAACATTTGTCTCTGGAATGTGAGGATGATTTGACATTAGAAAATGTATCAACCTAGTTCAACAAAATTAATATAAGAAAAAATAAAAAATAAAATTTGTAATCTCATTAAAGGTGGAAATACTTGTAAAATTCAATGCTCATTCAAGAAAAAAATCTCTTATAGAAGCATGAAGATTTCTTTACTCCAATAAAGCTGTCTGTCAAAAGCCGATAGCCAATATCCTTCTCAATTATGGGAGATTAGAAACATTTTTAATTAAATCAAGAGAAAACCATGTTGCCTATTATCATCCTCTTTTATTTAATTTTTATTTTTTATAATTCCTAAATAAAAGCAATAGTAGAGGGAAAAATATGATCAATAGGGATTGGTAAGGGCCAGACATTATTTTTCTTATTTGTAGAAAATATGATTATTTATATTGAAAAGTCAAGGAAATCAGCAAACACTTGGAAACTATAAGATAATTCATCAAGACTCCACCCCACCACTGCAGAGGCCCTGCTGGAGGGACAAGCAACTGTGCATCAGCAACACTCTTGCCACTCCTGGAGACACCAGAGTGGAATGAGTGTACTGTGACAGCCTCCACCATAGCAACTGCTGCCATAAGGACAGCTTACAGCTTAAACAGCAGCCCCTGCTACCTCATAGGTTTCCTGGTGATCATTCATTGGCATAGACAGAAGGAGCAATACCAGTGGAGCCCAGAGAAAGCAGAAAGAAAAAAGAGAAAATCCATGCAGAGTCACTCATTCAAATCGAGGAGTACTAGTGTACCCCAGTGCACCCAATAGATTCAGGTTGAGCTAGCCAGTGCACCAACAGTCCTGCCCAAGAACACTCACTATAACTTAAGGGTGACAAGACTCCAAAGTGCTATCCCCCCAAATTTGATAGCTTGCCCATGTCCTGATGAACCAGTATAGTGTCACCAACCTCAGCAAAGAAATAATAAGTGTCCTAGGGACCAGGTCAAAGAGGCACTCTCATGCAACTCCAACACCGAATTTGGCCAAAATATCTTCACAGAGACTACACTGTGGTGTTTCCCTGGATCCAGTACTAAAGCACCACATTCACCCATCATTATAAAACACACCTGCAAGAGGAAACTCCCTCTCTGCTAACACCTCTCCAGAGTACTAGAAAAAGTAACTTCTTTACCAGATGACTAAACACAAATGGAGAGATACTAGAAATATAAAAAAAAAAAAAACAAGAAAATATGACACCAACAAAGAAATATAATAATTCTCAAGTACCAGGTACTATAGAACAGGAAGTCCTTGACTGTCCTTCTGTGCCCCAGTGTTCTATAGGTTGTCCAGTCTCCCCCACCTCCCATGCTCCAAAAACTTCCCATAGGATGGGATGTGCTCTTGTCCCTTGTGCTGACTCACTGGCCTCTGAATGGCTCCTTTTTTTTTTTTTTTCATTTATTGTAGGTCCTTGGTCATATCTGGGTCCACAGTAACCCTGTTAGTAGTATTGCTTGCCTGGGGGCCACCAAGGCCCTCTTCTCCCCTGCTGCCTTGAAATGACTGACAAGGAATTTCAAGCAATGATTCTAAGGAAACTCAATGAGATACAAGAAGACTCAGTTAGACAACACAATAAGATAGAAAACGTATACAGGACCTGAAAGAGGAAGTGTACAAACAAATCAATGCCCTGAAAAAGAATGGAGCAGAATCTGTGGAGCTGAAGAATTCATTCAATGAAATAAATAAATAAATAAATAAATAAATAAATAAAACACAACAGAGAGCTTAAAGAGCGGATGAGAACAAGCAGAAGAGAAAATTTCTGATCTTGAAGATGGCCTGTTTGAAATAACACAGATGGACAAAAAGAAAAAAAAAAGAAAAAAATTTAAAAATTAAAGAAAATCTATGACAGATAGCAGACAACCTTACACATTTTAATAAACAAATAATGAGTGTGCCAAAAGGTGAGGAAAAAGGAAAAGGCATTGAAATCATATTCAATGAAATAATAGCGGAAAACTTCCCAGTTATACAGAGAGACACAGATCTTCTGATATAGGAATCTCAAAGATCCCCAAACATATTCAAAACAAAAAGGTTCTCTCCAAGACATGTTATAGTCAAACTGGCAAAGCTCAAAGACAAAGACAATCTTAAAAGCTGCAAGAGAAAACATCAAGTCACCTATAAGGGAGCTCTATCAGACTAACAGCAGATTTGCCATCAGAAACCCTAAAAGCCACAAGAAAATGGGATGCTATATTCAAAATACTAAAAGAAAAAAAATGGCAGTCAAGAATACTTTACCCAGCAAGCTATCCTTCCAAAATGAAGGACAAATAGTATATTTTCCAGACAAAAACTACTGGACTTTACCACCAAACAATCAGCCTTACAAGAAATTCTCAAGGGAGTATTGTGTCTGGTACCTGAAAAACAACCATCACTACCATAAATACTCAAGAAATAACAAAACTCAGCAGTAAAACAAAAATGCAAACAATAAATAGAAAAAAATGTATCTACCATCTCAAGAAAAGAACACAGAAGACAAACAGTAAATCAGAAAGGAACAAAAGATATTTAAAACATCTGAACAAAAATCAATAAAATGCCAAGAGTAAATCAACAACTTTCAATAATAACTCTTAATGTAAAAGGATTAAATTCCCCTCTCAAAAGACACAGATAGAATGGATATTTTTAAGATGGAACCAACAATATGCTTTCTTCAAGAGAATAACCTCACCTGTAAAGACACATAGACTAAGACTGAAAGGATGGAAAAAATATATACCATGTAAATAGAAACAAAAAAGTGAGTTGGAGTAGCTATTCTTATATGAGATAAAATAGGCTTTAAAACAAAAACTATAAAAAGAGAAAAAGAAGGCCACTATATAATGATAAAGGGATCTGTCCAGCAAGAAGACATAGCATTCATAAATTTATATGTACCCAACACCAGAGCACACATATATATATATATAAAGCAAACACTATTAGAACTAAAGAAAGAGATAGACACTAATACCATAACAGCAGGGGACCCGAACACTTCACTCTGAACATAGAACAGATCATCTAGGCAAAAAATCAACAGAGAAACAGAAGATCTAAACAACAGTTTAGACCAATTGGACTCAGCAGATATCTATAGAACATTTCATCCAAGAACCTCAAAATATTCATCCTTCTCATCAGCACATGGAACATTCTGCATGACAGACCACATGTTAGGTCAAAAATCAAGTCTCAACAAATTTTAAAAAATGGAAATATTCCATGTATTTTTTCAGACCACAATGGACTAAAACTAGAAATCAATAACAAATGAAACTATGGAAGCTATACAAATAGGTGGAAATTAATCAACATACTACTTAATGACATATGGATCCAAGAAGAAATTAAACAGGAAATTAAAAAAAAAATATTGAAACCAATGAAAATAATGACACATAATACCAAAACCTGTGGGATACTGCAAAAGGAATACTAAGAGGGAAGTTCATCATAATGAATGCTTACTTCAGAAAAATGGAAAGATGGCAAGTAAACAACCTAACACTTGACCTCAAAGAGCTAGAAAAACAAGAACAATCCAAACCCAAACTTAGTAGACAGAAAGAAATAATTAAGATCAGAGCAGAACTAAATGAAACAGAAACACCCAAAATAATACAAATAATCAATGAAACAAAAAAGTGGTTTCTCAAGAAGATAAATAAAATTGACAAGCCATTAGCCAGGCTAACTAAAAAAAGAAAAGAGGAGACAAGTAACAAAAATTAGAAATGAAAAGGGGTATATTGCAAGTGATACTTCAGAAATACAAAGAATCAGTACAGACTATTATGAACAACTATATGCCAACAAATTTGAAAACCTGGAGGAAATGGATAAATTTCTGGATACACACAAATTACCAAAACCAAACCAAGATGACATAGCAAATTTGAACAGACCAATAACAATCAAAGAGATTTAAGCTGTTGTCATCAGTCTGTCAACAAAGAAAAACCCAGGACCAGATGGCTTCACTGCAGAATTTTACCAAACATTTAAAGAAGAATTATTACCAGGCTGGCCCCGTGGTGCAGTTGGGAGAGTGCAGCACTAGTAGCCCCAAGGCTGCGGGTTCAGATCCTATATACGGATGGCCAGTGTGCTCACTGGCTGAGCATGGTGCAGACCACACTGTGCTGAGGGTTGTGATCCCCTTACAGGTCAAAATAAAAATGAATAAATAAAGAATTATTACCGATTTTCTACAAACCATCACAAAAAATTGAAACAGATGCCATTCTCCCAAATTCATTCTATGAGGCAAACATCACCTTGATACCAAAACCAGACAAAGATACAACAGAAAAAGAAAACTACAGACCAATATTTTTTTTGATGTAATAGATGCAAAAATTCTTAGTAAAATATAAGCTAATAATATACAGCAAAATATACATAAAATTATACAGCATGATCAAATGGGATTCATCCCAGGGAAGCAAGGATGTTTCAACATATGCAATTCGATAAATGTGATACACTACATCAATGAAATCAAAGACAAAAACCATATGATCATCTCTATAGATAATGAAAAATCATTTGACAAAATTCAACATCAGTTCATGATAAAGACTGCCAATAAATTAGGTATAGAAAGAAAGTAGATCAACACAGTTAAAGCCATATATGACAAACCTACCACCAATATCATCCTGAATGAGGAAGAGTTGAAAGCTCTTCCCTTAAGAACAGAAACAAGATAAGGATTCCCATTCTCACCACTTCTATTCAACATAGTATTGGAAGTATTAGCCAGAGCGATCAAGGAAGAGAAGAAAATAAGGGGCATCTAGCTTGGAAAAGATGAAGTCAAACTGTCCCTGTTTGCAGATGATATGATCCTATATACAGAACAGCCTAAATACTCTACAAAAAACTCTTAAGAGTTAATAAATGATTTCAGCAAACTTGCAAAATACAAAATCGACATACAAAACTCAGTAGCATTTTTATACTCTGACAATAAAGTAGCAGGGAAAGAAATCAAGAAATCTAGCCCATTTACAATAGTCACAAAAAAAACCACCTACAAATAAAGTTAACCAAGGATGTGAAAAATCTCTATGATAAGAACTACAAACCACGGTTGAGAAAAATTAGAGAGGATATAAGAAGATGGAAAGATATCCCATGCTCTGGGATTAGAAGAAAGAACATTGTGAAAATGTCCATACTACCTAAAGTGATCTACAGATTCAATGCAATCCCCATCAAAATACCAAAGACATTCTTAACAGAATTGGAAAAAAAAAAAAATTCTAACATTCATATGGAATAACAGAAGACCATGAATTGACCAAGGAATCCAGAACACAAAAAATAAAGCCAGTGGCATAACACTACTTGACTTTAAACTATACTGCAAAGCTATAGTAACCAAAACAGCAGGGCACTGTAATAAAAACAGACACATGAGCCAATGGAACAGAATAGAAAACCCAGAAATCAACCTATAAACCTACAGCCATCTGATCTTTGAGAAAGGGACCAAGTACACACACTGGAGAAGAGACTGCCTCTTCAATAAATGGTGCTGGGAATATTGGACATCCAAATGTAGAAGAATGAACCTAGACCTATATCTCTCACCATATATCAAAATCAACTTAAAATGGATTAAAGAATTAAATATATGTTTTGAAACAATAAAACTTCTAAAAGAAAGCATAAGGGAAACACTTCAGGAAGTAGGATTGGGCATATGAATATGACCCCAAAAGCACAATGACCAAAGGAAAAATAAACAAATGGAATTACATCAGTCTAAAAAGCTTCTTTACAGTAAAAGAAACGGTTACAGAGAGAAAAGACAACCAACAGAGTGGGAGAAAATATTTGCAAAATAAGTATCTGACAAAGGATTAATATCCAGAATACACAAGGAGTTCAAACAGCTTCGGAGCAAAAAAAAAAAACACATAATATGATTTAAAAATGGACAAAGGAGCTGAATAGGCATTTCTTGAAGGAAGATATACAAATGGCCAACAGACACATGAAAAAATGCTCAACATCACTCAGCATTTGGGAAATACAAATCAAAACCACTTTGAGATATCATCTCACTTTGTTAGGTTGGCTGATATCCAAACAACTGAGAATAATAAATGCTGGTGATGATGCAGAGAAAAGGGAACCTTCCTACACTGTAGGTGGGACTGAAAAATGGTGCAGCCACTATGGAAAATGGTATGGAGGTTCCTGAAACAATTACAGATATATTTGCCAACACAGCTATCCCAGTGCTGGGTATATACTCAAAGGAATGGAATCATCATGTCAAAGGGACGCCTGCATTCTCGTGTGTATTGCAGTGCTATATATAAAAGCCAAAAGTCAGATTCAGCCTAAATGTCCATCATTGGATAAGTGGATAAGGAAAATGTGGTACATCTACACAATGGAATACTACTCTGCTGTGAAAAAAGAATGAAATGTTATCTTTTGCAGCAACATGCATGAACTTAAAGTAAACTATGTTAAGTGAAATAAGTTTGGAATGGAAAGAGAAATGCTGCATGTTCTCACTTATATGTGGGAGCTGATAAAAACAAATTAATATATATACAAGCAAATAAATGGGAGAAAAAAGGCAACAATCACAATAATTCTTTGAACTTAAAATAAGTGAACAGACACAATATTGATGGGGATTGGAGCAGGGAGGGGAGGGTGAAAAGGAGAAATTGGTAAAGGGCCACCAAAATCAAGTACATTGTAAAATAAATAAATAGACAAATTTAGTTGATGGATCAAAAAACCAAAAAAGAAAACAAAGATGTTGCTGGTAATATGCATCTTTTCAAACAGGGCAAAAAAAGAAGATAATTCATCAAGTTTGCTGGAAAAAAAACATAATGACAACAGCAACAAAAATAGTCATCGTGCATCTAATCCTTCCCACTCTAATACACGAAGTAAGCTAAAGATTTACCTTTCGTAACAGCAATGAATACTCTGAGGCATCTTGGACTAAATTTGTTAAAATGTGACTAAAATCTTTATGGGAGAAACTATAAATGTTTAGTGAAGTCCTTAAAACTCAATCTATTCAGCAGGACTCTCACCTGAAGTATGTGGGTTCTGTTTGAAGAAAGCTGAAAACATTTACTGGCGGAAATGATCATCTCAAACAATAGGGAGGTGTTTGCCATTTTTGAATCAGAGGGACAAAATGGTACACGTCCTCACTCCACCTCACCCAACATAAGCTTAGCCTTCTGCTGATCGTGAGCCCAGGCCAGTTGCTTAACCTCTTTCTGCCTCAGTTTTCTCTTCTAGAAAATGGTGACAATACCATTGCTGTGAGCAAAAGTGTAATGATGAGTAAAATGCACTTATTTCAATACTTACCACACAGACCGAGGTCTAGAAACATTAGCTTCTATGTCGCAATCATGCACAGATTTAAAGTCACTCCACAGCCCATACTCAAAATCAGGTGGATTTCCTCACCTTGGCTCAAAAGACTCTAAACTTCATTTGGAACATAAACACATCAGTGTCAGTAAGAAAATGTTTAAAAGTCAGAATGGCTACCGGGACCTTGTCACTTATGAAAGGAGATGACATAGTTTCTTGAACACTACTGACCCAAGTGCTGATGGTCAGTAGAACAGGGCAGACCGCTGGGCACGGACCCTCCTGAGGGTCCTTACCCGTTCTGTGGACAAAAACACAACCAACAGAATGAGAAAGGAAGTGTCATTCAGAAAATGGTTTCCAAAAATAAGCAATTTTTTTAAAAGGCTAATGTTCAAATTACATTCCTTGGAAAAATATTCTTCACATAGATTAAAGAATAATTACACAGAATGAAGATTTTTTTTTTTTTTGGCTTTATCGGATATGAAGAATAGGACATTTTAAACACATTTAGCAATGGAAGAGCTTAAAAGTTGTGACCTCAAAAACACCCTTTATTGAGAAAATGGATGTAAACATTTTTCGTATTATAATTCTTAACATGCAACTTCTACTAAAAATTAATGAACAGAAAAGATAAGCATGAAAATATAAGGTAAGAAATAAAAATACCCAATAAAGTTGTGAAATTATTGCCAAACATTATTGTTCCAGGTAAAATGCAAATTAAAGCACTTTGTTTAGCAGGTGGAGCTGTGTCCCATCCACTTTTGTCATAATTTGGCAGGATTTTAAACTTGGCATGAGTTTTCTGTCGAGCACTTGAACAATACAGTTAGCCCTCATATCTAGGTTCCACACCCATGGATTCAACCAATCACATATCAAAGGTATTTGGAAAAGAAACTGCAACTGTACTGAACATCTACAAACTTTTTTTCCTTATTATTCCCTAAACAATACAGTATAACAACCATTTATAGCATGTATGTTGCATTAAGTATGGTAAGTAATCTAGAGATGATTTAAAGTATGTAAAAGGATGTTCATATGTTATATGCAAATACCACACCATTTTATATCACAGACTTGAGCACCCATGGATTTGGGTGTCTCTGGGAGGCCCTGCATCCACGTCTTTATGGATTCTGGGGGACAACTGTACAGAGTAAGTTTCGGCACATCTGGATATTTCAACCCAGCAATTTCACGGAAGAAATAACTCCTAAAGAAAAGTCAGGGATATAGTTGGTAATGTAAACAGAGAGTTGTCTCAGTCTTGTGAGTAAGAGTGAAAAACTGGCATTTATCCTAATGTACAGGGACAGAGAAACTTAAAGGAGAGAATATTGGAGAAAAGCAGGTGCCCAGAACCGTTGTAATTCCAATGTGCTCAAAAGACTTAGGTGCGTTAAAAAAGACTGTAAAAGAATGTTTCAGGAATGGCAGGTTAGCTCGGTTGATTATAGAATGGTGTTATAACACCAAGTTCAGGGGTTCAGGTTCCGGTACTGGCCAGCCACCAAAAATAATAATAATATTAATAATAATAATAAAGAGTTTTGCTAATGTTAACCATGTTTACCTCTGAGAGATATGCCTCCATTTTACAAGGTAACAATAAATTATATAATCAGATAAATACTTTAAATTAACTTAAAAAATATACATTGTGTCCCTTTAAAGACAAGCTTGTGGGTATATATGTGGGTGAGGGGAAGGGGTACCCAGTAGATAAAACTGAACAAGCAGAGTCTCTGTGGTAACCAAGACATCGTCAGAGGAGAGGTCTGCTCTGGGGCTGTGGATTTCTCAGCCTGTCCACCTGTGCAGGTGGACAGATGCCCAGTGGCCTCCCAGAAGGGCTGACTGCCTCCTCCTTGGACCACAAGAGCAGAGGGTGCAGGATCAAGCTCTTCCTTTGGCTGCCTCTTTAGCAGATGTGCCTTTGAGTAGGGGACATCAGTTAAAGATCAGGCACGGAGCAAGAGGCTGGTGGGTGCCCTGCAGTTGGGTGACCTTGTGTGCTGCACAGAAGAGCCCTGTGTCTGTCTTTATTGATTAATCTCTATTAGTAAACCTGAAGGATTGACAGACACATTGCAGGGCTAGAAGACATGGCCATAGGTGTTAGGGAGCCAGCCAACGTCCCTGATTAAGGTCCTGCCTCATCATGAAAGAGCTGGTGGCATGCTTGGCAATGCAGGGCCTGGGCCACGGCTCAGTTCAGCTGGATGATTATTGAACTGACCCTTGCAATTTTCAAAGAAATAGCACTTCCTTTCTAAGATCTGACCTTTGCCTGCCTCTCCTCTGAGCAATTTTCCTATCCCAGGGAACGCTTGTGGAATCTGACTTTGAGGAGCACCATGCCCACTATAGTCAGGAAGACGAGGCTGTGGATTAGATGTTCAAATGAGGCTCTGTGCTCCTGGCTGTAGGTCCTGGGCATTTGTGACTTGATGAGACAGCGAAAGAAAGAAATGTAAATGCTAAATCAAGGAGTTGCATCCCATTTTCTGCAATGCAACAAAAAGTGACTTTGATAAATCTGTTTAGTTAAAACGGCAATATGCAAATAAAGAAATAAAAATTCCAGCATGCATCAATGACGTGAACAGATGTGCAAGCAAAGAAAGGCAGAGCCACACATTCGCTTTGCAGAGGTGCCGAGGGAGGGGGTTAGATTCGGAAACGTCCTTCAGTGAAGGGTCTTGTTCCCAAAGTAAGCGAGAAGAACCCCAGTTTACACCACTAATAGAAAAGCATGAAAAATGCTGTCTCGCATTTTTATCTTAAAGTTTTTTGTTCTTTCCCTCTTTGCTCATCATGCTGTTTCTCAATGAGCTACCATCAGGAGAGAAGACTCAGAAGTCAGCAGCTTACCTGTGTTCTCAAACTTCTGTGTATCTGAGAAAAACCTGGGGACTTAGTAAAAACGTAGAGTCCGGGGTCCAAATCCAGACCTATTAACTCAAAATCTCTGGGTTGGGGGCATGAGAATCAGGATTTTTATCAAGTTTCTTGGATGAGGAACTCTGATAAGAACAGATCAGATTTGCACTT
Organism: Cynocephalus volans; assembly: GCF_027409185.1. Lineage (NCBI taxonomy): Eukaryota > Metazoa > Chordata > Mammalia > Dermoptera > Cynocephalidae > Cynocephalus > Cynocephalus volans. Next base: position 3,150,860 of record NC_084461.1, on the reverse strand, counting down.
AGGCAGATTCACATATAGTAAATAATAGTAATTCTAGCTTTTGCAAAATATATGTATCTCTTTATTGCATTTATTTAAAGACTATTTTTAAAAATTGGAAAATTAACTATGATTGAAGTAATAATGTATCTCTCTGTCTGGATATCCATACAGAAGCGTGGAGCTAACCTGCAGATTCTCACCAGTGCATTCATGAGAATGAAACACACACAGCTGTATTTCTTGAAACTTCCAGCAGCTTCTCACCTTCCAGCCATATGATCTTCTTACACAGGCTATTGGGAGGAGTCAATAAGATTGGATATGTATGTGCAGTACCTAGTATGGTGTCTTGTGTCAAACAAATACTCAATAAATAGCTCAATGAATTAGCTTTCGAGGGGAAACTGTGGATAAGTAGCAAGGCTACAAGCAAGAATGAGACACACGTGTATGTACTTAGATGAGACAATGTGTGTGCTTACCGTCCTGCACAGGGCGGGCAGTCAGTGCTGCAATGCCAATGTCATCATTGTAACTACTGTTGTCATTATTCTCCATGTCCACAGCCCTGTCTGATTTCAACTCTCATCATCTCTCCCTTAGTGGGCCGCTGGGACCTCCTCGCGTGGCCGCACCCTCCCTCCTGTCTCTATGGAGTTCTGCACATGCTAAACCAGCAGGTGTGTGACAGGGCTAAGCCACCTGGAGCTCATCTCTAAGGCATTTGTCCTCTTGCTCTCTTGCACTAACACTTCACACCTCCCCATCTTTGTATACAGGACAAAGACCAATCATCGCAATACAGACTCTGGACTTGCCCACCTTTTCAAATATTCATGTGTCCAACCTTCAGATTTAGACTCTTGTCCCCTGACAGTGCTGTCCTCCTGCTGCAAGTTTGGATCATGTAGCCTCTACCATCAAAACGTGCACCCCCTCCTTTCCCAGCCCTCCCTGTCTTCGAGGTCTTCCTCAGCCTGACTTTCTGCAGAAGCTGTTCCTGTATCAAACCGTTCTTGTCTCCTCTCTTCATTAGACAATAGTCTGTAATGCATCTGCATGTCGGGCTTTATTTTTTTTAAGGAAACTACTCATCTTTTATATCGCTCTCTTGATTCCTTTCTACTTCTGTTCCCTGCCTGTGGAGACAGGACCTGTCTCATTCTTTTACACGCTCCATATCTTCTGTTCCAGAGCCCAACTGCGTGGTTATTCTGTTCCTGACATGAAAACTCACAGCAACTTTATGAGCTGAGTACTATTATTATTTCCTTCTTACAGATAAGAAAACTGAAGCACACAGAAGTTAAATAGCTTGCCCAAGTTCTCACATCAATAGTGCAGAAAAGCTGGCATTCAAATCCCGGAGTTTGACTACAGAGTTTACTGTTTTAGCTTCCTTAGGTTCATTGAATCATTAATCATCTTGAGCTTGTCTGTGAAACCCCAATTTGTGTGTGATATGTTTTCATTAAGTCTTATTCTTGCTATAGGAAGAACTCATGAGAGGTCAGCCTCAGGAGAGCAGACACTTTGGGATTTCACTATAACAATGACGTGTCATAGTCCTGTTCCCTCAAAACCCATGGCATATTTCACATGCCAGGCCTAGGGTGCACTTCCTGTTGTGGTACAGAGTAGAATGAAGTACCAGTGTCTAATGATGGTCTGGGTCCTGTTATCTCACAGCGTGCCCATGCAGGAAAAGTGGCATCTCACCTTCCCTGTCACTTGAATGTACTGGAAGTCACAAAAACTTCCGACGAATGTCCATCCAAATGTACAGGTTGCACAGACTCACTTTGGCCCAGCAAAATGAACCAACCTTGCCACCTCACCTGGCTCTGAGCCTGGATTTACAGGATGCCTGGCTTTGTCTTCAGTAATGAAACCAAAGCACTTCTGAACCGTGCCCTTGACTGTCCAGAATTGGGAGCTTGGGCCCCTCATTTTTCTGTACCCTCCCCAAGAGTACTCTGAGGAATCAAGTAACTAGCCTCCAAATGTCCCACCCATTATGATATTCGAAATCTCCTATAGGAAAATTGGGGAACCCAGAGCTACCTTGGCCTGAAACCCTAGACCCAGGAAGCATTGAGAGGTGCTTGGTGCTTGGGTTGGACTGTGACAAATGGCAAATTATATTTCAATTGGATACTAAAGACTCTCAAATTACATCACAAGAAAGCTAAATTACCATCACAAACCAAATAAGAGTAGGCTAAGTTTATATCCTAGCTACAGTGAGATCCAATCTTTAAAAAATAATCTGTAAGCTTCTATAACTTTTGGCACACTGCTGTGGAGATGACTTAGAAGTTTTTCAGTAAATGTTCCTTTTGCTCCAGTTTTAACTGAACTTCCAATTAGACTTTAACCTGTACTGCTGTGTGAAGTCCTTCAGATGTTGGACAGACATGGGTTGTCCCCAAATGCCTCTGAATTCTTCTGCAGTCTGACCTCAACTCTACTTTGTACCTTCATCTTTACCCCTCACCAACCATAGTCAAAACTAATGAGTCAACCATCAGCTCGTTTCTCAAAACAGAAAGCTGGATCCCTACCTGGAACGCGCCCGTTCCAACTCATGTCTATAAAAACCCTCCAAGGCTCAGCTCGCAGGCCGTCTTTAGAAAGCCTTTGCTCCTCCCTGGCTCCCAATAGACTGTGTCCTTTTCCTAAACGTGCATCTCCTTTGCTCTCTACTGTCACTACAAGAGGCAGTTGGTGTGGTGGAAAGCAAGGACTCAACAGTCCGAACTCACTCGTAGGTTCCCGTCCCAGCTCTGACACTTCCTGGCTGGCGTGAACTTGGGTACGTTGCCCCACATCCGTTTCCTCAAGGTAAAACAGAGGTAATAATAATTCTACCTCACAACACTGTTGAGTTAATACAAGTGAAGAATCTAGAACAGGCTGTGAAGATAAGAAGTACTAAAACGTGTTCGGTACGGTTAGGAGGCTTCTCATGCTTTCACCTTCCTCCTGCACACCCTCCCACAACTCTGCAGAGGTTGGAAGTTGCCAGAAGTTTCTCACCCACATATCAGAAGTGCTAGTGCGATGTCCTGCATATGGTAACAAATTAGTAAATATATGGAAATGTTCATTATTTCCATGAGAATATAAACTTTCTACAAGAAATAAACTAGCCTGAATTTAGATAATATCTGAAGCTGAGAACCAAAACTATTATCTAGATTGTTCTGACTTCTTCACCCCCCACCAATAAAAACATCTTTGTTTCAAATATATGGTGATTTTGTTCTTTGTATAACAATCGGAAATTTGTCAGCCTGCAATGACCATAAAAATGCGGATGGTAAAATGCGTAAAGTTGAAACTCGGTTATCCTTCTAAGCATTGTATTTGTTTCTGTAGCTTAGGTAAATGCTGTGGTTACTAATGAACTAGTCTGACTTTAACAAGGATCATGAAATTCACCTACTTTTGCAAGGGAGACTCATGTATTTTGTTGATTTTTTTCCACTTACTAATCATATTTTATTTATTTTTATTTTTTACTAATCCTATTTTAAAACAAACACAGTAAATTTGGGTTTTGCCTATCAATTTTTATTGGTCTTTACTAGGTGGTAAACACATCTTAAGTGACATGAAAACAGACACAAAAACTATTCAAGGAGATGAAAAAACACTCTGTAGATGGTTGGATCGTATTTCTTTTACATTTTCAGAAATGGGCTGTAAAAATCTTAATTACTATAAATATCTCATTAGTATTTATTTTGAAAACTTAACATTATAAAAACAAATCACAGAATAAACAAGTATATGTAACACTACAATAACCTTTTCCACTAAATCATTGCATTTTAACTTTCATATTCTAATTTTGATATTTTTTGCCTTAGTAGTGTGTTATTTAAAAATATTTATATGTTCTCAAGTCTGATTACAAGTTTCCAGATGATTAGAAAGCAGATCGATAGAACTATTAACGGGACAGTAAAAGCATACATACACTACCTGGGGTTCTTTACCACAAAAGCCCTTTAAAGCAATTGCCAATATTCTCACCTTATTTCCAAAATGCTGGGCAAGATTAAAGATCATCATTATTTCTAATATTACAGAGTTTGGTTTTGACTTTGCAGATATTATTTATCAAAAACAACTTAAACCAGGTAGATGCAATAAAAAGTGCACAGTGATCAAAATGCCAGTTAATACAGAACCTTCAGTAACCTACAGCATGAATATATTAAAAATACAAACACGTTCACTCTCCTGTTCATGGGACAATCAGTGGTGCTGGCTCCTGGGCAGTAAACACCCAGGGTAAGTCACTCTTACCCAGAATTAACTCAAATGGAAACCTACTAGCCTGGTTAATTCCTTGTAATTGAAAGTTATTTAATGACATGGGTTCTCCAACAAGAATTTTTTAACTTTTTTTTCCTTCTGTTTCTAACTTGTTTGCTCTCACTAATTAAAGAAATGTGTCATGTTTGAAAACAAACAAAAAATAAATTGGATATGTTGGGAGGAAAATTGCCCAAGAGATCTCGCCAAGCACGCGTGGGTGATTTGACACAGAAGCTCCCTCCTCTTTTTGCTTCAATAGCTGTTTTAAGTTGCATGCGGTATGGCCGTCATGGGCAGTGCAGCTAAGAATAGGCGTCCTGGTCCCTCTGAAATGCAGGGAAGGCACTGCAGCCTGGGCTCTGCTGCGGCTGCTGCAAAGACTGATCTAAGGAGAGGAGTGTCACTTAAGACTCAACTTTCATTCTACGCTGTCTGCAGTTAGCAGCAGAGAAAGTTTAATTCTGAACTGTGAAAAGATTCAATAAGTCACCACAAATCACCCCGACTAAAGCCCAAACTGAGTAATTTACACAGTACTTTGTGATCTTCAAACAGTTTGCAGTGGGCAATTATTCATGCCCGACATGGGGCCGCCGGGTCCAAGCTCCTTGTTTGTTCTAAGGCCGAGGAGAGGTGTTTGAAACCGGCAAGAGACGACCAGGGGCCCAGAGATCACGGCTAATGTGACACCCCCAGGCCTAATCTTCTTAGAGCACTGGGATAAAATAAGTATCCATTACAAAATCAGCCTTCATCCTGCCCCCTTCTGAGCCCGGCCACTCTGATAGCCAGCTCGGAGACAATTGCCTGATTCTAGACTTAATCAGGTATTAGGAGCCCAGGCAGAAGGAGAAGGGGCTAATCTCCATATTTAGTCCATCTGTACTTGTGACCCTGAGTTGCCTGCCCCTGACAGATCAAAAGGAATTGGCAAAAATCAGATTAAGGCTGCAGAAAAGAGAGGGAGGTTCAAGCCGTGTAACAGCCAAATTTTTTTCCTCCCTGCCTTGGTCATATATACATGTATTAAGACCATGTGGTTAATCCCATGAGCTTTCAATGCATTGTGTTTGTCTTTTCTTCTTTCTCTTTTCTTTCAACCAAAAAAAAAAAAAAAAAGCCATTAAAGTGAAATATTGTATTAATTATAAAACAGGAGATGCGGGCACGGAGGGCTGGCAGAGCTACACATATTTAGAGGAGTTGAGGCACTGGCTGTGCACGCAGCTCACGGCCGCTGGTCCACCTGGGAAGGACACAGGCCTGGCGTCTCCAGAGCCCGGACACACGGCAGAGCCATGTGCAGCCGGCGAAGCGAGGAGGTTGATTATCAATACAAGCCAGAGCCATGCGATGACATCTGATCTCCCGGCACTGCCACCGTGCTGCAGTGCTCTGCGATGGAGAACATATGGGATTCGCCAATTAAACCCACTCTTGCTTCCTCCTTGAAAACACGCTGCCGTGCTAGGCAGATCAGGTTGCTGTCCCCCTCCTCGTCCTCTAGCCTGTGTCACAAATGCCATTTTGCCTCCGTGGCTCTCGGGCTGCACTCTGCATGCAGGCCTGGTGGCTCAGGACGTGGGGACAGATGGATACAGAGAAGGACGCAAGAGGGACTCACTCTCGTGCGGCTGTCGGAGGTCACCTGCTGTTTGTAAACAGTGACATGTGGCCACCAGCCGTGTCCTTCAAGCTAGGAGAAACGTGTGCACCGAGAAGTGGAGCGCGCAGGCAGGCCGCCTTGGCTGGTACCCACCTGACGAGGAGCACGCTGTCCTCGGCTTGGCAGTTCCCAGGCAGGGACAGGGAACTCACTGGTGGGATGCGAAGGCTGAGGCTAGGGGAAACTTTGTGCAAAGCACCGGCTGGCTCCTGGAAGGCTGCAAAGTCCCACGCGGGGGCAGCGAGCTGTGTGGCCGCTGGGTTTTGGCGGCGAGTGCACCTCATTAGACGGGATTAAGTCGTGATGCTGGGAAGGATGAAAGGGGAAGAGCGACGCGCCAGCCGCAGGTCGCCGCGAGTGTCATCTGTGCGCCACGCCATTATTGACTAGTGCCCATGTGGGTCGCATTTTTCAATTACCGGTTGCCTGAAAGGGGGCCGGTAATTGCAGAGGCTGGGGCCCAAGACCAGCGTCAGGGGAGCCCCTAAGCCTCCACCTTTTCTTGATGCCTGACTCTGGGATGTTCAAAGACAAAGGTTCAGAGCCTATGGACCACCCTGAGGACGCCGGGAAGGGGACAAGGCCGTGAATAAAATGAGTCACGAGAAGCACACCCACACTGGCGAGGTGGCCATGAGTGTGGCAGCAGCCGCTGGAGAGGCGCTGGGCCCCCAGTGTCCCGCTGGGGTCACGCTGGTGAACGCCTAATGCTGCGCACTCCCTTGCAAGAGCGGGGACAGTGCTGCAAGGACAGCCGGGCTCCCCCTGCCAAGCCCTGCCCACTGCGGCCTGGCCTCGGCCAGAGGCACTGGCATGGCGTAGGTTCTTCATCAACCTGGACTCACTTTTCCTCTGCTCAGATTCTAGGAAATGAAGAAAACCAACTCCACATGTAAATAATTGTAAGAGCAAGGAGGTAAGAAGTTCAAGAGGATTTTAGATTGTTGGGAAGACAGAATTGGGTAGGGTGCAGCCCCTCTGTGGCCAGGGAGGGACAGACCAGGTCAGATAAACATTTGGAATAAAAATAAAGATTTCTTAGACGACCTTCCTGACCTGCCCATGTTTTTCTTTATCTGTTTGTAAAGACGTTTTTGTTTTAAATTGGGGTCAGGAGAACTTAAATTTCTCGGAGAGATTAGGGAGAAGCCCTCAGTGTCTGAGCGGCATGCACGAAGGTTGGTGTGTGTGGCAGTGAGCCACTGTGTGGGATTTTAGAATTTGCAGGTGATCACTCTCAATGGGGCTGAGAGCGCCCGCCCTCCCTGAGTTGCCCAAGCCAGCTGGGGTAGAAGAAAGCCGGGCCTCGCTCGGCTCAGAGCAGCACATCCTTGGCTTTGGAAAAGACTTCTTGAAAAGAAAAGCCTTTGCTCCTCAGCATGCCAGTGCATTTTTGTAAAAAAAATAAAAATAAAAAAAAATAGAGGCTTAAGTATGGATTGAAAAAATATATATATATATATTTATATATATATATGCATCACTAGGAATTTGGCCTCCACAGCTTAAGTGGAGTTTCTGCTTAGACAGTTGCACAGTCAAGGTGCCCTTCCTCACTCTCAGCAGGGCCAGCTCAGATAGCCAGCTTCCGCCTCCCGTATGTGTATTTAGCATGTGCGTGTGTGAAGGTGAAGCTGTGCCGCCTCAGAGACAGCAGACCTTTCAGTCACAATCGTTGGATGCGCAGCCTTTAACCAAAGTGAGTGCTGCGTGCGTCCAGGTCCTCGGGCTGTTCTCTGCTGCTGCTCTCCACAGACCTCGCCGTTCCTCTCTCACAAAGCCAATTCCAAAGCCCCGGCCTCAGCCAGCAAATACACTGTCCTGCAGGGAGCTGGTGCCGAGGAGCAGGAAAGCCCAGCACCGTCGGGCCCAGGGAGGAACCCCGAGAAAATGGCATGGGAACGCGTGCACCCTGGCTGGAGGCTCTCGGTGCGCAGCGTGGAGCTGCTGCAAGGGGACACCTCCCTCTCTCAAAGGCTGGTGACCCAGGGGACAAGGGACCCTGATGTGTGCCCAGTTACCTCTCACCCATCTAACTTGGGAGGTGAGAGTCTCTGCACTCTGACTCTCTTCTCTTAGTTATTGCCTTCACATGGAAGAGACTCTGAAACATTGAAGTGGCCCCGTGACACAGACTCAGGATTTCCTGCCTCAGTTTCCTAGTGACAGAGCTGAGTTCAGCACTCTGGGTCATTTGCCATATCTTTAAATCAACTTCCTTGAATATGGGAGACTACAGAAGTAGTAAAGATGGAACCTGGTAGGTTTCAATACCCTTTTGTCCCTTCATCTGGATTATGTGGCGGGTCCTGTACCTCGTGCCCAAGGAAACCACTAATGATGCAACATCAGATGCAGGAGCAGGTCATCCTGAGCTACCCACATTTGGGAGCCAGGTACTTGCCTTCAAAGGGAAGGGGGACTGGGCTGGAGGATGCTCTGCTCCAGCCAGGTCCATGGGCCTACCAGTCTGTGAGGGTTCTGCTCAGCCCTCCCTCCTCCTGGCCAGGGCTACAGACTTCCAAGAAGTAGATGACCACCAGCATGCATGGAGTGCAGATGGGAGACAGGTCCTAGAGAAGTGGGCTATGCAAAAACACTTGTCCCCTAACCGCTACAGAGAAATAGTGCCCTGTACCTTCGACAGACCACACCATTGGGGAGGATCTTTGGGTGAATGTACATAAATCGATTGTAAACAACAGCACCATAAACACCAGCACCAATCAATCAGCTATGGGCTTTAAAAGAAATAAACAGAACTCAATTGAAAAGATTCAGTAATAATTTTCAAATAAATGAAAGTAAGTTATAATTAATAACTATAAATATATGTAGAATCTTCTATATGTAACCAAGGTAATGGTATAGATCAGAGGAAGATGTAATATAACAGTGTGAAATACAAGAATGTATAGAAACACACACGTTAACATAATGAAACATCCGTTTATTAAATAAGCTCGTTATTCCTATTCAGGGATTTAAGATAGGGTATCAGTCCTACATTGCTAGGTCACATTATTAGAAACAGATGAAGAAAATGCTAACAGTTGTGTTGGATGATTAATTGTTATCATGCAAGGTTGTGCATTCTTTTCTGGCTGATCCTGGCCAGAGCTCTGTCACCACCAGGACAGTCTCAGAGATCTATGCCTTCATACCACAGGCTAGAGGTCTGTCCCTGCAAATAAAAGTAAAGGGGGAGCAGGGCCCAGGATTGTGTAGCATGTGCTGTAGCCCATTATTGTTCTTTTGAGAGAAAAGACATGAAAGACCACTCTATTTCCACTCGTGACCAGTCTATGCTTTGGAAATGGCAGTGAGAAGCTGCAACATCAGGCCGTAAGGTGTGTTGTTGGGGAGCTGGATGGACGGGAGCGTAGATCCCTGCCGAGGCTGCCCCCAGGTCTGCACATTCGTGGCCTGCTGTGGACACACAGGGAAGACGTCCAGCTTATCTCCACCTGTACTGTGTGCATGCACAGTGAACAGGTCATTGTCCCATGCTGGGCCTTGGCTCAGAGTAAACACCCGATGCATAAAAACATGATTTAACCTGAATTATCTAAAAACAATATATAACACTGTTTTTTTCCATGTGAAATGATGTCCATCTAATGAAAAAGTGTCCTATGTTTCTCTGTTCATGGAAAGCCTTCATCCTGTCACAAATAGCCCTGTAGAAGTCTTCCTTCAGAAAGCGTGGCTGGTTTATACCACCTGTCACTCCGAGATGGGCCCTGTCCCTCTCTTTAAGCCCCTAAGTGCCTTTGAGCTCCAATGTATCCCCCAGTATAGAGTATATCTGGAATGTCCCCTTGTGCATTGAACATTTGCTGAATGACTAAATGTGTGACTCATCACTGGCTCTCTCAAATCTTATCTTCTGCAAACAAGATTTTACAACCTTGAAGCCATAGTGAAGCAACAGAGGAAAACTGCATTGAGCCTGGAAGTCGACCCTGGCCGAACAGTAGCTAAAGAATTCTTTCCTGTTGATTGACATCACATTTAAAATTTCAAAAAAGAGCAATACAGGATCCTAGCAAGTTATATTTCCAGACTGAAATGTTCTAAAGATAAATCGTCCAGCTCCATTCTCAACTGAATCCTGCAGTGACAGAAAGCTGTGGGGCTGCAGGACAGAAGGAAGGTGGCTCCTGAGTTCCCAGGAGAGGTGTGCTGGGGCAGCTTATCCCACACCTGGACTCCACGGGCTTCAGAGCATCCCCCTGACTTCTGCCCGAAAGAACCAGGCCAAATGGGACATACCCAAGGGTTTCTGGAAGAAAGTCTCCTGGCGAAGGAAATGCCTTCTAGTTTTTCAGCAGTAATGGAGGTCTTCTACCTCCTCCCTGCCCATTCACAAAACACGAGAAAAGGGTTAGACCTCTTTGGGGCCACTGTGCCCTTTAATAGAGAGAAGATGGCCCACAGTGTTGCGTGCCATACAAACTGCCCTTTCTGAGTGACTGGGCACTGAAATGCTTCAACCCATCCTATTTGATTCTTCCAGGCGTCTGTGGAGTCCACAGAGCCTATTCTGTATCCTCATTTTACAAATACAGTAAGGAATGTGCAGAGAGACCAAAATATCTGATTAAGGCAAGAAAGAATAAAAGTAGAAAGGGCTCCTATTTCCAGGGTTCTTCCAAAATAGAACATTGAAATAGAAGCTCAAAATTTAGGTTGTACAGAGAGTCAACCAAATTCCCTTAGTTTATAGAGCACTTTTTTTCCCATGGAGAAGGGATTTTGCCAAGCAATGTTATTTTTATTTGAATTTGGATATATCAATGATTGAAAATAATAGCTATTTTCGATACCCTACTGTGTTTAGCTTTGACAGTGAGATAATCTTATTCCCATTATGTATATAGTGACACCGAGACTCATCACATCTCATCACCTGGCCCGAAGCGGCCAGAGCTGGTGCTGAGATTCAAACCCTCTCTCCAGCTGGCCTCTCAATGGGAGATCAACAGAATGGATGAACCGTGCTGCCAAAACATAACCTCCCAGTCAAAAGTGACAATGACATTTGGGCCAAAAAGAGGTTCCTAACTGTAAGTACAGGAGCGCTGGGTTTCTTCCAGGTTCTAGCTCATTCTCAGGACATGCCTCTATCTCATCCTTCCACTCAGTGATAGAAAAGCCACAGAAAACACACAGGTCATCTTTCCAGGGACTCTCTTTCCACCCCCTTCTAGAAGGTGATTATTTAGCAGTCTTCAAAAGGCTTTCAATCACCTCTTAATTATGCAACCAACCCTCTGATTATAGAGTGTGCAGTTTCCCACAGCTTTGCAACCATTGGACTGTCCATGAACACATGTATAAAAAGGGAAACAGAGAAAAGCCATCCATTCCCTGAGTTACTAATTAGCCACTTACATGGAAGGTTTCTTGGGGAAAATGAGCTAAATAAAAATCAGCAACATCTAAGCATTGCAGGAGACCACCCTCCAGTGCTGGGTTAAGGTCATGTTGTGCCTTGGCTCTGTTCTGGACCTCTCACTTGCAGAGGTCAGCGAGTCCCATCCCTCAGAGCAGAGACCATAGTTACACCCAGCGCATCGGGTTAAGGATCAAATGAGAATGTGCATGAAGTACATAGCACAGTGCCTGGCACTTTATGAAAACGCTAAATGAGATCTATGAATAAGGAAAGTCACATGATGGTGCTACTAATACATTATCCACACTGCTGCAGAGTGTGGATAAACAGCAGAGTAGCCACCCCAAACTCATCAGTAGGTCACGTCACCACTTTCCACAGTGGAAACCAGCCCCAGGCTTCGCAAGCTGCAGGGGCCTGGCGGGGGATCGCTGGGTCGGGGTCCGAGTCAGGGCAACACGGCAGTGCCTAAAACTCTTTCTCCCGACTGTTTTTAAGAAACAGGACTTTCTTTCATTCTCACTCAGGAGCCATGTCATTTCGCAGATGTTGTGAGGAGGTGCTCATCAGCTAGTTTCTTGTCACCTCGAATCTTTAAAGCCGAGCTCCACGATTAAGACGTTGCGATGTGGCTCTTTATATTCGTTAAACCTCATTTGCCCAGTGCCTCTCAGAGCACTCGGTGTCATGGTCCCTGCGCACTTACTGCGTTCATGTTAAATGTGCATGTGGCTATGGCTGCGTTGTCATGAAAAGCGCTCCTTAGTGAGCAGGGAACTAGTAGGGATAGAATCGGAGTGTGCACTTTGCTACAAAGAAGGTCAGTTCACACATCCCGGGTCTGCCCTGCTGGAATGTCAGCACTCACATACATACCCTTCATTTCTGATGAGACGCAGCTTTACAGACTAGGAATATGGCTGGTGGCCCTGCCACACATCCATCTTTAAAATACAGCAATCAACTTTGTGTCATGGATGAATTTATTTCCTGTGTTGTACTGAAGACACAATAAAGAATGATACAAATCCCAGCTTTCATCTCCAGGAGGACCAAGCCAGCTCTTTGACAAGGCAAAGTTTGCACGGTGACCAAGTCTACAGAGAGTCTGTCAACACTGAAAGACGACTTTGCAAGAAGGTCACAGACTCAAATGCATTAGCGAGGCTCGTCCTTCTGCACTGTGGCCCCTGATTTTCCCTTTAGTCTCCAGCAGCAGCTGCATATTAGATGACTCCCCTTTAAACTGTTAAGTGCCGCTGCTGCTGTTTTATCGGCCAGTCGCCAGTAGGCTCAGGGGAGAAGTGCTATCTCCTATGGCCATGAAAATTGATATTGAACATGGGAGGAAAAATCTCACAAGCTGATAGCAATTAGCTAAAAAGGATTTGCAGCTCCATGATTCATCACGCCAGGGGACCAAAGTCATTTGCAGACACTGTTTCCAGAGTCCCTGCACTCTTGAGCTCTGCCTCTGTTTATCTCTCACACTGGGGTGTGACATTTTCTGCTTTCAGAGCTCCTTTCTAGAACAGAGGCTGCTGCCACTGGGTGATTCTCTTCTGTCAAAGATGCTTTAGTCAGAAGGTGCTCGAAGTGGTGCTCAGATTCTTATTTATATTTTAGATGCTTGTGTTGGAAAATAGAAGATAATTTCTTTAAGAGGATTTTTTTTTCTTTTTATACAAAGTAATTTGTGACTCTGGGTAGGTAAGAAAATTACATTTAAATTAATTACTAAAAATAATAATTGCTAAGGTATTAGAAGTGTCTAGAAATCATTTTTTAAGACAAAACCACCAGTCCAGGTAACCCTGCCACTTTGTTCTTGACTGCTGGGTTACACTGACACCCATGCCTTGGCTCCGATGGCCAGTGACCAATGTGGGACCTGTGTTCCCCTGGAGCCACCATCCTGGTCTCTGCTTTGTGGAACTGTAGCTGCGGTCACTGATGTAATCGCTCCTGAGCACTCAAATATAATGATATGCTGCAGTTTCTCTGTTTCTTAAGTGGATGGAGAGTTTGCTCCCAGGTTTGTCACAGACAATACAGAAATGTGTGCATCAGTACTTGGGCACAGATTGAGTGGCCTGGTTGCAGAGGTGAGACCCAGTCCTTCATGCAAAAGGTAAACACTATGACACCAGAGAAGGGAGAGAGGGTGCCAACCAGTATTGTGCAGCACAGATCTCGAAGGAAACATTTATTTATATACTTCTGTGCTCTCTGTCTCTCTCTCTCTCCGTCTCTCTCTCTCTCTCTATATATATATGTATGTATATAAATACTATATTTTTGTTATTTATTTTAACTTCAATAATGGGAAACCAGAGAGCCCTGTGCCAGCCTCCCCATGCCTGCCCACGCCAGCAACCTGTGGGCACCAGGCTTCGAGTCCCTGAGCTCCCCTGGGTCAGCTGAGGATGGTGCCAACCACCTGTGCTGGCTTTGCTGTTTCACACCAAGCTGGCCCTTGCTTGACTCATACAAGTTTTATCTCAAATTTTCTTGTGCAGTCAAGCCCTGCTCCAGGAATGACATTATGGCCAGCAGGAAACCGTCTGTGGAAGGATGTAGAGAAGTAAGAACAGGAAGGAATGCAGACGTGTTGAAGCACTTTGAGAAGTGCAGGTACCTCTGTGGAAGAATGGTTTGAAAACAAGGGTCGAGACAGAACAGCCACCTGTTTAGGGTTGCTGGTTCACTGCTCATGCCCAGAGACAAGAAGATTCTGGGCAGTGTTCCCTGCACATAGGAGGTGCCCACAGGACAAATGTAAAGGACAGGCTCCCTGTTCCCTGTCTTGGAGGCAGGACAGGGAGAGGTCAAGAGCACCAGTTTCTATGGCACATGTTTGGCAAAACTAAAACTGTTGCTCCGTTCGAGTGAGTTAGAGGAGGGGGTGACTAACATTGGCAGGAGGGGGCTTTCCTTCTAGGCATTAGACAAGGATTCTCAGAATCCAGTGGAAAAAAAGATCGGTGGAAAATGCTGTTCAACTTACCATTGACTTCAATATGATTCAGATGAATCTCCCTGTGTCAGTGTTCCTGGAGTCTCTAGCAATTTGATTAATTTTGCAATCAATTGCATTCAGTTTGGATTTAACGTAGCAACACTATTCCTCAGTTACAAAGCAGTTGCACTCACTGCTTTTATAAGAGCTGGAGATCAAGGGGGTAAGAGCCTCTCCATTTCAGCACCTCTGAATTCCTCCTTTGCTGATACCACGCTGATGGGTAGTCATGTGCCGTGTGCAGGCTTCCAGAGCGAGCTTCGGCCCCCCATGTCCTCCGTTCACTCTTTCTCTCCCTTCTTCCTCCGAGGATAGGCCCCCAATGCTGAAACTTTCTGCTGACTACCTCAGAAATGGTCTCTGCTGTCTGTCCAGGGAGTTCCAAGCCCTGAGAATTCCCAAACACAAAACGCCCTTCAGCTCACTGAGCTGCCTCTGCTCCCCTCTTCTCCTGTACGCTGTCTTCTCTGGATGATGGTGTGTTTGCTCATGACTCCCCCGTTTATTTGGGCTTGTGAACCACTTCCTTCCCCAAGCCAAATACAAGCTCTCAACACACAAGGCTCTTATCTCATCAGATGTGCTCCACTTAGTGCACCAAATAACCACCCTGTGTCTTCAACTCCAAGCTTGAAGAATCCTATCCAACATAGCACAGGGCTCGGCGAGATTACATTACAAGCGTTTGGTGGGAAATGAGCTGAGTATCTAGATGTGTCCCTTACACAATGTACCAATGCACGACATGAGCACTGCTTAGTACAAGTGCTTAGCAAGCCATGCTCAGAACTGCTGAGGGCTCAGAATCCTCATGTGAGATGTGGAAACAGGTCAACATATCCATTACCGGGAACTGGATCTCATGACCTTGGCTTTCTGAAAGGTTGAAAAGTAAAATGAAGCAGGAACATGTAAATGCGGAAGGGCCAGTTGGGGAGCACGTTCAGGGAAGGAGGAAATGCGAGCACAGAGATAGAAAGGCGCCCTGGCGCTCTGGAGTCCCGGGCACTGTTCCCAGTCTGATCGCTTTGCCCTTGAGAAGGCCGGCTCGCCACCGACACTGAGAACTGGGGCTAAGAACCTAAAATAGCATTGATGACCTCAGATGATGTTGGTAACATGGTCTGAGGTCACCTGACACACAGACTGCAGGAGAATTCGGCCAGTAAATGGGGACACTGACACGTGAGGCTTTGCACATGCTGTTCCTTGCTAGCAGCAAGCCCTTCTTGGTACAAACCTGTGCCTCCTTAGCAGGTCCCATTCCTGCCCTATACCCTTCTGCTCTCACTGAGGTTGCATTTATTTCTCTTGGACACTCACAAGTTGGAATGTTCTTAGGGTGTCACCACTGAGTGTAGGGGCTGAGTGTGTCCTTAAGCCAGGTGGCCTGGGTTTGAATGGTCCCTATAAAGTGGACTTGCTGTGCAGCCTTGGGAGGTTTCAAATCCCCTCTGTGCTCAGTTTTCTCAGCATACGTGGATCTAGGCACAGTACTTCTGCTGCAGGGTCTTTTTATGAATAACCCAGCTTTATTTAATATAATGCTTACAACAGTGATGAGCAAACATCAACTTACTTATTAGCGAGAACGGAACTAAACCTCATTCTTTATCACGTGGTCCCAACACCAAGGACAGTGATGCACACACCAGAGCACCAGAGTGTACAGAGCTGCAGTAAGTTTTTCATCCCTCTTCGGCCACTCACCTCTCACTCAGCTCCATGATGGGCCCAGGGGCATGGAGAGAGGTCCAGGTAAGCCCAGGAGTTGCTGTTCAGTCTTTCTGGAAGGTGCAGTTGGAAGCCTCAAGTCTCCAGACCCAGGTGGCTCTGGGTGCAGGTAACACTGTGACTTCTACCACAGCAAGGGCTCAGAGGAGCCTCGTGCCCGGAGTGCAGGTTCTCCTGCAGCCGCAGGGGCCCATGAAGGGCAGAGCGAAGGGGCATGCTCTTCACCCATGTCCCCCTGCCCATGGATTGTCCTGAGTGTAGGTCAGGAAGTTTCTCGCAGGAAGATCCTTCGGGATTGATGTGTCTGTCACACATAGAAGTGACCAACTCAACCATGCATCCATGCATTGTCTGTTCTGCACCCTTGACTCCTGCTTGACAGAACTGCCTAATACAACCTTCTGAGGTCCAACAAACACCAAACAAATGCTTTGCTGGCTTTATCTCCTTAAAGGGACAGATGTGTGCTATACACACACCTAAGGAAGCTCACTGAGCTTCGAGGTGCTCCTTGCACAGATCAAGGCCTGTAGGACAAGAGTTGTCCTTGGGGAGGGAATTCAAGCTCTTGGGTTAGAGCTTCACTGACATGAATCTTCAAGAGAAGCCTCAGGACTTGACTTTGGGGCAAGTGGGGCATAGTGGGGGCTTCTGGAGCCTTCCCTGGGCTTCCTCTGTGCAACAGTCAGGGATGGGTGGATGGCAATCTAAGCTGCTCTGGACCCTCATCCCTGGTTATTTTCTTCCATGCTATCTTAATTTATGATTTAAAAGATGATCATAGATGCTATATTAGTTTCTTGTGGCTATGGGAACAAATTACCACAAACCAGGTGGCTTAAAACAACAGAAATTTGTTCTCTCACAGTTCTGGAGCCCAGATATCTGAAATCAAGATACCAGCAGGGCTATGCTCCATCTGAAGCCTCCAGGGGAGGATCCCTCCTGCCTCTTCCAGCTCTGGTGGCTCCAGGTGTTCCTGGGCTTGTGGCTGTGTCATTTCAACCTCTGCCCCCATCTTTTCATGGCCTTCTTCTCTGTGTGTGTCTTCACCTCTTCTGTCTCTTGTAAAGACAGTTATCATTGGATTTAGGGCCCAATTTAGGGATTTATTAGCAGGTAATCCAGAATGGCATCATCTCAAGATTGCTAACTTGATGACATCTACAAGGACCCTTTTTTCAAATAAGGTCATATTCACAGGTTCAGTCAGTCAGGATGTAGACATATCTTTGGGGACCACCATTCAAGTCATTAAAGATGTCTGTAGAGCCATTTAGGAAGTAGAGTAAATCTGAGCAAGCTCTTTTGTAGACTTAAGAGAGACACAGATCATTTACCCCCTTCAACTCTAGAAAGCACATTATTGAGTATCATAAAACCAAAAGGGAAGAAGGGAGAAGAATTCTTCACAAAGGTTTTCATGATTTATTTGATTTTTGAACAAAACCACATTGTTATCTTACCAACCTTATTTTTACTTTTGTGAGTATAATACAGACTTTACATAAATCATAGTGAATACTAGTGCTGTTTGCTGATTTTGCAGTGACGATGAACCTTATGTTCATAGAATTTTGATTGTTTTGGAGCAACATTTATTTATGGCTTTAAACAAACAGAAAAAGCAAAGTCCCAGTATCAGACAATGTGCAAATACTCACGGCTCTTTGTAAATGGAAAAGAATTTGCCTTCCCCTGACTCTTTGCTTATGCCTTTGGGTCCTTGTCCGAGCACCTATACCTTAGGGGCCCCTGGGTGTTTGCTGAATGACTACTTGTGGGGTATGAGTTCAAAGAGGGCTTGGAGTTGGGGAAAAGTGGTAGAAGATGTGGCTGGAAAGCAGTTTTCTTTGGTTTTAGAAGCCACAGGCAGGGAGGCATTAGTTGCCTCTCAGGAGAAGGAGAAAAGCTAGGAAATTTTAAAGCAAGAACATTTTAAGAGAAGAGTCAGAATTTGGACAAGGCACTCCAGCTGTTGGGACATATTATGAGTTGAATTGTGTCCTCCCAAAATTTTTATGTTGAAATCCTGACCACTGGAACCTCCAAATGTGACCTGATTTGAAAATACAGCCTTTGCAAATGTACTTAGTGTAAAATGAGCCATATTGGAATAGCATGGATCCCTAATCTAATATGACTAGTGTCCTTGTAGAGAGAACACCACGTGAAAAAAAAAAAGAGAAATGTATAGAAGGAAGGGGGATGAAAATATAGGGAGAATCTAGAACACAAGCAACAGGAAGAATTACCCACAACACACCAGAAGCTGAGGAAAGGCCTGAGCAGAGTCTCCCTCGCAGGCTCAGAAGGAACCAACCCTGCCAACACCTTGACTTTGTACTTCTGGCCTCCAGAACTGTGAGCCAATAAATTCCTGTGTTTACGTAACTCATTCTGTGACACTCTGCCATGGCCCCTGAAGACTGGTACAGGAAGCCTCATAGCCACCAGATATTTGGGTGGCTGGTAAACCACTGGGCATTATAAAGCCCCTGGCCAGGAGGAGAGTGAAGGACCATTTAAGGCAAAGAGGAATACCCAGAGAGGAATGCTTTCACACTTTTCTCAAATAGTAACAGATTCTATAAATTCAACTTTTAGCAACTCTTGCCAACCCACAGGAGTCTGTCTGTCTTTTACCCAACATGAGTCTTCCTATGGAGCCTGAGGTCCTGAGGCATCACAGACCCACATCCTCCAGCACGTTGAAACACACAAACAACTACAATTCATCCAATACAAAATAGATAATTGGAACAGCTCTATAGTTACTAAGTCATGTAACTCCCCTCCCTCATAAGTCCCCAGGCCCAAGAAATTTCAGTGGAGAATTCTAATAAACATTTAAAGAAGAAATAACTCCAATTCTACCAATCTCTTCCGGGAAATAGAAGAGGAAGAAATACCACACAATTCATTTTATGAATCTGGTATTGCCTTGATATCAAAACTACACAAAGATGGTATATACATGAGGGTACTTCAAAAGTTCACAATAAAATGGAATTGAAAGATATTAAGAACCTTCGTCTGAACTTTTTTTTAAAGTTAGTATGTGTCATTTCTTTTTTATTATTTTTAATTAAAAAAAATAATTTATCAATATGCAATATAGTTGATTTTCATGTTCCCCTGAGCTTTTTGAAGTATCTTCTTGTATGTGTGTACGTGTGTATAGACACACACACTAGAGACCAATATCCCTCATAAATATAAATGCAGACATATTTAACAAAATATTGTCAAATAGAATTCAGCAACATGATATGTAAAAAAAATATGCAACTTGATCATATGGGGTTTATTTCAGAGATACAAGACTGGTTCAATACTCAAAAATCAATTGTCATAATCCACCATACTAGCAGGCTAAAGAATAAAAGTAACATGATTATATCAATTGATGCAGGAAAGCAATTGATAACATCCAATAGCCATTTATGGCCTAAAGAAAAGTAAAATCAGAAAATTAGGTAGAGAGGAGAACTTTCTTAACTTGACAAGAAAATCTACAGAATACCTCCAGGCAACATCATGCTTGATGGTGAAAGGCTGAATGCTTTTCCCTTAAATTAGAAACAATGTAAAATATGTCCTCTCTCACTGCTATTTAGCATAGTATGGAGAGACTTAGCTAGTGCGATAAGGCAAGAAAAAACGAAATAAAAGACATAGAGATCAGGAAAAAAAAAAAAACATATTTGCAGAAGACATACTGGTCTACATAGGAAATCACAGAAAATCTACATAAAAAATCCTAGAATTCATAAATTATGTCAAGATTGTTGTAGATAAGATAAATGCTCAAATATAAAAATAATTTGCATTTTGATATACTAGCAATAAACACAGAGACACCAAAATTAAAAATGCAATATTATTTACAGTCCCCTTCCTGAAAAAACTAAGTACTTAGATATAAATCTAATGAAACATGTACAGGAATTTTATATGGAAAAATACAAAATGTTGATGAAAGAAATCAAAGGAGATTTAAATAAATGAGAGCTATGTTCAAAGACTGAATACTCAGTATAGTAGTGATGTCAGTTTTCCTCAAACTGATATACAGATTTAATATATTTTTTTGTAAATATGGACAAGATTTTTCTAAAAATTAATTGAAAGTCTAAAGAACTACAATAACTCAAATAATTCTGAAAAGGAAAAATAAAGTAGGAAGAATCACTCTACCCTGTTTCAAGACTTACCACATCGCTACAGTAACCAAGACTGTGCGATGTTGGTGGAGGGACAGACACAAATTCATGAAACAAAATAGCGAACCCAGAAATGGGCCAACATGAGTACAGCCAACTAAGTTTTTGCAAAGGTGTAAAAAAAAAAAAAAATCACGGAAAGAAGGATAGAGTTTACAACAAATGGTGCTGAGGTGAATGGACACGCATAGGGAAAAAAGACAACAGAACCTAAACCTCACAGCTTGTATAAAAGTGAACTCAAAATAAGTCATGGATTTAAGTGTAAAATATGAAAGCATAAAACTTTTAGAAGACAGCACAGGAGAATATCTTCAGAAACTCAGGCTTGGTGAAAAGTTCTTAGACATGACCAAAAGCACAATCCATAAAAGAAAAGAATCAATGAATTGGACATCATCAAAGTTAAAATTTTTGCTCTGCAGTAAAACAGATGAAAAGACAAGCTACGGACTGGGAGCAAATATTTGTAAAGACCACATCTGACAAAGGCCACATATATAAAATACATAAAGAACTCTCAAAACTCAGCAGTTAAAAGAGAAACAATCCAACTAGAAAGAGGCAAAAGCATAAAGAGACATTTCACCAAGAATACGTAGTGATGGAACAATGAACACACAGAGTAATGTTCAGCATCCCTAGCCATTAGGGAGATAAAAATGAAGACTACGGTGAGATATCACTTCATTCTTATTAGATTGGCTGAAATTAAAAATGGTTATATTTGTGAGAATTAGAAAAAAACAGGATTTCTCATACATTGCTCGTGGGAATGTAAAATTGTACAGCTACTCTGGAAAGTAGCTGGACATTTTCCTTATTTTATATATATAATATAGTATGTACTTATATATATAGTATATATATACATAATATATATATAATATAGTATGTACTTACCACATGACCCAGTAATTACACTCCTGAGTATTTAATCCAGAGAAATGAAAATTTATATCCATACAAAATCCTCTACACAATTGTTGAAAGCAGCTCTATTTGCAACAACTCCAAACTGTAAGCAACCCAGATGTCCCTTGGCAGGTGAATGGTTAAACATACTGTATCCACCGTGTCTTAGAATACTGGAATGTTTCGAGAATTCTACTGGAGTACTACAACAGCAGTAAAAAGGAGCAAACACTGGATACATACAAGTACTTGGATGAACCCTCAAGGATATTACACTTAGTGAAAAAAGAAAATCTCCAAAGGTAACATATAATATGATTCCATTCATATAATATTCCTAAAAATAACAAAATTCTAGAAATGAAAAAGATTAATGGTTGTCCAGATTTAGGGATGTTGGGAGCGAGAGGGCTGAGTATGGTGCTAAAGGTACAGTAGGAGGGAGATATTTGGTGCCACCTCAGTCCTGTATCTGGTTTGTGATGATTACACAAAACCACACCTGTGATAGAATTGCACAGAACAACACATGCACTTCATATCAGTGTCAAATTCCTGGTCTTGGTGTTGTTTAATTATATAACACGGAATCATTACAAGAAACTGGGGGAAGGGTACAGGAGAGCTTACTGTACTATCTCTGCACCTTCCTATGGATCTGTCATTTGAAAATAGAAAATTAAGAACAGATAAAAAGAAGCAATTGTAAGCCAAAGTAAACAAATAAACAAAAGAAAAGAAATTAAACTGTATGCGTGGAGATACTGAGTCGCAGAACAAATGGCAGAATAAATGTGTGCGTGTCATTTTACAACACGTAAAGCCCTCATCTGTGAAGTTGACTGGCACCGCATCGGTGTAAGAGGTAAGATGTCAGTGAAGATGGCTGGCACCACACTAGGACAGGGGGACCGAGTCCGGGAATGGGCAGGAGAGAGAAGGGAAACCCCAGCAGAGTCTTTAAGATTTTTATTTCTTTCTAAACCCTGAAGCTAATACAGGAAAATGAGAAGATTTGAAAAGTGAGTGATTGATACGAAATGTGGCTTATATTTTTTCCCTGTAGTTTTCTGTAGCCTTAAATTATTTTATCATTTATGGGTGAGGGAAAGACACAGAGAGAGACAGTGAGAGAGACAGTGAGAGAGACAGTGAGAGAGATGGAGAGAGAGGGGGCGGCAGCTGAGGTGCTTTCCTGGAGAGCAGAGGACCCAGGGGCTGGGGGAGGGCGTGACAGCCTCAGAGGCCACACACGGAGAACACGCCAGAGTCCTACACCTGCTGGTTTAACTGCATTTTGCTTTGAAATTGAATGATAGATTTGGAGTGATTTCTGATTCAATCAGAAGAGGCAAGTGTGGATATTGTTCAGCAAGAGAAAAAAGGAGAGCACCCCTCTCCTGGCAGACTGCAGCTCTTGGTGACAAGTTCCAGGGACACAGAGCTTTCTCGTGGGGCCCTGGGTCGGGGTAATTGCACTGCTGGTGAGAAGGTGACGAGCGCGCACCGTGGCCAACAAGACGCCTCTGCCCGGATCCCCGCAGGAGGCCCTCGAGCGCTCTCTGGGTCCTCATTCTCAGGGTGTTCCCTCTCCCTGTCCCCACTCCTGGATTTGGATTTGGGGGCTGTGGGTGGGGCTCAAACTCAACAAGCTCAAACCAAGGAGTATCAAGCCAAGATACGCTCAGGATGCCGACCCAGGTCCTTCCCCAGGGCCCTCCTGGCGTCTCTGTGGCTACACGTGCCAGGGGTTGTGCTCACGGCCACATGTGCCATGACTTAGAAATCTGTCCCTCTGAGTGAGATCACAGCGTGTTATCAAGGGGGGGGGGGCGGGTACCAGGAATATCTTGTTTCAATCCTCGCAGTTTTACAGAGGGTGTGGTTGAGACTCAAGCAGCAGAGATTCCACTGAGGTGGCGAAGGGGACGGGGCCCCTGACGGCCAACCACGGGCTTCTGGGGCTCTGATGCAGCTGTGGACCCCCGTAGGTGGTTGGCAGGGACCTGCAGGACAGCACACATTGAGCCCAACTTGACTCGGAGCAGCCCGTGCACAGCAAGATTTGGTGAAAAACTTACTAATAATGGCAGGGGGCTCCTTTTTAAGAAGGAAAGTCGATTTGTTTGAAATCACTTATGGTTAAATACTATTTGATTAAAAAACAAGTGCACTGTATAACTGTTGCCACAGAGTCTGGGACTTCTGCAAATAGGTACTTGTGAGGCGGTTCTTTGAAGCCTGAGCCCCTGAGGTCTTGGGGATCTGCTGTCTGCCAGCAATGGTGGGAGGGAGCTGGAAACCATCCTGTCCCAGGTGACCCGTAAGATGACCACAGCCACACGGCCGACACCGTAATTGCAGCCTGAGACATGCCCTGAGCCAGAAGCCCCAGCCAAGCTGCACCTGATGCCTGACCTACAGAAACTCTGAGAAAAGAAACGTGTGTTCTTTTAAGCCACTAAATTTTGGGGTAGTCTGTCATGCAGCAATCGACAACTCAGACAAAAACTTACTAGAATGAAGTTTAAAAATAAAACACAAGAATGTGTATTAAAACCTTTTCTTCCTATCACCCAATTAACTCAAAACTCTCTGTGGCCATAAAATTTGTGAGAAATGTTGTTCAATCCTGTATAAAGTCCTCTCCCTTTGCAGTATCACTTCTATGCCGGATATTAATACAACTTCATTTTTGAATGAAAGAAATGCTCAAATTGATTATAAAGCAGTGAAAACACCTGAAGAGTTATGTTCCCAGGTGGCTTTGTCAAAAATCACAGGGGCTGATTTGATTTGTTGGGTGGCTTCCAGTCTGGCTGATGTTGGACATGTGCTGTTTAGTATTTTATGTACGCCCAGAGGCCCTTTTCTGAATTACAGAGTTTCTGCAAACGCTGAAATCCATACACAAAAATGCTGAAAAAAATTAAAGAAAACATTTTCACCTCCTGCAGTTCACTTGCAACTTGCTGCTGGGTTGAGCTTGACAAATATGCAAATATACACTCAATGCAGCCACGCGGCAAATTTCACAGGGTTTAGAGTTTCTCATCAAAAGGTGTGCAGACGATTCTGGGCAGTAGATCAAGCAGCCAGAGCTGACAATCTGACTTTGCTCACATTAGCTTTCATAAATTAGATGTAAATAAACAAGCCTATGGGAGAGAATGTGGCTTGGATTTTGTGGCTGGGCATCGGGGTCTGTGATGCTGACCCTAAGCAGCTGAGGGGCAGTGACCCCCTTCTCTCTCCCTTGGCAACACATCAGCAGCAGGGATGGACTCACCTGAGGGGCGAGGCCACAGCGGGGCTCAGGTGCGGTGTGAGGCACTGGCTTGGGAGTCAGCAAGGATGCCACCAGAATTTAGAATGAAGAGGAGCTTTATTCAAACGTCCCCGGGGAACTCATGCCTGGTCCCAGCTTGCTAGGGAAGGGGCCAGAGAATGTTATATGACAGCAAACCAGTAAAGAAGCCACCATGCCAAGAGAACAGGAGGAGATGGTACAGAACTATCAGTGTGATGACAGCTCCAGTGTGGGTGCCCTGGAAGCAGAGACTGAGAAGGATTTGAGTGCCAGTAGATGTGAGGGAGGCGATCCTGGTAAGTGAGAGTGGAAGAGGGAGGAAGTGATACGGGGAAGGGAAGGGAGTGTGGGAAGGATGCCCTCATGGGCAGGTTACAACCATGGACAGCTCCCGGGCCCTAGGACCTGGGCACAACATGCCAGGCTTCCTGCTCCGTGGTTCCAGGAAGCTGAGGTCTCTATCCGCCAACTCCCGCTCATCATGGTTTGAAGGCTGCTGGTAGGGCTGCCCCTGTCACTGCTCCTCACGTGGACTGAGTGCGCTCCCAAGCCCAAGATGCACCTCAGGCAGAGTCACCTGCAGGACGAAGCCACGTGAGCAGACGCTGAAAGATCTCCAGGAGGGCAGACGTTTGTCCTGCTAGCCACTTCCTGTGCCCTCCACCAGCACGATGCCCACCGTGCAGGCGGCACTGGGAGATGTTTGTCAAGTGAAACAAAGCGTTAACAGACTAGTGAAAGAATGACAGCTATATCCCATGACGTGGAGACATGAAGTCCAGGAAAGCACTTTCAGTGTCATGTGTGGGTCCACCACTGACAATAACTTTAGAAGCACAGAAGAGGATTTGGGAGCAAGAGCTTCAGGAACTCCCATGGGGCTGTCCCAAGGTGTGTGACCGTGACCAGGCAGCACTGTTGTCTATGTGACCCATGATGGGATTGCCCACGGGAAGCAGGCGTCATATGTGGTGGTTAGGAGAACTCTGACATCGGCAGTTATCATTCAGCAGGATGACTTTGGAAAATGACAACTTCTTATTTTGTCACCTGAAAAATTAGAGGATTAGGCTAAATAAACTCTCTTGCCCTTTTTTTATAGCTACAGTAATCCACAGTTTTACTTACAATGGATGAGCATAATGAAAGGCAATTTTTAAAACACGTTCCAATGTCATCCGTCTGTCCACTGGAAAATTTAGGTTTTAATAAATCACTGTTTTGTATTTGCCCGTATGTTGTCATTCTTGTTGCTTTTTATTTCTTCCTCTAGATCTGAGTTTTCATTTGGAAACATTTTTCTCCAGACTGACGCATATCCTTTAGCATTTCTTGTACTGCATGTCTTCCGGCAGGTCAGTCTTTACTTTCTGGAAAATGTCTTTATTTTATTTTACTGCAATTTTTGAAACACATTTTTGCTGGCAATAGAATTCTAGGTCAGAGATTTTTTCTTAAGCAACTTAAAGATGTCCTTTTGTCACTTGGCCTGTAGTGTTCCTGGTGAGAATTCTGATGTCATTTGCTTCACTGTTTTCTTGTATGTGATGTTTTCTCTCCTTTGGCTGCTGTCAAGATTTCCCTTTAATTTTCAGCTGTTTAACTACATGCCCTGTGTGGTGTGCTCTGCTTGGGTCTGGTTGAGGTTCTTGAAGATATAAATTGAAACATTTTCATCGAATTTGGAGAGTTTGGGGCTGTTCTTTTTTCATTCTTTTTTTTTTTTTTTTTCCCTAACCCATTTGCAAACTTTTGGGGGAGGTACCGACTTCATGCATTTTAGCACATTTGATATTGTCTGAGAAATCAATAAGCCTCTATCATTTCTTTATTTCTGTTCTTCAGATTGAATAATTTCTATTGTTCTGTCTGAGGAATACTGACTCTTTTTTCTGTCATATTCAATCTGTTGTAAAGTTAATCCAGTGACTATTTTCATTTCAAACATTGTAATTTTCAGTTCTAGATTTCTCATTTGCTCAATAGTTTCTGTTTGTCAGCTTGTATTCCCTACCTTTTCACTCAGTAAGACTTTCTTCCAAGTCTTTGAACATATTTGCATGTGCTTTAAAAATCTGTGTCTGCTAAATCCAACATCTGGACCACTCAAGGTCTGTTTCTATTGTTTGACTTTTTAATTTTCTTGACTATGAGTCACATTTTCCTGTTTCTTTCCATGAGAAATAATATTTGATTGTGCATGATACACTGTAAAACTTCTAGATTTTGTTATATTTCTCTGAAGAGTTTTAAACAATAAATACTTCATTGTATAACATAAAATTCATTTATTGACTGATTATATTGTGTACATTTCAAACTTGGTTTTCTTTTCACTGGAATAAATAAGTGGAGAGACAAAGATGTTTACCAACCCCCTCCATGCGCCGGCCTTTCTTGTGCCTTAGCTGGATGCTGGACCTTAATGAGGTCCCCTCACTCTGGCTGGGCTGCAGTACAATAACTCGTAGTACTGCTCAGTCTCTGACACTTCTGTGTTTCTCTTAGCCTTATAATGGGCACTCTAGGGTAAGCCTCACCCTGTCCATCCCAGTCCTTGGCTGAGGATTCCCCCACTGAGACTTCTGAGCTGTGGTCTCACACTGCATGCTGTACAATGCCTTGAAGCTGCACAGTTTTATAGTTTGTATCAGGAGAGACATCAAATACCAGTTATTCTGTCTTTGCTGGGAGGGAAAATAAGATTCAGCTCATTAATTATGAGGCAACATTTAGATTTCTATGTCTGAAATTTTTTTTAAAAGTATATCTTTGTTAATTTCTCAATTAAATACTTGTTGTTAATCTGACACACTCAGAGAGTAAAAAATCTTGCAGATGATAGAGTATGTTAGAAATTTTGAGGAAGAAAACAGAAACTCCTCCTTCAGGGTGTCTGTCATCCTCCCAAGTAGAGTCAAAACTCACTTAATGAGAAATTTGAGTTGGAAAGAAGGTTAATGTTTACCTTAATATAAATAAGACAACTAAGGCCTAGAGAAGTCAAATAATCTCAACAGAACAGCGTGAACAATTATTTCATGGTCTAAGACAGGAAACAAAAACCAAAAGGACACATATGTCTTTATCCAACAAATATTTAGTTGGTGTTTTCTAAATGCCATGTTCTGTGCAAGGCATTTGAATTACAAGGGAGAGGCAGAAACCAAAGTGTCTTACCTCATGGAGCTCAGAATATATTGCTACAGGCAGATGTGGGTCTGTATTCACCGAAGGCTAGAAAATCATTCATTCCTGGTAAGGCTGAGACAGAGTGGAGCACATAACTGTAGGACAGCTGGCCTGGCTCGAGGGGCTGGTGAGACATGATGGTTAAGAAGAGACTGGAAGGAAGCTGGGAATGAACCAGAAGAGTTAGAGGAAGTGTATTCCAGTATGGGGGCACGTCTGCAAAGGCTCTGCAGCAGAGAGAAATCTGGTGCATACGAGGCAGGAGAAAATGCTGTATGGCTGAAGCCCAGAAGGCAAGAGAAAGTGGGGATAGTGACAGTCAGCCTGGAGAGGTCATAGGCTCAGACCTTGCAAGATCATTTGGGTCACGGTAAGAAAATGGACTTTTGTCCTCAAAATGATGGGAAGATGTCAGAGCAGGGAAGGACAGGTAACACAGTAATTCCAAATTCTTTGGCTTCATATCACAGGTTTATTTTGGTCAGGTTAGGTGCCTACATGGTCAGGGTTGGAGAGCCTCTGCTTCACACAGTCACTCAGGGATCCAGGGTAATGGATGTGCCCATCTCTGGCTGTAGTATTTGACCACACACCACTTCAACTGCCACAGCAAGAGAGGAGAGGCTGGATAATCACACAAGGGTCTTGACTGGGCCAAGAAATGATTTCCTCTCTTCCTCTTGTCTTTCACTGGCCAGGCCTAGCCACATGTACCATTTGACTGCTTGGGGCCTGAGAATCAGGAGACTGGGTGGACTGGTGAGCGGCCAGGAGATGGAATCAGTAAGCTGGCAGGTGATGCTTCTGCGGAGGAGGGCTGAGTGGGCAGCTACCCCCTTCTAAAGGTGCAGTCACCATTCAGAGCCAGCCTGAATACCATGTGGGATGATGGGTGCAGTATGCTGATTTTCTCTTTTTTTAGAAAATGACAAGAATCTGAATTTTTATGGGGAATTTTCCAGATGTTGAATGCTTGTTTAATTTTTTTTTTTTTTTTAACAAACATGTGGACAAAAAAGAGCATGTCTTCAAACCAAATTTATCTTGTGAGCTGTCAGTGTGAGATCTCTTTGAAGAGTTTCAATGAAGAAGTCAGTTTGGATGAAGCAAAGAATGGGCTATATGGGCCCAAAACTCACATGAACTTCAGGTGAGATGAGGCCAAGTTGGGCCAGGGTAGAAACAGGGCAAGCGAAAAACAGACTTAAGGGAAATTCAGGAGGGGAAATGACTCCACTCAGTGACGTTGAATGTGGGGATGAGGAAAGGCAGATGTCCAGAGCAGATCCTAGCTATGGGTTCCTGCCACCCATGGAGCTGGGGATCTGGGGAAGAGGATCTGATCTGAGGGAGAACATGAGAACCTCCTCGGACATGTTGAGTTTTAGCTGAATCTGAGACATTCCAGTGGAGACACCAGGAGGCAGTGGGCCACATGAGTGTGGACCAGGATGCTGAGGATGTGGTTGGTCACATCACTTGAGCCACTGAAGCCACCAGCTACCATGGAGCCCAGCGGGAGATGGGCTGACTCCCAGCAGGGGTTGTTCTTAAGCACCACAGATGCCTTCACATTGACCACCGCACCAGTCAGATCATGCTGCTGCAGACCCTGCTTCTAAATACACAGCTAAGGGAAGATCCCAAGAGACCCATGGCGGGCAGAGTAGCTCCTAGAGGTTCCTGAAGTTCATGGAAGTGTCCCCAAGTTTCTACAACAGTGTCAGGCTGCTGGGAGCCTCCCCTGACAGCCCCCATGGAAGTTCACTGTGTTTTGGAAGACAGCATGGTGACGTTTACACCCGAGAGGGTGCAGAGAGAAAATGTGAAGGGGACCTACAGAGCCCCCTTAGACCCCAATGATGTGGCAGCTACCACAAACTCTGCCGAACCGTCTCCCCTCTATTTATCATAGAAATGGTGCATTTCCACCCCCAACGATGCCTCTTTCTTCCTCCCCTCTCTTCTCTTCCCTTCTTGCTGTCCCTCTCTCCTTTTTATTTGGTTATTTCTATTTAATTTTTCACTTGCTGCGGGGATACACTAATTACCTGGAGAACCCACTTTACTTGTGTAGGAACGTCCTAGTCTTCCATGCACCCCAAGCTCTAGGTCCCAAGCTCTTTGCTGTGTTGACCACGTCTCACCTCACTTGTCCCTGCTCCTGCTCCAGCCTCAGCCGGGGCCTGGGTGTAGAATGTCCGCCACGTCGGTGCCGGGAACACTTCATGCTGCACTTTCCCTCCGATGAACAGTAACCCTGAGCTGCTCCAGACAACTCTGGAAGCAGGTTCTACACAGACGCAGACACAGTGGTCACAGGGGTTCTTAGACCACTGTGTCTCTGCTTGAACAGAGGCCTTCTCAGGAGCATTTACTCATGTCACTATGTCTTTTGGCCTCTGCTGTGGCAGCTGAAGGTTTGCAGGGATTTGAGAAGACTCTTACCATTTTCTATGGGGACATTTTCCCTATGGGTCGCCACCAGTCTGATCCCCATCCCTGTGTCCAACGCCCCATCAGGGGAGGAACTGCAGACGGCAGCCTCCAGCCCTGTCCTCCCTCTGCAGGGATTCCAGGAGAAGGTAACAAATCACGCCCTTAGCTACCAAGAAACCAATATTTAAACATTCCTCTGGTCCACTTTCCATGGGACACTTCAACTCCGTGGTGCCCAAGTGCTGATGATGCCGTCGGTGACACGCAGTCCTCCCACCGGTCTCGCTCGGCCGGGCCCCGGCCTCCCGTGTCCGAGGCGCGGCTCCCCACCTGTCCCCCTCGTCGTCACCAAGGCCATCTGCTCCTCCCTGTGCCAACGCAGCTGGAGAAGGCGTCCCTGTCGCACGGGGCACACGAGCCACCGTGCTTGCAGGTTCAGTCTGGGAGAGAATGTGCCCGAGGACAATATCTAGGACAGTATCTCGGACACCGACGACTGCGGTCCCCGCCCCTGAAGCATCGCCGCGCTCGGGGGGCCGGTGCCCGCCCCGGCCTGGCTGCAGGGGACCCTGTCCCTGTCGTCCGCCCCGCGTCCTCGCACGGCCTCTCTGCCGTCCCAGCGCCTTCTGTCTGGGAACAGCCCCCTCAGCACCACAGTCCGCTCTCCGGTCCGCGGCTCCTGCCGCAGACACCCCGCCCCAAGCACAGCTCCACGCCCAGCCCGCGCCGCCGTCCTGGGGACTGTGCCCGCCCTTCCGCCGCGCCCGGGGCTGCGCCTGCGCTCCGTCTGGGGTGGCCCCTGGGAATCTGCACTTCGAGCAAGTTCCCTGATAACTGGGATGGTGCCGGGCTGGGCACCCTACTTGGAGAGCCACCGCTCTAGAAGGTCCCCTTCGTGATCTGTTCGGAAGCCTTTCCGTGCCACTCTGCGAGGTCCCCGCAGCGTCTGGCGCAAAGCCTTGTCCCCCGAAACCAGCGCCCGGGCACGGGTCACTCTCGGAGCCCCCTGTGCACTTCGGGGCTCTCCTACCGCCTCCCCTAAGTAGTTCGCTCTCACACCTGTTCTTTAGGAAATATTTCCAGCCTTGGCCAAAGCCTCGCTCTCTAATTCCAGCATGAAAATATTAGTGGTTTCACTGGTGCCACCGGACATGCCCGTGAATGTCCTATATGCAACAGTGTCTCTTGTTTATTCCGATCTTCCCGTTTCTTCATATGGGTTGATATATACGTAGAGAAGCCGCTTTGCACAGTGTCCACCCACGTTTTATTTTGCAGAAGACGACTTTCTAGGAGCCCTAGAAATCCAAACCCCCACTGCGATAATAGCTGCGGCTGCAGCAACGGCTGTGCTCGAGATGGATAGCAGGGCTAAGTGTGTGACAAATTTCCACCCATCTTCCAATAAGGGCCGATCCCATTTTCCAATAAAGCTGATGAAACCTGATAAAAAAACGTTAGAGGAATCAAAAGGCCCCCAGGCTAACTGGAATCATATCTCTTGAAATTCCACATTCAGCATCATCTATATTGGAAATATTAAAAAATTCATATATAGTGAAATGATAGATACTTATGTCACTATTTTAAAAAGTTATGCTGATAGAGCTGTCCCTGGCTCCTCACTAAGGATGTGCATTGCTGAATATATGAAGATAGCGTTATTGACCTGCAGTCTGTGGTAAGGCCGGCTCTGTGTGGTGATGGATGTGCCGGGAGACACCTGCACCCCTCTTCTGATCAGTGACTGTTGCTGGGCTTGCAGAGGAAGCAATCGGGCGCCCATACAGCTGGAGAGACCCCAGAGGTGACCGTTGGAAGGAGGTCAGAGAGAACCTAAGTCATGGAGCGACATGTCTGGGTGTCTGACAGCAGGTACAGGATCCAGGTGTCCTTGCACCCTGTCCATTGCTGTCCCCAGGATGCCACTTTGTGTCTGTGACACATTTGCCAGCCCAGCTGATCCAGCTTGCCTGTGACCACCCACAGATGGAGTACATGTTAGATCTTAGGTTGGGTGGGTGCTTTGAGCCCCTTCCGCAACACCCTCGCAAGCTCTTACCAGGGAAAGAAAGCACTCCCCCTGCCAGGGGCCTGTGCCTGTGCCACCTCTGTCCTCCAGACAGTGCGGCGTGACCCTCCCCACATGCCCGACGGTGAGTGGGTGCAGGCGCTCAGCTGCATGCTGTGTGGAGAAGTCACCAGCCTTGTGTACCGACCAGCGAGCCCTTAGAGAAAGCAAAGAGTTCCCTTGGATTGTGCCTTTCCTTACACTGTGGAGGACGTGAGCTGTGAGGTCAGGACCTGACGGCGGGGGGGGGGGGGGTCCTCCAGTGCTGTGATGTCACCCCCAACCCCTGTGCAGGCTGCCATGCACATTCCAGCCCTACCAAAGGGCCAGGATGAGGGGATCATCAGAATAAGGAGACCACTACTGTACGAGCGTTGTCACCCTGCTCTAAAGCATCTACTGTGTCCCTTCCCCACGTGGAGCAGCCACCACCTCCCCCTGCACCACTCGCACCTGGTGAGATCCGCCCTCATCCCACCCATGGGCTCGCCCACCTCAGCCAGTGGCGCCTGCGCCCACTTCGGCCTTGCACTTATGCCCCTCCCAGAGCCAGAAGGACCTTCGGAGGACAACGCACCTCACACCCTCTCTGATCTCAGCCGGCCAAGACCCTGCTGGGCTTTTCTTCAGAGATCCTCTCCCACTAACACATGATATTTGGCCATATTTATTTAGTGCCCCCCTCCCCACTAAATAGAGCCCTGGGGTCAGGGGCTCCACCGACTTTCCATGGCAGAATTCCGGGGTGTAACCTGGTGTCATCGTCCAGTTAACCAGCCTCTACAACTCCCCACATTGCTGAAGTTCTGTGTCTGAACTTCTGTACCTTTGCTGATGCTGCCAGAGCACCCCTCTCCCTGGACACCTGCCTTCCTCTCACTCTCCAGCTCTCCCCAGTCCAATGCCACCTCTTCCAAGAGACCTCCCTGACCACTTCTCTCTATGTATGGTTATGAATGCTTTATGTGGTTTCTTTATTGTCCTTGCCACTCGTTAGCTTATAAGCTTAACAAGAGCAGGGGACAAGTCTGGAATCTCTATAAAAATATACATGTCCCTCACTGTTGATGAAGCACTGAGCATGGTCTCAGCACAGCCAAGGGCCACCGTGGCTCTTGGTATTGCACGGCGGTAGACCTAGGCTCTACCAGAAGCCACAGTGCAAAGGCTAAATTCAGCTGAATATGAAGAAAGATTTTGTAACAGTTGTGTCAGCTGAAGATAGCACAGAGCTTTCAGGAAGAAGTAGGTTTCTGGGCACCCGGTGCTGATGGCTTTCTAACTGCTTTCTACTGCTGGAAATAGGAGTGGACACAAGCGGTGACAGGAGGAGGGGCTCGTAGTGGTGACAAAGGGCAGAGGGGCATGTAGTTTCTGCCATCACATCCCCGTCGTGGCATCTGTTACCAGCATCGCCCTTCCCTCTGGGAAGACCACCTTCTTCCTCTAGGGGCATGTCCCTTGGGTGGGACAGTTGATAAGGTGCCCGTGTCCCTGGGCAGCTGCCCCTTCCTGAGCTCTGAATCCTGAGCAGAGGGCAGTGTTTGGAGAGCCGGTGTAGACCTTCTTCTGCCTGGCTTCACCGTGGCTCCGGAAACTTCTTCTTCGCTCTGAGACCCATTGTGATCTCTCCTTCCTCTGCCTGGGAGCCATGATGTGGGTCTCTGTAGTGCCCTCCCTGCCTTAAAGAAGCTGCCTCTGCCAAGGCCTGTCCAGTCCGGTGGCCCCGTGGGTTCCTAGATGACTGAACTGTCTGATTTCCTGAGAGTTTTTCTGGCTAAGGTTGTTCTTTCATTCTTGTGCTAAATCTGGAATTTTTAATTCCTGACGAACTTTTAGAACCTCAGAATCTTATTCGGGACACCACCCCTCACTGTGTAGAATTAATTCATTCATTCCTTAAACATGTATGTCACACGCACCAAGCACTATTCTAAGTACTAGCCATTTAAAGGCAAGTTTACATAGCAGGGCACGGTGTTCTGCCCTCAGTGTGACGATCCGTCTGTGGAGGAGGCTGCAGGTGAGGACGGGTCCTGACACCCCCCGGGCTTGGTAGCTTCTCAGATGGGCTCCCCCAAAAGGCATGATGTGGGATGTCCACTGGAGGTAGGACGCCCAGATTTGGGTGTCGCCCACAATGCAAGACGTGCTGAACCTCATCTGAATCTGAAAATAAATATTGCATTGTAAGAATAATGTTCATCTCCTGAATTACGTCCTTTGTTTGGAAAGATGTGAAGCATAAAATAAGTTAAATGTCCATTCAAAATTTCCTAGGTCATTTGGGAGTTTATATAACCCTGTCAAGAAATGACACAAAGCTCCGTTCCAGGAAACCTCAAAAAAAGCATGCCACCACGTTGCTAAAGCAGACATTTTACATTTTAAAACTGAAAACTGACTTCAACTGCAATTTTCAGGTTTTCTTTTTTTTTTTTTTTGGTTGGATTGTTTGAGTGAGACACCTGGGGAGTTCATTATGGATTCTGGGCCAGCAGTGGAGCAGCGATGAAGATGTGCATTCAGGAATTTGGACTCCTGCCTCCTGCCGAGCGCAGAGCTGGCCCGGCCTCCCGATGAGACCGCTCTCAGTACTTGGAACCCGAAGCACAGGGCACTCTGGCTTCACGGCCAATGTGCAGAGATTTCTAGATTACAAAAACACAAGTCTCTGACGGGAGCCTACAGCTAAAAGCTCACCCCAAAGTGACTAACCTCAGATCAAAAACCATGCCGGACGGAGAGAGAGAAAGTAAGAGCGGGAGACACAGGCCCTGTCTTGTACTGGGGTTCCATTTAAGGACTCTGCCATTTGCTTGGGAGACAAGAGTTCTCCTAAAGAGGTTGAAAGTGAATCTCAACGGAGGCAGCCCCGCACCTGACCCTCTGTGACCTTAATCCAAGGATGTTTGAGTACAGGGGTGGCCATCAAGTCACACAAACGGGTGGGGGGTGGATTCTCATCACACTGGATATCAGAAGCCAGGTAGGTGCCCAGGTGGGACATGTGTCCTGCGATGCATAAATCACCAAAAGATCCAGTAACAGCGACCAGGAAAACATGCTTCAGTCTGAAGATGACTCGGAATGTAGCCCCAAACTCGAAGTACGAAATGAAAAGATGATCTATTTATCTTACCACTCCAATGCCAAGAAGCCTCCTTCATTCCGCAACTACACTGGGCTGAATGGTGACATGTCCTCCAGACACTTTGAATATCATCTCATTTCTGAAAAGGGTCTTTTCCGATCTAATTAAGTTAGGGATTTTGAGCTGGGATCATCCTGGAATAGGCTGGGTCCTGAATCCAATGACAAGTGTCTGTGTGTTAGTCAGCTTTGGGCGTCATAACACAATACCGTAGCCTGGGTGTCTCAAATGACAGAAATTTATTCTTCACGGTCTTGAAGCTGGGAAGTCCAAGGCCAGGTGCTGTCCAGTTTGGGCCCTGGCTTTCAGAAGGTCATCTTCTTACTATGTCACTGTTTCACTGTGTCCTCATGTGGCCTTTCCTCAGCACCATGAATGTTCTTATGAGGACCCCAATCCCATCAAATTAGAACCCCACCCTTATGACCTCATTTAACCTAAATTACCTCTGAAAAGTCCTGTCTCCAAATACAATCGCACTGTGGGTTAGGGCTTGAACTTATGACTCTCGGGGGCATAAAATCCAGTCCATATTAGTTCATACAGGACAGAAAAGGGGGGAAGGCACCCAGGACAGATGCATACAGACTGACGGGGACAGAGACTGTCGTAATGCTGCCCTGGGCCCAGGAGTACCTGGAGCCTCCAGAATTTTCTTTAGAGCCTTTGGAGGGAGCCCAGCCCAGCTGGGACCTTCCTTTTGAACTTCTGGTCTCCAGATCTATGAGTAAATTAATTTTTTACACAGCTACCAAGTTTGTGATGGAAGCCACAGGAAACTAGTACAACAGGTAACCTCCAAATATGTAGCACTTCAGACTGTTTTTACCAGAACAATTTGTTTCCAGTTTAACATAAGTCCACAGACCATACCACATCATTGGGGGTCATGCCATAAAACCTGCACAGTCTCATTGAAGATTACAGCTCACATGCCCCCTGAGATGGAACCAAAGACATGCCAACCCACGTGGAGGGCCAGGGTGGGGATCCTATAAAAGTAGCCCCCCAAAGGGCTCTGCAAAAAGGGGACTTTTCCATCCAGTTAGGAAAGTGGGTGTATTTCAAGAAGCTGCAGCCAACAGGAGGTTTTTCCTGGTGAGAGTCTGAAGTTGCTGCTTCCAGGTGGAAAGGCTGGTGCTTGGCTAACGGGTGCAGATACAAGACCATCTAGTCAACAGACCCAGCAGGGCCCGGCCTCTGGACCTCCTGCAGGCCAGGCCTCTCCTCCTCTCTGGTTTCCTCTCCCCACACTGTCATCCTGGAGATATTCCCTCCGGGAGAACATGTGCTGATGAGAGGCCACACTCACCCAATGCCATCAGCCACTTTGGTGTAAATGCTACAGGGAAACAGAAGTCAGTGTGATTGCTGCAATGGGGGTCTCTCTGTCTGAGGGAAGGAAGCCCACGGAACCTCGCCCCAGAATCTGCTCACCTTTTGGTGGCTTCTGGGCTGCACTCGTAATGATCATTAAGTACACAGACAAATAACAGCAGCAACAACAGACCTCTCTGTCCATCTGCAGAGACATTTATGACGTGCCTAGCTGTGCCCGGCATGATGCTCTAGAGCCAGGAAAATAGTTGTTATCCTGTGGTCATCGACTTTTTTTAAAAATTTGGTCTGATTTCTGGTCCCTAGCTATAGAGAAATACATTTGCACACACAAGTTTGCCTAAGATACCAGGAGCTTAGGAAGCCTCTGGAAATGACCTGTGACATAAATCATTATATTGGGGGTTTCTGGTACAATCAAGACACACTGCTATGGAAGTACCGATGTCAGAATGTAAGCTTCCCATATGCAGCAGGTTTGCTGAAACACTTTACTTTTAGGTGAAAAACTAGTGCTTTCAGGTCACAGTGAAAGTGTAGGGAGGATCGTCCAGAGCAGAGCCAGATGGGATAAAACAGACAGTCTTGGAATTTCTATGAAGAAGCTGGTGGGGGAAAGGTCACAGCTCTTTCTGTGAGCATGTTCAAGCAGAATAGGTAAAATCTCAGGAACAATGTTCAAATAACTCTACTAGAAAAGAACTATCTAGAAAGTTCAGAGTCACAAGAGGATGCACTTGTAGTAAGAAAAGGTGAGAGGTTGGGCCAGAGGAGTTAGTGGGGAGTAAGCCTGCCTTGGCATTTCCAAAATCTCAATGTGAAGTCATGGACGTTGTCCCCAGAAAAGGAAAAGACCCCATACACCACTAAGGTGGGCGTGTGCAGCCAGCATCACGGCTTCACGTGTGTGTGAGTCGGGATGGCCAGACAGTTGAAGAACGTCATGAGCAACAATTGTAGAAAGAAATGCCCACAACCCACATTTGTAAAAATTCTCTAGAAGAATGTTTGGCCTCTTCATAGGAAAGAAGAACAGGAGAGGGTTGCTTATAAAGAGAATCCAAAGAAGGACATCATTTATCCACCAGGTCGTTTTATAGCTTGGTGACTTACTGCACCAGGTACAAGCCAGCCCCAAGAACGTTCCAGTTGGTAGAGCCTGTCCACAGGAGAGAGAAGGTTCGCTCGTCCAGAAAGGTGGAGCTGCAGGGACAGGACACGGGCAGAGCTGTCAGGGGTTTCCACTACCACATCAGTAGTGTGCAGTCAGTGACCCACCAAGCTTGTGGATGTGTGCAAGCCAGCGCTCAGTGCCCGGCTGTATGGACTGGTCGGATTCCACACTTGACACTGAGACAGGATAAACTTGAGTGAGCCAACGTCCCGCGTTCTGCACCTTCCTCCTCACTGCCCCAGATAACTGGTTCAGGGAGAGAGACAGCAGACCTGAAGAAAAGATGGGGAAATATGGGAAATCTGTGTACAATCTTTTCACATTTTCTGTGAGTCTATAATTATTCAGAAATAAATTTTTGTTTACAAAATACGGGGTCGAGCAGGAAGAAAAATGGAATGATGCAGGGGCTGTGGCTGCTGCTTGGGTGCTCCGCCCGGGTTCCCTCACTAGTCAGCTCGCCCACCTCGAGACCCTCTTTGCCCATGAAAAGACCTACCTCTCCTGGGGATGAGGCCCTTCCTTCAGGGGAAGACCTGGCATTGGGGGTATCAGAGGCCAGCCCCCTTACCTCAAAGGGGGCTCACTTGGGTGCAGGACATATGTCAGATCTCCCATAGGATCATCAGAAGGAGCTGGTGTCTGGAGCATGTCCCATTAGTGCCCCTGCCCCATCCTGCACTCCTCCCCCTGTTTCTCCTGAAAGCACTCTGGAATAAACTGCTCAGACAAGAGCCCCCTCCTCAGGCTTGGCTTTGAGGGGTCTGCTTAGACCCTTTGCATCCCACTTCCTTTTTAATCACCCACCCTTCAAGACTGAGGTTTCAGAGCCCAGGGTGGACTGCAATCTCGTCGGCTGGCAATGACTTGCCTCTCAGCATGGGCAGAGGCCAGACTCCTGTGTGTCGTCAGACTGGACTGCCAAGTCCACCTTCAGGTGTTGGTGTGAAGGACAAACACTCAGGGTTGTGCGAGAGTCCTTCCTCGAGCTGCAGTGTGACTCTTCCCCTGTGTTCCCTTTGCTTCTTTTCTTCTGGATGAGTGGACTTAAAGCTTCACGAGCCTTGACACGTGAAGTCATTCTGAGGCATCATCACTGCGGTAATCGGTGGGGTATCTCCAAATTAAAGCCAGGCCCCTGAGCTCTGCAGAGATGTGTTTCGAAATCATAGAAATACATAAATTAGAGTTTGGGTCATCTGCTCTATCTCCTGCCAATACAAGATTACTTCAACTGCACATTCTCCTGGGTTGTGTCAAATTTTGTTTTGAAAGATTTGTGCAGTTGGGTCCAGCTTCCTTAAGAGGTTATTTTATGAGTGACATGAGGCAAGTTCTTTTTTTCCCCCTTGTGTCAGTCTAACTAATCCTTCTCAGTTTCATGTAATTGACCTGCATTTGTCTTATTCAATTATTTTCCCTTCTTGATTCTGGCTCGATGGGGAAACTTAGACCTAGAAGAACTAGGGGTCCTATACAAATACTTACCGCAGTATCTAATGTGCTGTGGTTAAGCCCAGATGTTTGGGGAAGTCTGCAGCCAAGAAGGCCTGTGCCCACACACCCTCACACGTCTCTTCCAAGCATCCAGTGAGGGTCAACCCCAGAGACTTAGGGAAAAAAGAACTCCAGGTCTCGGACGTGTCTGGAACATAGCCTGGAATTCACACACCTTTGCCTGGGATGATTACCCAGCCTCAGTCCCCATCCCACGAACACGCAGATGCTCATTTTGGCGAATTTGCTCCCTGTGGCTAAGTGCGGTCTTGGAGGAGGAAGGTCCTCCCAGTGCCTGCCTCTGCGGCAGTGCCTGGGGGACAGACCCGTACTGTAAATGCGAGACCTGCACCCTCCCATGCTCTGTGCTGGGCTCGGGATTGTGAGCCCGAGGTCAAGCACGGAGCAGACCAGGGGCTACTCCTGACCTGCTGCCATTTTCCAAATCTCCACTTTCTTCCTTGTCCCAATAAGTTTCCCTTTTCTTCAATTTAGTGTCACTGTTTGGAGCTAAAGACTCTTGGCTCTTCCACAGGACCTGTCTATCCAGGGGCTGCACCCTAGGCTTTTCCCTCAGTGGAACCCCAGGCCAGGCCCAAAGATGACCCAGACCAATACAAGCAGTCATGCTTTCCAGATCCTGAAGATGCTTTCGATTGTGAAAAGGAAGCCTGGGCCTGCTCAGGACCCCCAGCATCGCAGCCCCCATGCTGGACAGACAGAACAGACAAATGTCCATCTCAGCAAACATCTGCTGGGCACAGCCTGCACCTTCAAGGCTGTCTCTGCTGTGCTGGGCAGAGACCACTCAGTCCAGTGCTGGGAGGCCCTCGGGGTGCAGGGGTACAGGCAGCTCCCCCATGGATGGGCTGGGTGTGGCCCTAGGACAACAGGTGGGTGGGGGGAGGAGGCGGGCAGAGCTCGTGCAGAGCTGGGGGGCAAAGCAGCATGTCAAGCTTGAGTCCCCAGAGTCATCTCTCGAGCAGGGGAGGAGGGTGGAGGAGGAAGATGCAGCTGGAAGGGGCAGGGGGGGCCTCTGCTTGGGCATCCCTGTCCCCTCATGAGAGTGTGACGAGGACGGAGACGTGGCTTTTCATGTTCAGTCTCCACAAGACAGCACGTGCTGGGACCCGCTTCCCCCTCTCATGACCTCTGCATGTTTCTGACTTGCAGCACACATTTCCATGGTCCACGTAGCCAGAGATGAGCTGAAAGCAGCAGCAGGCTAAGGAAATGAAGGGTTGATTAATATCTTTTCCATGAATAGACTGGAAGATATCACAACGCTGCCCCGAGGGATGAACACATACTAGGTCTTTAAACTGCTCAGATTCATGCTTTTATGGCTTCCTTTTGTGGCTATTCAGTGGATCAACATGCCTTGGCTGTTAAAATCTTGGACACAAGTCCTGGCTCTTGGCATCACTGCCCGGCTTCCTGGGCAGAAGGCCAGCTCCCCGGCTCCATCCTGACCTGGCCATTGAGGGTGTTGGATTTTGAGCAGCTGTGCAGCCTGCACCTACCAGGGGTGGCCGTGCTTCCCTCAGCCCCTCGGGTGCACAGACTGAGGGGGTAAGCACGGCCCACCTGCTGTGTGGCAGAGCACAGGTTAGGCTGCTTCCTGGTTCTTTGTGGAAATGGTGCTGAGACCTCAGCCGCCAACGTCAGATGCGTTCTTTCTTTTGACTATGGTTCTCTGGCCCACGTGCCATGTGTGGTTCTCTGTGCCATGTGAGGCCCTAGACCTCGTCTATGTGCATTCCTGGGCTGCACTCCTCAGGAATGAGGTCTGTGTGCAGGACCCCCACTTCACGGGGAGATAGCACTTTAGAGACAGGCTTGAGTGCAGCTGGGAGACTCTGGGGATGTCCAGTGGCTCCCACTTACCTCCAAGGAAGAGTCCCAGTTATTTCAGCAGGTGAGGGTCCAGTGACCCACAGGCACAGGCAGTGATTGTTCCTGTAGAAAACAACACAATCTGTCCTGTGCAGCATAGTCCCATGCATGGCTGCACACAGCACACCCTAAAACAACTTCCAGACCACCACTTCCCAGAACCCACTTTTCATCTACCAGGATGCAATTTGGATTCAGTTTGCAGACTTAGTGTGCAATTAAAGAAGAAGTAATTCCGATAGTAATTATTTAGAGGGGTCTTAAATGTTTAACGCTGAAAAGATGGGTCAGGTGCCTGACATTAGTGGCAGAAGTCTGGCTCAGTTGCACAGACCCTCATTGAATCAAGGGACACTGTTCTGTTTATGTGTGCAGGTGGGTAACCGAGGTGTGAGGTAAACCCTGAGGATGATACAGACTTATGATCTTATAGTTCTGGAGGTCAGACATCAGAAACGGGTTTAACTGAGCTAAAGTTAATGTGTCAGCTAGTTTGATTGCTTTCTAGAAGGTCTAGGGGAAAATCCATTGCTTGCCTTTCCCTGTGTCTAGAGCCTTATACATCCCTTGGCTTGTGGCCCCTTCTCCACCCTCAAAGCCACCACTGTGCCATTTTCTAATCTCTCTCTCTCTCTCTTCCACTTATAAGACCCTTGTGATTACATTGGGAACACCCAAATAATCCAGGGTGATCTCCCACCTCAAGGTCAGCTAATAAGCAACCTGAATTCTATCCACAGCCTCAATTCCCTATCATGTAACCTAACACACTCACGGGGTGTGGGTTTAGGATGTGCATGTCTGGGAGCCATTATTCTGCTACCATAAGAGGACAGTAAAGGAAATGCCACAGAAACAGCTTGAACACAACAGGTGTTCAGGAAGGAAGGACACCCCCTTGGAGAACTTACCTGCAGCTGCAGGTGGAGGATCCCAACTACAGCCCTGACTGCCCCTTATCTCCAGGAAGCACTGTCCTTTCTGTTCTGTCAGATTTAGGGGAACCTCTCAGACATTCTGGGCTTAACAGCAGGATTTTTAAAGTGAATTAACCTATATTCTTCTGAGATAGATTATATTCTGCTGTCCAGATATTTCTCACTTGTGGGTCCATGGTCACCTTGCCCCACACTATAGTAAGGGCAAATTAAATTGACATTCTGTTGCTTAATGCTTCTTGATTGATGTTGGGATATGAATGAGGTTGGCCTAGTGTCAGTCCCCATCACCCCTGTCAGCAGTGGCAGTTAACTCACCCCTGCTGTATCCGTCATCTGTGAGGCTGCAGGCGCTTGTTAATGGGTGTAACTGTCTGGAATCCAAACCCACCCAATTCTCTCTCTACCATGTACCCACTTCCCAGGGTTCCTACCTCCTGCCTGGCTGGGGTG
Source organism: Cynocephalus volans (assembly GCF_027409185.1). Taxonomy (NCBI): domain Eukaryota; kingdom Metazoa; phylum Chordata; class Mammalia; order Dermoptera; family Cynocephalidae; genus Cynocephalus; species Cynocephalus volans. Next base: position 3,108,126 of record NC_084461.1, on the reverse strand, counting down.
CACCAATAAAAATTCAAGTCCCCTTGAAAATCAGCCTGTGGCACCGTCCCCAAGCAGCCCACTCCAGACATGGGTCTGAGTTCTCAGATGACATCCAAACCCACTATCGCACCAGAGTCCTGGAGGGGAAGACCTGAAGTACTGCCTGCCTTGGCATGAGGTGACCATGCCTGGCAAAGCTGGATTCCCTGAAGCTTCGTTGTTTGGGTGAATGTTCCCATTTTAGAGACGCAGCAGCTGTGTTCTGTCCCAGAATGGGCAGGGTTTCCACTCAGGGAAAACTTCACACATCCTTCTCAAAGGGTTGTGAGCTTCATTACTACCAGTAAATGTGATTTCACGGGAAACTTTATGAGCTACTTTAGGTAAATGTAATCTATCTTCCGCTCATTGGCTTTGAATCTGGCAAAATACGTTTCCTACAGATGCTTAAACAATGAACATTTGAACCAGGACTATTTTTTTTTTAAGTTAGCATAATCTAAGACAATTTCCTCAGTTAGACATAGGGTACAAACAGATTATTGTTGTAGCAGTGCCAAACAAATACTTTCCTTTCACTCAGAAGATGTAAAAGATACCCGTGTGTCACTGATTACAATCGTAACTGAAAACAACAGACACAGATAATGAGATACAGTGAGTGCTTTGGAAGGTTCTTTTTATTCTAAGTTGCAAAATAATTCATGGGTCAATTTTTAACAAGCTTGCATTTCATTAAACTTAAATTATTACTCATACTAAGTTATTAGTATATTAAATGATACCATATTATACTTAATACATTACTTATGTTAATATTATATAATTATATTTAATAATATATTGAATTAGGCTATTAGTGATATTGAATTATTAAGTACCTATAGATCCATATATCTGATCTGCAAGTATGTAAGGTATTGTGATAGACTATATAGTGTTAATATATAGACATAGTATATAAGTAGATACCTGTGTGTGAGTGTGAGAGTGTGTGTGTGTGTGTGTGTGTGTGTGTGTGTGTGTGTGTGTGTAGAGAGAGAGAGAGAGAGAGAGAGAGAGAGAGTTTATAATACATAGAAAGATGATCACTACTAAGATGTAGATAAGACAAAGTCACTTGCCTTGGGACTGTGGAGTCTGAGACGAGAGCTGAGAAAGAACCAGAATAACTCAGGTGCCAGGAAGACCGAGGTCCTGGGACAGTAGAATTGCACAGATTACGGACAGCAGTTTGTCTGCAGAAGTCACATTTGAGCCGGGCCTTCAAGGCTGGCCATGTCTGCACAAGCAGTGGTGGGTGGGCAGGGTGCTTTCAGATGCATAAAGGTGGCCAAATCTCATCAATCTCCAGGAACGGCGGAGTGGAGATGACTTATACTTAAGGTTGACTCATGAGTTTTAAGACCCCTTTATGGATATTGGGGGACGATGCTCCCTGTGTAGCTAATAATGCAATTTAACCTCTTCTTCCTGTCATCTGTTAAGTCATGAGAGTGCTTATACATATATCTGAGTTGACCTGTACTTCCAAATATATACTTCCACAAATAGGAAGGTTATTGTTCTTTCTAAATTTATGGCAACTCTTCTAACGTTTGAAATGCACTATTATAACCTCGGCCTCCTGTCTTCTTCTCAACCAGTACTTCTGATGACCACGGTGGCGTTCACGGTCGGTACGCTGCAGAAGCTAAACAAAGCCGAGCCCTTAACTTCCCCCGAACACATCATTCAAGTCAGGTGAGCCTCAGATGGGAGCATCTTGGTGAGAAGATAATCTCCTCCCAGACACAGGAGTCAGCACTGCATCGTAAGATGCCCACCGTTTTATTTTTGAGGATCCACACTTGAACTACTTACGACTACCCAGACATGTCCTGGCAAAACCTTTGTAGTTTCTCCTATAAACTAAGCATAAATTCCGTGGGAGATGACAGATTACTTCATATACCATGCAAGCAAGCCCAGACAATAGCTTGAGCCATGACTGATTGCCTGGCTGTAACCCGCTTTATGTTAAATGCAATCTTGCTGTTCAATCCCCCACTGTAATTTTGTGCTTCTGCATTCCCGGGCCCTCTGCGGACTAACCAGGTTCCTTCAGTAATGATTTCTTTTCTATTGTATTGTTTTCTGCATAATCAAGTTGGTAGGTGGGGGTTTGGGTGACATGGCCATCTGTCAAGTTCATTTGCTCTGAAAATGCAAGAAATAATGGCCTCTACAACTTGGGGCTATCGGTTATGAAAGAAGAAGATCAGCTTTTACCCTGTGCTGGCTTCTCATCTCTCCAAATTATTTTTCCCCTTTCAATAAGATACACATACACTTTTTTCTACATGATGGGTTGTTTACATATTTTGGTTCTTTTTAAGGGGAGAACATATTTTTTCCCTATCACTTGTCCACCCTCTGTTGCAATTTATGCAGGCAATCCAATTAAGGAGACGCGGCTAACCTCCAGACTAATGTGCCTGTCTCAAGACTAAAGACACTGCCAGCGCCTGCACGGCTCGGGAGCGCCTTCCTATCAGGGCTCCTGACAGGCCAGCGCCGCTCCTTGAAGTCTGCATAATACAGGCGCGGCGGGGAGATGGGGTGCCACCAAGGAGAGAGAAAGCCGCTATTTACTTCCCTTCTCCAAAATAAAAAGCTGGTAAACTCTCATTTTATCAGACTTACTGAAGTCCCTCACTGATGCCTCGGGCCCAGGCTGGGAGACATGAGTGATGTGAGACAAGGATGCTTTTTGGGATTCCAGCATTTTTCCCATTGAAAGGAGGCAGAAAGACTTAAGAAAAATGATTTGTAATTTTCCTTTCTAAAAAGGAACAACATTGGATAAGATTAAAAGCTGATAATAAGAATAAACTTCTCTGAGGTAATGAGTCCTTCTGAATTAACATATTATAGCTAAGGATTATTGTCCATAATGAGGACAAATTTGATACATTTTACAGCTTTTTTGCTGCCAGCCAAATTAATTCCAGAGATGAGCAGCACTGATCAACATTTGGAAGCCCTTGCCAGGCTGCTTACTGATCTTGGGTTTAAGTATAAAGTAGATGGCCCTACCCCAAAGATGGATGGGCACGGCCTCTCCCTCAGTGCTGAGAGGAAGGGCAGGGGGACGCCCCTGTGCAGCTTGAGGACTTTGGCCAATGCCTCTCCCAGGCTCCAGCATGACAGCCTGCAGCACAGGAGGCTCAGTGAGGAGCTTTGTGGGTGCGCTCGAGAGAAACTCAGCTCTACGGATGGTGTGCATGTGTGTGTGTATTAAGAGATTTACTGTAAGGAATCAGCTCCCATGTTCCTAGAAGCTGAGAGCTCCCAAGATCTGTAGCTGGCAAGCTGGAGACCCAGGGGAGCTTATGGTGTAAGCTACAGTCTGTATCAGTCTAAAGGAAGAGAAGACCAATGACTCAACTCAAAGACAAGTCAGAAAGAGACAAATAATGTTTTCTTACTTACATTAATTCTATTTAGGATTTCAAAGGATTGGATGAAGTCCACCCACATGAGGGAGGGAGACCTGCTTTACTCAGTCTTTGGACTGAAATGTTAATCTCATCCAGAAACACCCACACAGACCCTCCCACAATGATGTTTAACCAAGTATCTGGGCACGCCCTGGCTCTAAGATGACACATAAAATTAACCATCGCAGATGACCTTGCCCTGGTTTATCTCCATACAGGATGCCAAGGAGACCCCTTTTTCACTCTTAGAAGTGTCTGGGGACTCCAAGTGAGGTGAACAGATAGTTTCAGATCTCCTCTAACCTGAATAATCATTGCTGAGCACAGGGAAGGTGGCAGAGGTGAGGAAAGAGTTTGTGCTCAAGAAGGAGAGCCCAGAATGTGGGCACCTTCTCAGAGAGGAGAGTGGACTTTGGGGAGACAGCCTGGCTCAGAGCTCGGCTCCTGTGGACTCTGGTTTCCTGCTCTTCTGTAGCTGCCTGGAGAAGGCACCTGACCAAGGTGTCTGCTTCTACGCTCCAGTGACAAGCCTGTCTTGCTTTAAAAATGCATCCTACTTAAAATCCAAACTTCAGCCAGAGCAGTATTACTTAGGTGATATTTATGGCTAATATTCAGTCCTTAATGGGAAAAAGAAATGGTTCATGAAGTGGATTTCGGAAAGTGTTTTCTACACACTAGAAGTAGTAATTGCTGGATGTTCATAGCCTTAATCCTCTAACAAGTGAGTTAGTAAATTTACTTGTTTTGCCCCCCAGATTAAACATCACTCAGAAAGACTGGCTGTTCTTAGCCTTGATTTTAGGAAGAGCAGTGATGGAAACAGCTGTCAGGACTGAAGTACCTCCCGAGCAAGAGGCTCATGGTAGGGCTGCATGTTTCAGTCACAGCTCACATTACATCCTATGCATGCTGGCTCAAATTGTGCATGCACTGTGTGCCAGCTAGCTCTGTTGGTTAGATCATGGTGCTGGTAACTCTGAGGTCCAGGGTTCCATCCCTGTACCCCCTAAAAAAAACAAATCCCAGCCACAAAAAATATACACACACACACACGCATGCATGAGACATCATTTGGCACTGAGTGAGTTGTTCGCCTTATCTATTAGCCAGACTTGCTTAGATATTTTATTGCTTCTAATTTGCTTCATGATAAACATTTTCCAAGGAATTGCATTTACAGGAGAACAAGCCTAAGTTTTAAACTGTTTAGAGATGAGGTCAACTTTATGAATAGACTTGAACACGTCTTGTTCAGTGGTGCTAGGGACAGAAGAGAGATGGGGACACAGAAGTCCTCTAAAGCAACAGCTGCATCTCTGATGGAGTCTGCCAAAATGGCCTCTGCACAAGCAGAGCAGCCCTTGGGTAGGGCATGTGCTGTTTATCTAGAATATTCTTCTCCCTCATGGCTGCACAAAGACCCTCCATTGGGCTCTAAGGTATTCTCTTACTCTGTAAAGTGCACTTATTAATAGTAAGATATTTACACAGAATAACTAGGAGAAAAACTGACATCAATGTTCCCAAATGACTCTCAATCTGAAGACATGCTTTGGAGACTTTGCAAAGCGGATAGAAGCTCTGGACTTGTGAGTAGCCAATGCTCTTCAGGGGTGGAGAATTGGCTGGAACTGGTGGAGTGGCAACTTCTAAGACTCCTAAACTCTTCCTTTGGGCCTGACACATGTGTCCGCTCTTCCATTCCTCAAGCTGGTTTGCTAGCTTGTGTCCCCCTTCCCTGACGCATGCGTTCTTGCCTCCTGGTCCCCCGTGCATCCGCTGAGTGGACAGATGTGCGTGTTTAAGCAACATGATGTGCATGATGGACTCTATGCCTCCTTATCATTCAGAAAACACTGAACTTAGATCCTCGTAGATTGAGGGAGAATAAGGTCATTTACATATCTCATCACCAAAACCCATCTCCCTTCTTAGCCCTGCTGCCCTTCCCTCCCTCTTGCTCCAAATATTTCTTTATTTGGGGCCTTTCAGGCCCTCGTGCAAAGGCTTTCTAACCTTGCACCGTTCTGCTGCCAACGCCAAGCACCAATTACTCCAGGTTTCTCCTGACCTACGCTTTTCTCTTGCTCCCAGGGCCTCTGAGCTCTCCCCTCAGACTCCCCCTGTCTTGTCCTCGCCCAGGAGACTCCCACTTGCTTTTGAAGGGAGATGTGGATGTGCTCCTGCATCTGTTCCCAAGGGCTTAAATCCACTCATTTGGATGAGTAGGAGGAGCAGGGAGCATGGAGCCTCTAGAATGTAATGGTCTCTGCATCTTGCTCTTTTGGAAAAGCTGGCTGGATCACCAGTGAAATGATAGCTGTCCCCATCTATGACTGAGCCCTGGCTCTGTGCCACACACAGTGCAACACCCCCCCCCCACACACACACATACATACACACTTCCACACTCACACTGCCTGTGTCCATGTAGTGTCCCTGAGACAGATGACCTGGCTCTTTATTCACCTGACATGTGACCATCCTTGCAGCAAGAAGACCTTCATACCAAAAGTCAGGGAACTCTCTAGGAGAACAGAACTGTGCCCTAACAAGAGAAGCATGCTCTGGAGATGAATGTCTGCTGAAAGATGCATCCCCCAGCACCTATTCTGAGCAGCGTTGCCTCCATCAGCAGTCTTGTTTCCAGATCCCGGGCCAGCACCAGCCTGTCCACCTCCTGCCAGCCGAGTCCCAGGGCTGCTCCTGCTTGGTGGCAAGCTTTGCGACCGGTGGAGACAATGGTAATTAAGCACTTGTTTCCAGTCCCCAAAGCTGTCATTTATTCCTGATGCATGGCCAGGTTACCCAGACCAGTCTCAATGGCCAAGTTTGAGTGGAGTCTTATCTGACACATTAATGGGCCATCTCGCTTTAGATCAAGTGACACGTGGCACCCTGCTTCTCTCAGGTGGGCCTCGCACAGGCCACAGGTCCTGCAGGAAGTGGTTAGCAAAGGGTGAGGAAATGAGAGTACTGTAAAAGTTGTCCTGCACTGGGCTACAGGCTACACTTTAGATTGGAAGGTGTTTTCCTTTCATAGCCAAAGATGCAGAGTTTTTAATGAACTGCTGTTAATTGTGGGAAGGCCAGATAGAGAATTTTGTGCAGGTCCATTGGGATGGGTTACGAGCCGAGGGGAGGGAGAAAGGTGACAGTATTTGGAATCAGGGGAAATTATACAGAAAGAAGATACTGGAGACTACTGGGAACTTGGTCTGTTTCTGAGTCCCGTTTAGGACCAGCCCTGATTGTTTTCCTCCAGATCCTATGCTCTGCTGAAATGAGGAGAGGTGCCCCTTCACTGCCCTCCAGCAGGTGTCATGCTGTTGGGGTCCACCGTCCATTGCGGAACCTGTGGGAAAGGAGGCATGTCAAGGCACAGCTGCCACCAGCTGTGCTCAGTGACAGTGTAAAATTCGAGTGTTTAAGCCACTGGCTTCATGGTTCATATTGGAATATACTCAGAATTTTGACTTCTGGGCAGCCTCGTGTATGTTTCCTACCTTATGATTCTGAAAAGATGTTTGCTAGTAGTTTCATCAGAAGAAAGTAAGAGGGTTTTTCATCCACATAGGTGTAGACAGCTCAGCTCTGCCTTCAGGTTCACATCAAAGACCTATGTGAATGTGTAGCCCGGATTGATACTGCTGCTCAGATCTCACTGAACGTCACTTCTAAATGTGGGCTGGGCTGTCATTGCTGCATTGGGGCTACGTGGACATCGTTTAACTCCACTGCCCACAGCAGCCAGAGACATGCCACATGGGATCTCCTGCAAGGAAGTCGGGGAGGCTCCCTCTGGAAGCGTCTCATGCACCTGCCCAGATGTGTGTGGGTCAGAGGCTCAAAAGGGAACCAGCGTGAGATGAGTGGTAGAGACTGTGTGTGCAGGGTGTGTGTGCAGGCGTGTGTGTGTAGGAGTTTCTGCAGGGGTGGCGTGTGTGCAGGCGTGTGTGTGTAGGAGTTTCTGCAGGGGTGGCGTGTGTGCAGGCGTGTGTGTGTAGGAGTTTCTGCAGGGGTGGAGTGTGTGCAGGGTTTGTGCAGAGGTGTGTGTGCAGGGTGTGTTGCAGAGGGTATGTGCAGGGATACGTGTGTGCAGTGGTGTGTGTGCAGGGTGTGTGTACAGGGATTGTGTTCAGGGCATTTGAAGAGGAGCCCGGTCAAGTCCAGGTGGCTGCTGTGTGACATCCCAAGGACAGTCCTCTGTAAAGTGGGGACCCTGTAAAGTCCAGGACCATGTCTTCAAATGAACTGGAATGAGGATATTTTACCAATGGGGACAGCTGGTGATTTCTCTAATTTTGATAGAATGAAGGCTTATTTATTCTGTTACTTACTCATTGGTAGACAACTGCTCTTCAATGCTTCATTTGAGATGTCAGTGGATGACGGGAGGGAATGTTTTCTCTAAGACAAAGACAGAGACAGATTTCTGGAGTGAGTGTCGTGTCCCGCTGAGGTGCTGAGTCTGCCCTGGGACAGCCGCAGACATAGCTCATGGTGCCTGACTTGGGTCACCGGGACTCTTGTGTCATGCTGCTCAGAGTCCGCACAGTCCCGTAGCATCCACCCTCATGACCATGACTGAAAAGAGGAGTCAGAATGAAGACAAAGTGGATTGAACCATGTGGACGCCACTTCTGACAGTGGTGGAGCAGCAGAGGGTCACACACCCTGCCCTCTGCCAAGGGACAGCTCTGTGATGGTGTGAGGTGGTGCCAAGACTGGGAGGGATACACACTCGTTGAGTCGCATTCTCCACACTTGTTTGGACCTGAGAGTAGTTTCTCATGTTCTGGGTGCAGGAGGAAGGTGGATGGTCTCATCTCAGCCCCTTCAGTGCTCCCTGGGAAGCCTTGCTGGACGGCGCTCCCATGTGCTCGTCAGAATCTTTGAGGACACCAACAGTGACTGAGAAGCCAAGGAGTGTCACTTGACAACCAGAGGCACAGGGGTGGCCATCCGAGTTCACATGTCTGTCCTGGACACCAGGAGATGCCACATACCCAGCCCCAAGTTCCAAGGAGCGCTTGACCCCAGGGAGGGCGCCGGCTGGGCTGTGGTCCCCATGTGGGTGCATGGCTGTCATCTGCACCCACGGCGTGGCCGGTGCTGCCCTGCTCACATCCTCGAGAGTTTGTGGCCACCCTTGCTGTCATCCTGCTGGGATGGATGATAAACTTTGCCCCAAATGCCAGTGCCTGTTTCGGCTCCAAGGGCCTTCCAAGCCTAGTTTTAGTCGAACAGAGGGTGTCCTGTGTCGGATCTCTGGAGTACACCAGATGGGAAACAGGTTGCTTTCATCCCATCTACTGTGAAATGAATGGTTTATTGCATGGAATTGCTAATGATTTTAGGAGCTGCTCCTTTGGGAGGTCACAAAACAGCATCTGAGCTTGCTGCAAAAACAGCTGGCATGGGGGGCCAGGTGCGTTTTCTTATTTAACAAACCAGGGTTTCCTTGGCTCATTATTGGTTTTACTTTTCACTTTCCGGCCCTTTCTTCACTCTTAGATTATCATTAAAAAGGTTATGAGTCAAATTCAAAGTGGTACCAATGTCCACCACGGGTAACGGGCGATACTGAGGCCTCCAGCAACCCTGTCCCTGCACTTGGGGGCTTCAGGGCCCATTGATCCCACCTCGTTAAATCATATCAAGTCAGCAACTTCTCAGGGCTCCTGATGGATGTACTCTAGGAATAATATGGCCATTTATAAACCCAGGCACCTTCCATTGTTTTGTTCACACTCTTCTTAAAAGGCTTAGCCTCATGGGGACTCTCCCTGTTAGCTGAAAGAAGCTCTCTTGGAGAATAGCACGGTCGTCTATTTAGCTCCGAGTCAGCAACATTTTCAGCAGTTCAGGGAGGGTGAAACTCTGCACTATATTTATGGAGTGTCTTCCTCAGAATAGTTTGCTAACGCCTGTTTTTTTCTCTAGACGTCTCTAGAAGTATGAGAAGGAAGGGATGAGTGGGGGTTGTGGAGGGCTCAGTGCTTCCACGGGGAGAGGGGACCACGGGAAGGTCGGGGACTTTTCCAGTATCAGGATGTGGCACAGCTTGGAAGACAACCTACATTCTGCATTTCAGGTTAGTTGTTAGAATATGCCCACGTGCCATTTAGAAGAAAACAACGAACACTTCATCATAGGTCAGCCACTGTAACTGCACAGCTCAGAAGTTGACATCTGTCCTCCTTTCCTGAGGGTGGGAAATGGCTCTATCCCTGTGGTGCTTGGCACATGGTAGTTGCTTAATGAGTCTTTGTTGAGTTCAACTTGACTCCACTCTGAGAGCCTACAGCATGTAGTACACAGAGAATACACCACATATGTGTTCTGCCTTCTGGAAGGGCCTATATTCTAGTCCAAAAAATGGATCAGATCGTTTAAATAGAAATGCCAAGACTCTAAACCGAGTGGTCCAGGCAAAGAGCGGAAGCGGGCCAGGTGAAGAGAGGTGGCCTGGGGTGGGCAAAGGCTCAGCCCGACCGTGGGGAATAGAGGATACTGTAGATGACCACAGGTGACAGCAGCCAGTGAACTCAGCATGCTGGCTCCCTGGGCAGTGGGGGAGGGGAAGTGGGGGGGGCTGGTTTTGGAAAAAGGGTGCATTTATTTAATGATTTGAAGGGAGAGAAAAATAACTAAGTGGGGAAATCCAGGGGAAAATTGGAATTACAGCACATATGATGTAGAGAGATGTCTGTAGAGGAGACCCTGGATTGATGCAAGCAGGGGAAGTCTACAGAAAAAATGTAATGAAATGACTGGGTGTCATGACTGAGTCTTAACATCGTGACATCAAAGAAAAGGACAAAAGTTACCACTATTTGCATGTTGTATGTTTGTAAACAATATACTTGTACACACACACAAGAAGCAACTAATAAGAAATTAGCAAGGCAGCCAATTATCAAATATATTCTCAAAATGAATCCTTCCCTAATAATAGCAACTACCAGTTATCATGAATAATCTCTTTATAATATAAACTAAAATGATAAACTATTTAAGAAAAAAATTTAATGTGCTGAAAACTTGGAACAGATTTACTGAAGGATATTTAAAACATCAGAATGAATGGGAAAAGTTATTCCTGGGTAGTCGGTTTGCTGCATGTAGACTAGGCTGCTGTGACATAGAGGTCTGCTGTGACATAGAGGTCTGGGGAGGGCTGAGCTTCAACTCCCTCTGGGAGACAGTGGAGCCAAGTGCTCCTGCTCTGTGGCCGGCTCTGATCCGGGAGATCATTCATTACCCCAACGCTTTTGCCATGTTGGATGGGTCCCTCCCCACCACTGAGTCTGGTGCGGAGTCCTGCCCACCCCATTCCCCATGTCCATCTGTGAGAAAGGGATAAGAGCCAGCTGCAAAGGATCCAGGGAGATGCGGTAGCCTTCAACTCATTGGGATCAACTCAGTTTCTGTCACTAAGAGGAAAGAGTTGAGAGGTGACAGTCAGGGGCTACCAGCTTTCTCTGCCATGGCAGCAAACCTTACCCTAGGAAGAGACCTGTTTCCCTCCCAGTGTTGGTATGTTCAATACAATCCTAATTCCAATGCAAGTTTCCTAAGAATCTGATGTCACACTTCTAAAGTTACCTGGGAGAACAAACATGTAAGAATACACAAGAAAATATTTTAAAAGACAATAAGCAAATTTTTGCCTTACAAAACGTATTGGTACCAAACATAGCAAGAACCATGACATTGGCAAAGATTAAGCAGAAAGATAAATAGATCAAATTAGGAAGTCGGGATATGAATATACATCAAATACAAAAACTGTCTAATGTGAATTACTGTGCCTTATATATGGGACGTTATAGGCCATGTGTACATGCATGCATGCACACACAGAGAAAGAGACACTGGTGGAAAGACACAGAAGAGAGACTGGTCTATTTCCCAATTTTATCCATACACACACACCCCAAAATATAGTTGGAACTTAGGTAGTAAACAAAGTACACACATATGCATATGCAGTATAATAAATAAATATGCATTAAGTATACGACAAAATTTGGCTCCCACTCCCTAGGCAAGTGTGCACATGGAGGATATGTGGCATTTCAGACCAATGGGGAAGGATTGATTATATAGAAGGATAATGATCTGAAAAATAGTAAATTTTTACCCAAGGTCATAATCCAAAATGAATGCTAAATGAAGAAATAGAGAAGTAAAAATTGAAAATGGAGCCATGTGCCATGTGGGCAGCACTGGTCTGAGCCATAAACCCACAGGCCCAGCTCTGCTCAGACCCCTAGGGTTGGCATGCAGAGGAGCAGGGTCCATTTTAGGTCAGGGCATGAAAGCCTGAGACTTCCTAACACAGCCGCTACGTCTGAATCAATCTATCACAAGGCAGCAATCCGGCTGGTACCCCAAGATACAGCCATAAAGATAATCACAGAAAGGAGTATAGTAAAATAGTAATAATTATAATAACCTGCCCCGGCAGGAGACAGCAGGACTCAGGAGTGTCTGCTCCCTGCTCCACAGTGGGCCTCAATTACACTGGGGTTGAAGTGCTGCTGGCCTTGCAGGGCTGAGCTAAAGGACCAATGTCGGGCCCAATAGTGACGGTGCCTGTGGGATGGAGGCTGCCACTCTACTGGGATGTCCCACATCTCTTCCCGGTGACAGTGCAGACTCTGCCAGCTGCGACCATCTCAGCACCCCTCCCAGCACTGTGTGCACCCAAAGCTGCATGGGGCCCCCTGTGTGCCTGGTGAAGCCAGAAGCCCGCTCTTTTCCTCCTCACTGCGGCTCTGTGTGCAACCTCTCTTCCCTTTAGCCCAATCCCTGACCTTGGAAGGATGCTCTCACCCAAAGGACCTTCCTGTATCATTTGTTAGATAAAGCAATTGTGTGGGATGCACCAGGGCCACCTGAGAGTGGCGTCCAGTACAACAGTTACCTCCAGCCCCCGTGGGACCAGATGCACTCAGAACATCTGTTTTGTACACTTTCATTTATATATTAATATGTTTAGTTATCTTTTTATATAAAACAGCTTTTTTGAGTTAGACTTCGTGTAACACCACCATTTTCTGTTATTGTCCATCTAAAGGGCATTTTTACACAATTTTTCTTAATTGCTCCTTATTCATGATTTTGATACCACAGATATACTATTTGCCTGGGTATTGTATGTCTATTTATAATTGGTGCATAAAAAGACTAAGACATCTTACTGCCCACAAATCGATTTTTGACCCATTGGGGAGATATTGGTCCTGTTGTGCATGCAACCTTGGATACACAGTAAAATTATCTGGCCAGCTTATAAAAATTCACTGCACTCTCACAGCACCATCAAAGAGATCCCAGCACCCTTGCACTTTATGAGACTGTGTTTCACGAAAGCTCATCGGGTTTCTAAGGAGCAGCCATGGCTGGGACCCCTGCTCAGGTCTGAGACGTGGTGGGGAGTATCAGGGTATGCAGGAACAAGGCATGGGAGTGTCACATATGAGACTGGTGGCCTGGGCAGAGTCCTGTCCATGTGGCTTCAAAGTTGTGATCCGTGAGACAAAAGCAAAACAAGGAGAGAGAACAGTGCAGGCCCTCACAGCGTCAACAGCAAGAGGAGACAAAAACATAACTTTTCAGCAATTCAAGGACGGTTTTCTTTGCCATAAGCAAAGCAGCTTTCTCCATGTCATAGAAGAAGGGAAGCGTCGATGAGAAACGACAGGCTAGCACTGCTGCCACCCATTGCCTCCCAGCCAGGGCGTCCAGTGCAGGCACAGGCAGAGCTCGGGAGGGCAAGGGACATGCCAGATGCCTGGACAGCAGACCACAGGGAAGCCCCTCAGCTAACCGGCTTGCTTTCCTTTCTTTCAGGAAACAGAAGGAAAAGTGCTCTTTAAGGCACAAACAGGAAGAGCGAGGGGAAGGGAAGGCGGAGCGGGCACGGTGGGAGGACATGGCACTGCAGGCACCGGCTGTGCAGAGTGCCGGGTGGGCCCCGACCTGCAGCCACCAGGGTCCAGGAGGACGCGGTCAGGCCATGGCGTGGACAGGCCGATCTACGCTTCACCCCTGCTGTGTGAACGGCCCTCACAGGGCAATCATCTGACTTCACTTACCTTCATCAGGTGTGAAATGACAGCGTGGAGGTTGGGCACCATCCCGAGGGGGCTTTCTCTCACCCCTCCTTGCCCTGCTGGCCCTCCGCAGCATCAACCAATCCAGCAAGGAGGCCAGGCCTGCGGAGTCCAGCCGCGCGGGGTGCGGCTGAGAAGGCCACACTGGCGCCAGGCTCCCCTTGCCCTGGTACTAATTTTCTTTTCCGCAGTCACTAAAAATAGAAGCGACTGTAATTGGGTTTCATGTACCCAAAATTAACATGAAGCACTTTTCAGCCATGTTCTCTGATGAGGGAAAGCCTGACATTTAAGGAAAGGAGGTGTCAGAGACACCTATCTAATCCAGTCACGCCTCAGGTGATGGTGCCAGGCCCCAAAAGCTAGGGGGCTTGCTCAGTGTCACACAGCTGCCTCCTGCCACACCTGGGCAGGGCTGTGGGAAAGGGAAGTGGGTTCCATTCATCTGGGATGCTGAGGGGCTTGGGACAGCGATGCCTGAGGTCCAGGCGGCACCGGGATGTTGGGCTGGGGAAGGATCCTCACTAGAGGTGTGGTATCCATCAGCAAACGCCTGAGGGACTCTCAGGAGGAAGGGGAGGTAGGTAAGTCAGGAAGCAGTCCAGAGAGGTGAACAGGACTCATGGCTGCCCAGTGGCAAGAGAAATGTCAACCCAAAAAAGATGTTTCTTTTTTTTTTTTTGGTCTGGTAAGGGGATCACAACCCCTGGCACGGAGTGGTCCGCACAACGCTCAGCCAGTGAGTGCACCAGCAATCCCTGTGTAGGATCCGAACCCATGGCCTCGGCACTGCCAGTGCCATACTCTCCCAAGTGAGCCACGGGGCCAGACCCAAAAAAAGACGTTTCTAATAGCCAGCGCCGTCAAAGGACCGATGACTAAGTGCACAGGCTGCCCGCCACCGACATGCTTGAACATCAGCTGGACAGGTACTGAGCAGGGATGCTTGGAGGCACCGAGTCACAGACAAACAGAATGCTCACAGATCTGTTCACCCACCACCCCCAGGTCCCCTCCTGCCCTTTCTCAGTCCTGCCCCATGCACAGAAGTCCCCCCTCATGTGCTTTGCCCAGGCTCCCCTGGCCTTCTGACTTCCAGGTGGTTTTGGCCATCGGGAGGCAGTGGCAGGAGATCAGAGGGTGGGAGTGAAGAAGGGCTGGGGGTTTTCTTCCTTTGGGGCACTCTGATCTTGGGAGTGGCCTTCTGCTCCCCAAAGAGCCACCTGGAGCAGATTCTGCGCCAAGCTCTGTGTCAACTAACAGCAGATTATCTTTAATTGGAGGCACTGTGGTGAGGCTTCAAGAGCATCACGGATGGGGAAGGGCTTTGAACAGAATGTGCTGGGCATGTGGAGTGTGTGCCTAGAGAAGCAAGCATGGGATGACGTGCTGGCGACTTCCAGTGCAGTGGGTGCCCGGAGAAATAAGGGATGCCCACAGCACTGGGGGGGTGACTGGCATCCAGGACAGGTGAGTGCTGTCCCAGTAGGGGAGAGCACACAGGAAGGTTTAGAAGCTGGCAATCCAGACAATAAAAATATTCCACCAAACAGAGTTTAACATTAGTTTTAGACAATTGTTCTGTGGACTTGATGTTAGACAGACAGGGCAGGAGCACATTGCACCTGCCTCCGAGGTTGCCCTCGCTGTCTTCCGCTGTGCTTGGAGCAGCGGGTGCAGAGGACAAGGGGTCACCCTCTCTGCATTTAACACCCTCCTTCCTCTGCCCCCAGCAGGCCTGGCCATGACATTAATGGCTCCTGCAAGAGTGACACCCTAAGCCTTACACCAAATAGCTACGTATTTAATAGTCAAAAGCAAAGTTAGCAAACTGATGGGTGTGTTCTCTTCTTCTGCCTCAACAAATACACCTGCAAGTCAACAACATGAGAACGGAGGTGCAGAGCTAATGTACTCAAAATGGAGATGGAGAACGGCAGAGGACTTTTAATTATTGTCGCTACACATGTCCAGGTGTTCTGCTGATGGCGGACAGTGTTCCCGTGAGTAAAAAATGACAACTCTCATAGTTCATAAATTATGTGCTTATTTCCTAAAATTATTTTTTCTTGCCTTTATATCAGCAAAATCACTAGTTTTACTGTAGTAATGAAGATGTCACATACAACTAGTCACAGGAGACTACTATGCTCTCTTATACATCGATTAGAGAGGAATATGAGTTATACTTAATTTTGTAAAAGATTCCTCTGTTGCCAGGAGCAGCTATTGAGGACACAGGATGGCTTGTGTATACTTCTAGAACCGGGCATGAGAACACAGAAGAGAAGGAAAACATGAAATAGAACGGTAGGCTCTGCTGGGGACAGGAGAGAACCGATCGCTGAGCTCCTGTGTCACCCTCTCTCCCAGGCGCTCTACAGTCCCAGTTTCCTCTGGCACTGGCACTGGGGCAGCCACGGCCTGCATGGAAACTTTTGTCAAGTCCATAGGCAGCAGACAGGGAGAAGGGTTTTCTCTGGGGCCTGGCTGAGTGGCTGAGGTGCCCATGTTCCTGCTAAAGAACCGTGCGTGGTTGAAACAACAGAACCCACAGGCGTCCCTCCTGCTCAGGCAGAAGCCAGCACAACCTAAGCGGTTACCCAAAGCAGTCCCTTCATCAGGGAGGAAGGGAGGGCCCCCAAAGCAGGGAGCCCCTGACAGCAGCAAGGCAGTGTAGCTGTGATCACCAGTACGAAACCGTCAAGCAAGAAAAGGTGACAGGATGGGTTGACCGTGCCGATTCTACAATGAGTGACTAAGAAGAAGTCAGCACGAGGTCCCCACACTTCACTAGCTCCCTTTGGCATCCAGATGGAGAATGGAGGCACGTGGCAAAGAGAGGCAATGGCTCGCCGCGGCAGATGGAGGAGGAGGGGACGGGTGTGGGGTCAGGGGTGGCACCAGGGACCACTTGTGCAGCCATGGTGGGTGCGTGTTTGGCTCGCCTTGTTGGGGACCGCATTCTCTTATCTGCAGAACGTGATCCTTGAGCACATGGTTATCGAGCATCCACTCTAAGCTAGGAGACTAGGAACTAGTAGACCTTTGTCACACATGGTGGTAACAGCAACGGCAGTTGCCCCAATGGATACAGAGTGTAAAAGACAGTGGACTCCCTGTTATTTCTGCAGAACTATATAAAACTGCAGGGTACATGGCCCACCTTTCTCCCAACTTCCAAAGAAGTAAGGGGACTTCCGGCACAGAGAGGAAGGGCAGGTGGGCTTTACCATTATCTGTGACCCCAAGCACAGGCTCTGCTATCTCCACGTGCGAAGGCCAGTAGTCACTGACCACGACTGTGCACGAGGCCCTGGGAAGAAAAGTGCACATGTGCTCGTGGAGCTGGACGTTCCCAAAAGGGGGCAACCGAGCAGGAAGACCTGGGTGCAGTGGGTAGTGGGAGAAGGGACAGGTGCACCCCAGGGGCTGGGCGGCTTGGCAGGAGCTCAGGGCAGATGGCATCAACTCCAGGGTCAGGACACGGCCGCTCGCTGCAGGCCAGCTGCCACAGGCCCCACCACTCTGAAACTTCTCATCGATCTCTCTTCTCAGGCTATGTCCAAACTCCTCCCTGATGACACTGAGCATTCATTTGCCAAAGACAGTACTCATTAAATTCTAAACATGGGTTTTTATGGCAATTTAAGTCATATGTTTCTAATTCATTGACAACGAACTCACCAAAAATGTTGGCAACTGCATTTTGGACGTTCCAGCAGCCCTTTAAATGTTCTGTGCATTCTCCCTCTCTCTCTCTCTCTCTCTCTCTCTCTCTCACACACACACTCACACACACACACACACACACACACACACACACACACACACAGAGAGAGAGAGAGAGAGCCACAAATGAAAATGTGGGATCTTCAATGTGGTTTCAGGATGAGCAAAACTTCATTTCCCGGTCCCCGGGCGCAGCACGAGCGAGCCTCCCTGCCATCTCACACCAGCCGGCCACGCTGTGACCACTGACTCCTGCAACGAGGGTGCCCACCCAGGAAGGCTACTCTCGCGTCCCAAGGCAATGGCAGTAACGCACTCGGGCATTCTCCAGGTTGCCTCTTTGACGGTTGAAAGATGTTAAGTTGCTGATAATGAACGGTTGTTGAGTCAGCGGTAATTACCACGTTACTGACATTAATTCTCACCTCCTCTGCTCTTTGTGCCTGGCATGTGGGGAATTCCCTGGTACTTTCTGTTCATTAAATCATTTTTAACACTCCTGTTAAAAGGGATCTGGAACAAGACCATGGCAACAGGCTCACCTGCAGCCCCACCTGCCCACCAGTTTGGGCCCTGAAATCTGTCCATCCCTGGTCCTTCCTGCCTGCCCTGAGCTTTCCAAACCGTGTTTGCTCAGACCTCCCTGCCCCCACACCTCCCCACTGGGACCTCGGCAGATGGAGGGGTGCTGGGTAATGAAGGGGTACCCCTCCCCACTTCAGAAACTTCCACTTGAGTCTTTAATTCTTTAATTTATTGCAGCAGACATTCATTGGACACCTGCTGTTTACAGATCCAGTTTGAGGAGCCTTGGGAGAGATTGGCACAGAGCTATGGGTTTTTGGGACTGGGATCTAGCGGGGGTGCTCACCCAGTATGACAGACCTGAAGTCACCTGAGTCAGGCCCTGAAGCCCAGAGGGTGGAGGACAGCAACGAAATAGCAGCACAGAGGAGTGAAAGTCGCTGCAGGGTCCAGACAGAGGCAGGAGTCCCGGACCCGGGTTGGTGTGGGCTTCACGTGGACTTGCTCAGGTGGCACTGGACACCAGGTATGGATGCAGTGGGGCCCACATCAGCAGGAGCTCCCAGGGCGACCGTGGCTCTACACCCCGGGGATCAGGGACAGGCTGGGGGGACCTCTCCATGCGCACTACGCCCCTACCCCTACCTTGCGGCCCCTCCTGTCTCTGCTGCCTGCCGAGCCCCATCTAGGGGGTCAAAGGGCTCACGCTAAAACCTGAAGTGGCCTCCGCACTCGGTGCTCCTTCCTTCACAGGTCCTCGTCCTCATACTCTGTCCTCCCGGCCGCCCCTCCCAGCCCCATCAGAGGCTCCTGGATTCAGAGCATGGCCCCCTTCCACAGCGGGGTGCCAGGTAACTCCAGGCCTAGTGTGAGAAGAAGAAAGACCTCACACCCAAACCCTGGATGCCTGGGGAGCACAGCACAGGGCCTTGGAGGAAGCCCGGCCGGGCAGCATCAGTGCTGGAGCCACCAAGAAAAGGGCCCAGGACTCCCCATGCCTTCCCCACGAGGGCTGAGCAGTGGAGACATTCCTTGACTTGCCCAAGGTCCAGTGTGGCTTTTCTTAGCCTGATTATGCAAAACATGTAGACAAAGTTACCGTAACTTAAAGTCAACTCTCATTGAAAGGGAGGTGGATAGATGCATCCACTTAAAGGTGTGAAATTTTTCAGAATATAGGTTTGAAGTCCCGTGGACACGACTTTTGTGTCTGAGTTTAGATTTCCTGAGGAGACTAGACATGTTGCTCCCGTGAAACGAGACCCTCTCAGGATCGTCTATTCTCTACTGAGGACCACTCTTTCCTATCAACCCCATGCTTTTATTGTTGTAAACACCTTGGCAAGCCTGATGTCTTCCTCTTGGGGTCTGGTTTTATCTGAGAAGGAACCTCCGCTCCCCAAAGTGGGGTAAGTACATAAGTATTTCCGGCGACGTTCTCGCCCTCGCGGCCACATCTGGCAGGAGGCCCCCTGGCTCGTCCCCTACCCGCGCACTTACACCAGCCTTCAACAGTACGGTGGGCGGAGCGAGGGGTGTGTGATCAGACTTTTGTCCATCTCAACTTACTTTTCAAACTTTTAGACAAGAAAAAAAATTCTAAATGCATTTTGCCAGAGATTTCTACTTATTTGTCCAATCACATGTGATTCCAGTGAAATGTAATCCATGTGTTTCTGATTCATTTTTGCTGGAATTGTCAAGCTCGGGAAGCCAGTGCGTAGTAGTGGGGGGTAGCAAGGGAGGTGGCCACATGGCCAGAGGCTCGACAGGGACTTCTGACAGCTCAGGTGGCTTGGGTGACATGCCTGTGGATGGCCCTCCATGTGTGTCTGCTGGGGTCATCGTAGTGTGCACTGCCATGACCACAAGGCTGCCCTCAACAGGCTCACAGCAGAGTCCACTTGTGATTACGGGGCTCAGAGACCCCAGCCCTGGAGAACGGAATGGAGACTGGCTCCTCTCCATGCGTAGGGAAGGCAGCGGGGAGCGTTGCTATCAGAACTGGGGTCAATCCCAGTCCTTGTTGCCAAACCTCTCTGTGCCTCAGTTTTCCCCTCTCCGCAGTGAGAGAGGAGTGCTTGCTCCTGTTGAGTCCCCAGAGTGTTCACACAGGCAGAGCGCTTCACAGCTCCGGGCTCTCCTTTCAGCCTGTCGAGCAGCTTGTGTGCTGGGCAGAACACGGACTCTCTGGCCTGGATTCAGATGCTGCTTTCACAACCACTTAGCTGGGAAGCTTTAGGCAAGTCACTCCACTCTTTGCAACTTTCTCATCTGCAAAATATGGATAGGATACTGCCATTCTGCTGGGTCCTCCAATGGTATCTCTGAGTATCCAGCTCCATGTGGTTGCTGCCTGAGGCCCAGGGCAATAGGTGGGCTTAGGGAGCACAAAGATGCTGTATGGGATGCAGGCCTGGGCACGACTTCTCTCTGCTAGGTTTGCACGGACAGGCTCTCCAGGTCCCACTGCTCAGAAGGAGGGGCTCTGCCTTCAAAGGCAAAGCCACTTTTGCCCCCTGGGCATTCCAAGCTTCTCCTCCATGTCACTGTCCTCGGCGTACCATTACATCCATGGCCATATCAAATGCAGCAAGCGCAGGGTCCCCGGCATGGAGAGCCCTGTCCTGCCTTCTCTCCATCGTGAACCTGCTGGGTGAGTACCAGCAACTTGGAGTTTTTTGACCTACATTTCAGACCAAAAAATAAAATAAAATAAAATAAAATGACAGGTTTGCTTTGCAAGTTTCCTGAAAGGATAAATATAGATAAAATGCAGAAAAGTGCTTTGAAAACCATTTTAAACACTGCGTACATACATGGCACTGGTAACGGAAAGCCCTGCTACCTCGGGCACTGGGTGGGTGGGAGCCTGGGGGACGGGAGGGAGCACAATTTGGGGATTAATATTCCCTAGGCCATTGGTATTGAGAAAAGCACCTCTTTAGGGCATGTACAGGACCCTTGCAGTCTACTGCATGCTTAGCACAGGCAAGAATTCATTCTAACCCCAAGAAAAAGGCCCAGCAAGCCCCAGTGATCACCCAGCCACCTCCTTCACTGGCTTTGGAGATCTTCCCGCAGCCTGAGGTTCTGGTGGGCTGGATGCACAAGGCAGGAGAAAGGAGCAGCCTTCTGCGTGGCCTCTGTCTTTTGGAACATGACCCAGGTTAGTCCATCTGTTACGTTAATTCTCACCTAAGGGAGGCCCCCAGATCTGCAAATCCAAAAGTGTGGAAGTCCAGAATAGATGTGAGTGTTAAGGTTGAATATAGGACCAGAATGGACTTCACGGAAGGAAGTAAAGAGGATGCTGGTTTGCCGGGTAGACTCTGAGGAGCACGTGGAGCCACGGAGGAGGGGTGGCCAGGGGCTGGGGGCACATCTGTGTCCCTGCAAAGCGGTCGTGCTCCTCCTCAGTAAGAATGCAGTGGAGGCCCCTCTTTCTCTGTTGAACTTTCCTATCAATGTTAAATCTTTCAACAGAAGCTTATATTTTATTACTTTTTTAAACTTTACAACTTGAAGGACTTGTGATTTACTAATAACTACAATTCATAAATGTATGGAATGGAACCAAAATTAGGCCAAATGTCTGTCACCCACGAAGAATTATTACTTTTTTCTTCTTCTTATAATCATCAATTGTATAAAGGAGATTGCCCAGAATAATTATTTCCTAGTTAAAATTGTTTTCTGTAGTTCATCCATCTCACTATCGCGTGTAATAATCACGTCTATTTATTTTTTCTTAAGTAATCATGGTATTTTCATCAAAATTTATTAGATGCTGCCTTTGGAAGGACATGCTTTTAAAATATTCAAATTTATAGTTAATGTTTTATTAACAATATTTAGCCTATAATTATTTTTCTAATGAAAATTATTCTGACGGCACCATCTGATGTTATGAGGCTACTAGTTTAAACAAAATTCTGAGAAACATTTATGCATGAAGGGCTGTGTATTAGTCATTTGAAAGAAAGGATTTATGTGCTGTATCATTAATTGTTGCTTGAGTTCGACAGTTCATATTTTACTTCAATGCATTATTTACACTGGAGGAGACTTGGGGGTTCAAGTTTTAAAAGGTTAGGAAAATACAAATATACACATTATCTGAAGAGCAATTGATTGTATTTCAGTGGATAGTAGTGTGTGTGTGCATGTGTGTGGTTTGTCATAAAATGTGTATTCTCTCTATATATTGAATATAGATGAGATATAGAAACTGCAGTGATTAATAAGTGAGTATATGTGTGCACATGTGGTTTGCATGGAGAACGTACATCTTCAGTCTACAGAGCACATACATTCTGTGTGCTGTAGAGTACTGCAGAGATTAATTAATACGTGGCTCTGTATATCTGCGTGTGTGCACACTGATGTATATTCATTCTAATGTTCTCCAACTGGCTGATATCTTTGAAAGATTAACAAAATAATTAGGCTGTGAATGCTTTGGAAATTTGTTTCTCACCAAACATTAGATCCAGGTTGATCTGGGCATCCTGGGTGGCAGGGAGGAAGGTGAGACATTTGCTGCTGAGAATGACCTTGCTGGGAGCATGCTGCTGTGGTGTCTAAGAGTGGGAAAACTCAGTGCACTTCTGATGCCACTTCTTTTGATCAGCTGCGAAGCTGGTCTAGAAAGTCAACTGTGGGTGCAAGTGGAAGTGTCACTGCAGGTGCAGGCCAGTGACCTGTGGCCTGCTACAGATGGACTGACGGACATGCACGAAAGTCTTGCTCTCCCTCTGAGTGCTGTCAACACCACTGGCGCACACAGGATGAGAGAGTCTCTGTGTGACTGGAGACGCGAATGGGGCCGTCTGTGCTTGCTTCTGCCCTCAGAGCAGTGGGCAGTATTTTCACAATCTGTTTGTCCTGATTGAAGCAAATGGCTTTGCTTACACTGACACATAATTCCTTTAGAAAGAGACATTTTAATGTCTACAAGATGCATCTCCCTGTAATGGAAAGCCAGTCGTGCTATAGAGTAGTTTTGAGATGCCCAGGCACCGTACTAGGGGCTTATAAATATCACGCAATGTGAACAATACAAATTTACAGATACTAACTCTTCAAGATACTCATTCAATGGTGTTAGTTAAGGAAAATAACTACAAAGCATTAACATTACTAGCATGAACTTTAAATGAAATATTTCTAACGCGAGCAGGAGCCTCTGGGGTGCCTTGCCTTCCCAGGCACTCCTGGATGTTGGGATCGTCTGACCAAAATGAACCCCCTTCACAGGAGACGTCTAAAATCTCAAATGAGGTCAGCTCAGTCTCGGTGGGTGAGACAGAGGGGACGAGAGGACACCAGAAGCTGTGTGCCCGGCAGCTAGTGGGACTTCCTGTCACGGTCTGGCTGCTGGGTCCCTATGGCTGGTGGTAAGTAGTAAGGTGGCTGGGGGGCCCTAAGCTCCCCGGAAGCTCATTCCTCTACCTGCACTTGCCCCTTTCCTACCCGGTACAGCCATGCACGTCCCAAGTTTATCACCTCACAAATACAGTCTGACCTTCACCGAGTGGACAGAAACCACGTGTTCCTCTGGCATGACTGCTGCCCAACTCCATGCCACCCCTCATTCATAGTATTTTTAAACTCACACGGCTTTGATACCTGATTTACTGCTGTATAACATGACCTTGTTTTCTTTTTTCCAAGGGGAAAAAAATCCCAACAATATGCTTGTGAAAATATTGTTTAGAAAATATTTTAAAAGACAAGCCAAAACCTGCTTTATTTTACTTTGTTGGAATTAACCACCAGGGAAGATAATCGTCAATGGCATTGCAAGAAATGCCCTACTCATGAATGAGGTGGTTAAACTAGGCAGCGCCCTGAGCCTCCTGTTCCCTACAACTCAGCCCAGATGGATGTCTTAACAGGAAACGCTGAACTCTGGAGGTGAAGGGTTCCATTAAGTTACGACAAAAAGTCATAAAACGAGAAAGCCAGAAGCACTAATGGAAGGACAGAGAAAAATTCTGAGCCTGACCTGGGTTGATGCTCAGTGTTTGTAAGAAACTGTGAAGGGTCCAGTGGGGCTGGGACACCCCTGCCCACCTGATCTTTATTCCCTGACCTTCTGGCGCTGCTGCTTTTGCTCACGACACTGTCCCATTGACCCAGACACAACTTCTGCCCATGTCTCCCATTGAAGCAACTTTTTTTCTTTTTTTACAAAGCTTTTTATTTTTTTCAAAATGTTTTCAAAACATTTTGACAGAGACAAAAAAAAGGTTTTCTCTGTCCTGGGGAACATCTCTCTCCCTCTGTTGAAAATGTTCTTGAGGATACTGTTGGGGGTCTTGCTCAGGATCTCTGCTGCCTGTTCTTGCCAAGCAGTGGGCAACCACCAGCTGCTCAGTACCTTCCCTTCCCAGAGGTGTTTGCATTTTTAAGGAGGTGGCTATGTCTTTGTCCAAGGGATGAATTTCAGGGAAAAGCACCAGTGGTGGTAGAAATCAAAGCTCAAGGTCCTCCTGGGCTTCTTGCAAACTGCTCAGTGCCTTCGCATGAGGCTGGCTGGAACAGCAGGCTTTAGTGGCAGGTGGCAAGGGGCATGTATCAGAGCAGCAAGCTTGTGTCTACAGGTGTGGAAGGAGGCCTTACAGATGAGATTAGAAGATATAATCGGTGAGGTGGACTTCAGGACTGAGCCACGTGATAGGAGAGACGCTTTTGTTCTATGAAGGTTTGTGAAATTTTACTTATCCTTAGAATGTTTCCATAACAGCAGCATTAAATTAAACACCACTTCATCAACTAATGGGTATTGCGTCCCACGTCAGGGGAAGGGGGAATTTGTTTGGGGATTTCCTACACAGTGGGGAGTTGAGAGAGAGGATTTAATGTTTGGATTTGGCAGAGTACAAGTATGTTTTCTAGTAGCCCAACCTCTTCCCTAGTACACTTGCTTAATAACAGCAGGTGGTGATTGTGGGTCAGAATGCCACTGTCCTGGGTCCTGGACAAAGAGCACATGCTATGCCAACATGAAGGGTTCAAGACCTCACATCCAAAATGCAGCTGGGTAAAGAGAGGCTCTGCTGCACCTGGTCAAAAATGCAGAAGACGGTTACAGACACGAAGATGTCAGACTTCTGTAGGAATCTAGCCGTTGATCTATGGAGTCAACTGCAGTAGGGTACAGAGCCTGAGGGGACAAATGGACAGAAGGGGATTGACTGTGCAAATGACGTGAGCAGAGAGCCAGAAGCCGATGTGTCCTGGGGGCATTTGGATGTCTCTGGATGAGGCGAGAGCCGGTGTGCTTGTCTGACGGCTTAGTGCAGGGGAGTTCACAGAGAGCAGCCAGCTATGGAGAGCATGTCGCCCTGATGGAGAGAAGCGCGTGCCAAAGTTCTGGGGCTACAGCTGCTCATGGAGCAGGTGCTGCGTCCCGTGCAGCCACGACCCATCCACACGCAGTCCAGGTTCACACGCTGAGTGCCCACATAAGGCGGCCCTGCCTTGCCTCACCGCTATGCCAGGGGCCACAGGTGCAATTAACGCTGCTGCCTTCAGTTAGAATGGGCGTTGACGCCAATGATCCATGCAACTCTGCAGGAGCACGGAATGTTGTTCTCTTGTTAGGTGCATGGCCATCCGGAATGGGAGAGGGTTCTATGCAGAAGAGGAAGAAAGCAGATCCACAGTGTCAGCCCTGGGGGTGCAGAGAAGGAGGCCAGGGTCTGCTTCCTGCTTGGCCTGGATAGCTTTGCACATAAAGGCATATGGACCTGAAACAGAAGGTAGTCTGTGAGGTTCCATGCAAGGATGAGGGCAGGCGCTGAGAACCACTTAGGGGGGCCTTTGTGGGACTCGGAGAGAAGTGGCAAATGATTAGCATATTAGTCAGGGCTCTCCAGAGACAGAACCGATCGGAGATAGAGGCAAAGATAGATGGAGATAGAGATAGAGATAGGGATAGGGACAGATAAAGACATGGATATGGACATGAACATAGATATAAACATACATGTAAACATAGACATAGACATAGAGAAGAGAGAGGGGATTTGTTAGGGGAATTGGCTCACAGAATGACAAGCTGGAGACCCTGCAATGCTGGTCGTGTGGCTCAGCCCAAGTCCAGAGGCCTCAGAACCAGGGAGCTGATGGTGGAACTCTCAGTCCAAGGTCCAAGGCCTGAGACCTGGGCGGCTGCTGGTGAAAGTCCTGCAGCCAAAGGCCAAATATCCTGGAGTTCTAATGTCAGAGGGCAGGACCAGAAGAAGGGTGTCCCAGCTGAAGAACAGAGAGTGAACTCACCTTTCCTCCACTTTCCTGTTCCATCCAGGCCTTCAGCCAGTAGTATGGTGTCACCCACACTGAGGGTGTATCTTCCTTACTCAGTCCCTGATTCAAATGCTGATCTCTTCTGGAAACTCCTTCACAGACATACTCAGAAATAATGCTTTGCCACCTATCTTGATATGCCTTAATTCCCCCAAATTGACACCTAAAATTAATCACCACAGTCGACACTGACACCATTCCTCGCACACCTTGGCCATTAAAGTCCCCGCCCTCAGGGACCCTTGAAGCTGTAGCTCTGCTGTGGACACAGGCATTCCATGGGCGTTTGATGTCACCGTGCTGTGGGCAGTGGACATGGACATGGAGGCCTAGAGAGAGATGGACGCAATTGCTGATGCTGTCCACAGATGACCAAGCAGATTAAGGGCCATGAAGTCCCCTCTTGGGGTTGCCCTGAGACGGCTATGTGGGAATACTTTGGAAATCTAACTGGGTTCCTTCCTAGGTAAGAAATGGTCTGGGGATGTGCATAGCCCAAATCAGGAGTTAAACATAAGTACAGCATGTAGGGTCAGGCTCACAGAACCACATGGTCTTTGTCCCAGACCACGGTGATACCAGACACACAGGCTCTGCTGCCATCAGGGCTGTCTGGAAACGTGGTCATCTTCAAGATGTTTAACTCTCTTTCCAGCCCATGTGTGCACTGAGGCTGAGGTTTTCCTACAGTGTATGCAGGGGGCAGGCATGGTCAAGGCCCACATGTAGACTTCCTAGGAGGTTGGGGAAATCTTGACAAGAGAGAAGCCAGCCAGAAGGAAGCAGCATAAAAAGGAAGACTTGACAAGAAGAATCAGGCACAAGTAAGTCCGGCAGCTGTGACTGTTTGCCTGGAAGGTGGCTTGGCCAGCCCATGCCAGCATCCATCCGGTCCCTCCGGATGCTCCGGGGAGTCTGCCTCACTCTCGTTCCCCCAGGGCTTCAGTGAGACCTGATTGAAGGAGTATGACTTTTGGAATAGTGTACTTTTTCTCACAATCCCTGAATGCTCCAAAATACCTGTGTTCAGTGATTTGTATGCATGAAAGGAGGAACTGGATGCAGTATTATCCGATGATTAAGGAGCCTCTGGTGAGATGTGCTCCTGGCTTCATAATTCTCAAATATCACTAGCCAGGAGCTTGGACATCTGCTATGGACTGAATGTTCATGTCTCCCTCAAATTCACACGCTGAAGCCCTGATCCCCCACGTGATGGTATTTGGGGCCTTTGAGAGATGATTAGGTCATTTGGGTGGAGCCCTCTTGAATAGGATGTGTGCCCTTATAAGAAGAGTCACCAGAGAGATGATCTCTCTCTGCCATGTGAGGACACAGTGAGAAGGTGGCCACTTACAAAGCAGGAAGGGGGCCCTCACCAGGAATCAAATCTGCTGGCCCCTTGATCTTGGACTTCCCAGCCTCCAGAACGGCAAGGAATAAATTTCTGTTGTTAAAGCCACCCAGTCGGGTGGTATTTTTGTTACAGCAGCCCAAAGGGACCAAGAGAGCACCCTGGGGACCCAGGAGATGTCAGGTCCTGCTCCCCCATCTGTGGTTGCAGGGGCACTATCTCTGATAACATGGCAGAAATGACGACCACAGCCCCCCATCGCCTCCTGCAAAAGGACCATGCGTTGTTCATCAGTATGACAATCCTGAAGAAGAGAAGGTGGAGAAGTGGCCAACAGCAGTGGCGCTGGGTCCCATGTGGGCGAGAAAGACAAACTGCACAACTAGGTTTCCTCACCACTCTCCTCTTGTCACGACCATCCCTAAATTCAATCTGTGTATTTATATTTCCCTGCTGAGCATTTATGTCATCCCAGTTTTCAAAAACAGCATAAAAATGCACGAAGAAATGAATTCCAGGAATACTTATTGAAATACACGAAGAATATAAAATTGCGTGTCAGAAAAAAACCCCAAGCACCAACTCAGCTGCATGCAACTGGGCACCGACTTCATTCACAGGCTTATGGGTGCCATCTAGACCACAGTCCCCTGTGGTGACACCCCACTGGGCTGGGAGCATGCAGACGCATGGTCCAATGGGCACAATGTCTATCCATGTTTTTGGAACTGTCTGAATGTTGAGTGAACAAGCAGCAACAATCGGGGTTCAGTGTTCACCACATTTTGAAAAAGAATGCTGAGACTGGTGGAGTGACCCACTATAAACACATGCTGAGAGAAAATTACTGCCTCGGGGTTCACAGGAACCGCCATGAAACCTGGTGGGAGGGCTGTGTATACCGGGAGATATCCACCAATACGTGGGCTGTTCCTCCTCCTGTGAAGAAGACAACGCAGCATGGTGTTAGGACTCGTGGAGGGGCAGTTGGCGCCGTATTGGGCAGGACATTGTTTTCTGTCAAGCACAGTAGACACATAACTTAAACTAGTTTAAACGACAATGGGTATTTCTTACTGGTCATAAGTGGAAAGCTTAGCAGTGCACGGGCTTCAGAAACAGCTGGATTCAGGAGCCCCAACCCTTGGACCAAGAACCACTGTCTCCTTCCCATTGTGTCCTGGCTCTGTCTTCTTCTGTGATGCTTTATCCTCAGGAGGGATCTCCCACATGCTGGAGAGCATAGCCACTGGCCTCTCCAGCTTATCTCGCCACCAAGGAATGCAAGACAAAAGAACCACTGTCTCCTGGAACTTGTGGAAGAGCTCACATCAGCCTGGGTTTGGTCATGTGTGTATCTCTGAACCAATCGCTCTGGCCAAGGAAATGAAAATGGCCAGGCTGGATTGTGGGTGAGGGTCCACCCCACCAGGAGCCACACAATCATAGTAGTAGCAAGATCAGCCATTGTTGTGGGCTGAAAAACGGCCCCAAAGATGCTCACATCTCAGTCCCCAGCACCTGTGACTATGTCACCCTCCATGGTAAACTGGATCGTGAGATGAGGAGATCATCTTGGGTTATCTAGGTGGGTCCAATGTAATCACAAGATCCATAAGAGAAAGGCAGGATTTTCAGAGGGAGAAGGGGAAGGTGTGGAGATGGAAGCACAGGTCAGAGAGGAGAGAAGATGCTACCCCACGGGCTTTGAAGATGGAGGAAGGGACCACCAGCCAGGGACCGCGGGTGACTGCTGGAAAACGGGAAAAGGCAAGAAACAGATTCTCTCCTAGAGCCTCCAGAAAGACCCAGACCCAGTGACACCTTGAAATTAATCTTAGAACTCTTACCTCCAGAACTATAAGACCATACATTTGTGTTGTTTTAAGCCACTAGGTATTGGTAACTTGCTATGGCAGCCACAGGAAACTCATGCAATAATAACAGGTGTGGCTGTGGAGCTCAGAGAGCTCAGAACAAACCAGACACACTTCTGAACCAGATGGCTGTCTACACTCGGTTACTCCTCCAGAAACAAAATGGGTAGGTCCCATCTTATCATCTGCATTTTACAGATGAGGAAATTGAGGCACAGAGAGATGCACTGATGTGCTAAACAGCACCTCATGGCACTGTGCCCACAAGAAATGAGTTTTCCTCCACAGAGGATGTGGGTGAGGGAGGTGTCCCTGAAGACCAATACAGACCCGCCCAGCCCCTGTGGCCTGGGCTGAGGTCACACAGCCACTGCCGGCAAGCCCTGGGCACCATGGGTCAGGGCCAGAGGCTGGCAGAGCTGCACACACATCTCAGGAGGGGAAAACCAAAGCTCATGTTTAGAATAATGGTGCTCATAAGTCTCCATGTGAGACAAATTCTCTCTTTTTTATAAGTATAACTTTAAAATCCTTGCTAAACTATTTGAGAAAACACCATAAGGCACACAGCACTCTGTTGGAGAAATTCAATATCTTGACAATCAGCATGTTTGCCTCAACAGAATGGAGAGATGGGGTTCTAGAATGTGTACAAGAGCAAACTTTGTAAAGAAAATTAGAACCTTTCCCCCCCTTGGTTCAGTAGAGTCTAGAAGTTTCCTGTAAGAGCTTTTTGTTCATTTTGGTCAATCTTACACTCAACAAAAATAGGATTTTGTCAAATCAACATGCACACTGCTGAGAAAGGGAGCTAGTGTGCTTTGCTTGAGTTTCTCAGTTTTTTCTCTGCTGTGACTGCGTCTCTGGGCTCCCCTGTTGGAGGCACTGTCTCCCTCTTCTTACGTTCCAGAATTCCATTTAATTCAATAAGCTGTCATTGTATTGCACGCCTAGCAGGTAAAGGCATCCAACTAAGCCTTGCTGTGTTTCCTCTTTAAAGCTGAAAGTCCATATATTGAATTGTTGTGAGTTATTTGGGCACCTGTTATGGCTCACCTCCTAGATTTTACGCCTCTTCGAAAGCACAGTCTTGTCAATGAAAGCACGTCTTGACAATGAATCGCTCCCTCTGTGCCTCACCAGAACCTCGGCTGTCATGACACTCAGTGTCCCAGTGAGCTCCAGCTGCTGTAACAAACACACCACACACTGGAGGCTCAAACAACAGATTTATTGCTCACAGTTCTGGAGACTGCAAGTCCAAGATCGAGGTGCCTGCAT
The DNA here is from genome assembly GCF_027409185.1 of Cynocephalus volans. NCBI lineage: Eukaryota > Metazoa > Chordata > Mammalia > Dermoptera > Cynocephalidae > Cynocephalus > Cynocephalus volans. The sequence continues at coordinate 3,077,447 of NC_084461.1, read as the reverse complement.
GGCCAGTGCATGGTGAGACTGCGTCCTGTCCTGCAGCCTGCTTCCTTTTCCTCGTGTCTTCGTGTGGTAGAGGACAGGAAGGAAGTTCTCTGGGTACTCCTCTCAGGGGCACTGATCCCATTTATGAGGGTTTCATTGTCATGACCAACTTCACTTCCCAAAAGCCCCACCTCCAAATGCCATCACATGGGTGACTAGGGTTGTAAAATTAAAGTGTGAATTTTGGGGGACACAAACGTTCAGTCTACAACACTCAGTAAGCATTGGCTACTTGAGCAAATGAATGAGAAATAAAAAGTAATGATACTGGGCAAGTGTTTGCCACCAGCATTTTGTTGTTATTCAAGTTTTTAAACCATAAAAAATGTCCCATTTTACTTTCATGATCATCTCTGAAGGATGCAGGTAGGTGTTTTCGAAAGAAGCCCCTGCGACTCAGAGACAAGGTACTCAGAGGTGTCTGGCGTGTGTGGTGCCCTCAGCACTGAAGCCCCTTCTGGACGCCCAGCATGAATTCCTGTGTCGCTTAAAGTGTTTTCTAAGACAGAAGGATGAGGCCAGTAAAGGCAATCATTTTGACATAGTGACCTGATATTTTGGTCTCCATTTAAATGCTGAAAAAAAGCTACCTAAGCTTTTAGCAAACCTGACAGGAGTCTTCCCCCTTGCATCTGCGTGGGACACGTGAACTGACACACGGGTGGGAACAACATCAGGGTCCTGGCGTGACCCACCCCCTCCCTCACAGAGCCGGGATGCAGGCCATGCCACCCCTCGGCCTGTGAGGTGGCGGGTTTGCTCGGGGATCCGCCCCTAGCACCAAGAATGTGCTGGCCCCACTTCTCTATCGATCTGACTATTTTCAGAGTCAACTTGGTCCTTGGTAGGACTGCATTTTTATTACTGTAACAAATGCTCCAATTTACAAAAAATCACAGCACAAATCCATGTGGACATTGGCCCATTCCTCACAAGGAAAATTAATGGCAAACAGGCCTGGTGACCAGGATTACGCAAGGCTGGAGGAATGACTCCACAGGACGCGTGGCTGTGCTGGGGGTGCGCAGCTAGGGGAGGGAAGGTATTTACAAACCTTGCCATGAAATGCTCTTTGAAATAATGTCAAGGGGCCCACATGCTCATTCAAAGTGAATTTACTCCAACTAGAAGATCGCTGGTGGGCTAAAACCACACACACACACACACACACACACACACACACACACACACACACACACACACACACACACAAACTCGCAGAGAGAGACATTCATATCCAGCATATCGACAGGGTCTGCTTGCGTGTGTGTGTGTGTGTGTATGAGTGTGTGCGTCCTTTTCGAAGAAAACAAGAAAAATAAGATTCTAAGCGTAATACCCATGGGAAAACTGCCTTTAGTTCCCTGAGATAGATCAATCACGTTTGGGAAGGATTAAGCCATAGCTGGAGCCCTGGAGGGACTGGTTGTTGGGTATGAAGGTCTGTCAGGACTGGTTGGGGCTGGGCAAGCACGTGGAATCTATTAAGAAATCCACCCGTTCCTCCCATGGTTGGCATAATCTCCACAACACAAGATACAAAGTTGTCATATTATTCTGTTTTCCTCACAAATTTGCCAAACATTAGTCCTGGCTCAAGAAGCTGGGTTGACCCTCCCCAGGAGGGAATTAAACCAGCAAGAGGAGCAGCAGAGCCCGGAGTGATCCAGAGACGCGCCTGGAAAGCCACATCCTCCTGCTGGGGGAGGTCCCCGCAGGGGGTGAAGTCACACATTACTGTAGCCTAACATCCTTGTTAGCTATTTTCCTTTCCTGAATTAAAAAATTGAATTATATCCTCAGCCCAGTTACTGGACCTGCAAAGTTTATTAAAGTTTATCGACCATGTGTACACACTTCAGGGTTTCACTTCCACCGCGGCTCTCAAGCTGGAACATTGAATTAAGAGGCAGCGCCGTGCGGCGGTGCTGTGGACCCCAGCCGAGCCACAGGTAGCCGAAGTCTCCTTCAATTAGGCATGATCATCACTCACAGTCAATAATTGTGCTAAAGGCTGCTTTCAAATCTGTGAGGGATTCGCATTTAATGTACTGATTCAGCTTGTCTGAGCCAAATTCACTGTGTACTGAAACCAAAGCAATTTAGTTCTTGCCTACGGCCCTTTTGGCAGTTCATCTAGCGCTGAGCTCTGTAAGGACTGTGAGATACAATTTAATCTGAGACATCTGTGCACAGACAGGACCTTTCCTTAACAGAGAGAGACCAAGGAATGGCTAAGCTCTAGTTTTATGTGAAGAACCAGGCCTTATCTCGCCCCTGAAAAATAAAGCATTTAAGATAGAGTAAAAAGCCAAATCAAAAAAAATTTTTTTTCCCTTGGGTTTATGAAATGCACACTGCAGCTGCTAACAGCCTCCCTGCTCCAACCCGTGGAAAGCACTTGAGCCGTGATCCCTGGATTAACCATTTAAGGATATTAACACTTATCACTGGCTGCAGCTGACGGAGATGTTTATTAAAAATGAAAGGGAAATGTCTCATTCTTTGTGAGTTTGCAGAAATGTGGAAATTCCTTTATGCACGTTGCTTGCCTTGTGGTGAGCCTAAAAAATAAATAATTATCGTCCAACCCATGCCCTCGCAGCACCTGGAAGGCAGGTCTCGCCTCGATCTCCATGCAGCGCGTCCACCTTCTGCAGCGAGTCCACCGTCTGCAGCGCTTTGAGGCTGTCCGAGCGCAGGGAACGGAATCGGCTCAGGTGCCCGTTGTTAAACCGGTTGGCTACTGAACTGTGTGACTGCAGTGACTTGAAAATAGGCCCTATTGTTGAGTTATGACTTTTGCGAGCACGTGAAGCGCTATTTGTCTTGTTTTGTGTTTCAAGAGCAATGAGATCATAGAAATACTCAACATCACATATGCACAGTGGCAGAATTGCCACGGCTTTGGAACTTGGTTTACTACTTTATGAAAGGAGACTTGGGAAGGTTTTGGAAATGCATCTGGGCTGTTCTAGCACTGAGACATCTGTAGGGTAAAGCGAGCACTGGGCCACTCGGAAGGCACACCCATGTCCCGCAGGAGAGTGTCCACATGTCCTGCGCTCTGTACGGCCTGTGGTGCAGGGACAGGGTCGGCCAGGACATTTGAGCTGGAAGAGCAGTGGGCAAGCCCCGCAGCAGCCAGTGACCAGGGAGGGCAGGGGGACAAGGTCACCACTTGGCCTTCTATTCCCAGGCTGCGTCCGCACGTGATCCAGGGCGAGGCTCACACCCACACCATTTCTAAGCTTGAACTCTTGGTGCCAATGCCGATAAGCCCTGCTACAAATTCCCCTGGGAGACCCAAAGCCCTAGGTCTGCTGTTGACAGGAATGCAGACCCCAGTGTGGAGAACCGAGAGGAGGGATGTGGGTGCAGGAGGGCTGGGCCACTTCAGGGAGAGGGAGGTGTCCTGGTGGCCCAGAGCAGCTAGCAGTGCCACTCTGGGCAATAGCATGGTTACAGCACTGGTGAAAACTGTCCTCTCCCAGTGACGTTTGCACAGCTCCCCCATGCCTCCTCTACTGAATCTTCATGACAGCCCTGTAAATAGGGCTGAGCATCGTCCCAGCTCACAGACTGGTAAACTGAGGCTTAGACTGGACTGGCAATGTCTTCCTGTTAGTGAATGGGTGCAGGACTAGATCTAAACCCTAGAGAGCGCAATGCTCCCAGCAGTGGGGTGGAATAAATGGCCCCAAGGGACACCATGTCCTCTGACTGATGCTATAGACTACCATGCTACACGGAGGCAAACTGAGCCACTGCTGTACTGCATTCCTGGTTAAAATTCGGAAATGCTTCCATCCTGGTTAGAGAAAACCTCACCCTGAGACCACCTACCCACAGCATATGTGCCACACACCCGCACATACACATATCACACACACCACACATCACACACACACACGCTGCCACCTCCTCGACCCCCACAACCCATATCTGCCCATACGTCCTGGCCCCCAGAGGTGCTTCTATGAGCCCTCTGTCCAGGTTTTGATCCCCCACAGGAACGTCCCTTCTCCTGGGCCTTCTCGTGTCTCCTCGGGAACTGAAGCTGTCTCAGTCCAACACGGACGTGACTGCTCCCCAGCCACACCATCCCCCTACCTCCCACCATCCCTGCCACCCCATCACTGGCCCCTGGGGGATTCTGTGGAACACATGGGGGCCAGAACGTTGCCATTTCCCACCCAAGACACACAGTCCTGTGTCTACGCTGACCTTTCTTCCTGCACAGCTTCTCTCCTCCCCACAACTCCACCTACAGCAGGAGCCAGGAGTGTGGACCCACAAATCCGAAGTTCCCTGAGAAGTGATTTACCCTAAGCCCATCACTGTCCCTCACTGAAAGGTTTTCTGGCTACTAACTTTTATTGCAGGGCTCGTTTTGGTCTTTAGGTGCTCACTTTCAGAGCTGGGACAGTGGTTGCAAGGCTGTGCACGAAAGGGATCACTCCAACTTCATTACGAACTTCATTCTTCTTAATACGGGTTTTATTAATCCAGCAATAACATGCCGTCTTCAGACAATCTGCTGAGCAGTTAATGACCAGCTGGGGAAGTTCCTTTCTCTAAGGAAATGTAGTGGTCCTGAACCAAGCCAAGATTTTAAACAGTCATATAGCTAAATGTTTGCCACAAAATGCACATAACACATTTAACAACCATGCTCTTCACATATTGTATGTTTTTGACATATGGAATCACACTCAGTTAAAAGCAAGACAGAAGCAGAGTTAAAGACAAGCCTGCAAACATGTATTATGCTTAATGCCTGTGGCCATCCCCCCAAGCCCTGCAACAGATATATTTTTATCAGTATAAAGAGAAATGTAGGATCAAAAACACATGCATATATACATTCATACATGTACTTACATACGTGGATATAGATAGACAAGAATTTCCATAGTTTATTGGATGCTTGTCTTAGATTTGAGACCTGAAGATTAAAACAGATCTGGGTGTCTAGAACAGATGACAGATGATTTACAGCAATGTCTGAAAGGCACAATTCAGAAAGCCTTTCAGATTCTAAAGCTAGCAATGATGATAGTTAAAGCGACCTGCAAATGGGTTAAAAACAAAAACAAATAACCACTGGACCATAACAGTGGTTCTGTCTACAGCGACTTTACCAAGTCTTGCTCTTGCAGAGATGCCCCGGACTGAGTGGAGCTGTGAGATTGGTCAGCACACAACGTGTCAGGTTTTACACCTGTAAACTTGATTAAGCAGTGTTTCCGCTCAGGCTCTCAGCCTTTACCAGGAAATCTATGAGCAGATTTTTGTCCTTCCTTCCAAAATGAAGCTCAGGTAGGGCAGAGCCCCTCTGACTGAAGCTGCATCAGCAGACTGGCTTCGGGTCTGCACAGGTCCATGTCATGATGACAGAACACCCAAGCAGGTGCAGATGTGTGTCACCTGCATTCTGTCCTCACCAGTGAGGGCATTGTGTTTTGTATGTCAGTGCAAAGAGGTTTGGAGCCAGACTGCGAGGTTGAAGGCCCACCCTGCTGCCCGGGAGTTGGGCCCTCTGCAGGGCTCATCCACTTCCCTAGGAAAGGCACCAAGGTCCCTAGTACTGACACCGTCCTCTCAGAAGGCTACTGCAAGTGCTCCCTGAAAGGGAGGAGAGAGGCTACGCATGCGTGATGAACACACGTCCATCAGCAAGTGTTAGTCCCCCCCCCTGTGTCAGGGGAAGACACAAAACTGAATTCATTGGACACAAGCCCGTTTTCCCAAAAAAGACGACTGCTCAAAAAGGCAGAAGTTTAGAGCTGAAGACAGTGCCTTGGAAACCCAGCCCTCTCCCAGCACAGCTAAAGAGAAAGAAGCCACAGATTTGAATTTCTAGTTAAATCACCTAAGCAGAGTGTATATGATCAGAATTAAGAAAAACAAACCCCCCTAACTCCTGTCATCAGTTATAGGGTAAAAGATGCTGCTTGGGTAGCTCTTCACTTCTACAGAAATTTGCTAGGCATCTTGTTTACTCTGGATGACATCTGGGAACAAGAGCTGAGAACCGCAGGGGCCACGATTCCACAAAGGGTCCGCTTTCACCCCTATGGCCTGGGCTCCTGAAGACGTGTTAGGTTTTCCCCAGCGGGATCCCTTTCCTCAGGAAGAAAAAGAGATAGAACATCAGAATGTCTTTCCACAGATGTTCCACTACAGTTTCTGCTGCTGTTTAACTTCATAAAAACATCTTTTACATTTAGATCTTTAATCCAAAATTGCAAAGCACAAGTTATAACACCAAAAAAAAAAACTTTACACAAAAAGTAAATATTTTTCCATTCCACAAATTACATCATAAAGTTAATAAATAGATAACAGTATTGAATAATATATTTACAATATCTCAGAACAAACAAACAAAAAAATCCATCTGGAGTATAGAAGAAACTCCTACAAGTCAACATTTAAAAAAAAAAATGCAGGACATCAATCTGCAAACGGGCAAAGGATGGGAACACACAATTCACAGAAGAAGAAACCTAAATCTCAATGAAGTATATGAAGACATGTTCAAAACTGGTAGTAATTACAGGACTATAAATTAAAGAAAAAGCAAGATGTGACTTTATACCCACTTAAGTGGCAAAGATGAGAAAGCTGGTTAATGTCTGGTGTTAGCGAAGGTGTGAGATTGTAAGAACCCTTGAGTGCCAGGCAAGGGCATCCACTGAAACATGGGTGGAGAGGATGAGAGGCTGGGGACCGTCCATGTGCCCGTCGGCGAGAGAGTGGACAGGCAAAATGTGGTGACGACCATTAGCATGGTGTTCACTAAGGAGCTGATGCCGTTCATGCAATACCCTTCCCCTAAATGAATGGAATGATAAGGAATAGTCTGTAAGTGCAGATAATACATGGGTGGATGTGAAAACACAGTGTGAGAAGTATGTAATATACTACAATTTATACAGGTTTAGAATATATGTATACAAAACAATAATTTGCATTTTAAGATACTGCATCCAAACAAAAGGATACACATTACACATTAGGGTGCTGCCTGTAGGGACAGAGAAGGAATTGGGGTGAAAGAGGATGAATGAATGAGTGAGCGAGTGAGTGAATGAGTAGCCAGCCTTATATGGACCGATGATAAGGACCTTGAACTGAGCAGCGTGATTAACTCAACATTCGTCAACAGCTTTAAAAAATTAATAAAGAATTGAAAAGAGAAAAATGTCCCCCTAAAATAAAAGATGTCCATTTGTCCAACATCGCATTCCCAGGAGCTCAGAGCTCAGGTTAGGCTCATAATACATGTGTAGTAAATTGGGGTGGGGAATAAATAAATGGATTAATAGGTGGATGGAGGAATTTTTAAAATGTTATTGAGGCACACATAGTTCTCTTTTCTACTTCAACAAATTGTGGGGAACGACACTGTGATACACATTGTGTACAAATAGTTTTGGTGGGCGATGATTTCAAACTGCAGGATTAAATAACCAGTGCATGAATCCTTTGGGGGCTACACGACATCACCACAGGTGGTTTGAGCATTTCTCACAGTTATTCCGGGCTCCTGTTGACCAGTCCTCAGCTGTTTGATCTGTGATTAACAGCAAATATCACATTAGCTTTACTTCAATGCATTTTGCTTCAACTCTCTATTTTTATGATTAATTTCCTCATAAATAGTTTACTTCATTTTTCATATGGGAGCCCTCCTGTGGTGAAAATAATCCCTGTAAAATGACAGAAGCACAGGTCCTGTGCTGGAAGCCTACTTGCTATTTCAGGAGTGACACATCCAAATGACTTCTTTGAATAAGTTCTTTGACAGATTATTTTTTCTGTCAGCATCACAACACGATTAATATTTGACCGTGGTGTCTTGTTGTGGTTTGATCTGCCAACATTCTAGAAATATTTTAGGCACATGTGACACAGAAACAATGCCCCACGTTCCAGGGAGCACCTCACGTTAGTGATTTTCACTACTATGTCTAGCTTTCTAAAAAGAGCATTTCACTTTAGTTTTACAAGAATAAAAATAACTATGCCATCCGTAGGGTGAATCGAAGCTAAAGGCCAAAGTTATCTGCTCAGCTGAGAATGTGCATGAACATAAAAATCACTTGATAAGTGTATTCTTAAATCTCAGTAGTTTCTATTGCACTCATTTTGATTTATTTTGAAAGCATAAATGTATGTCAATATAAACATATGTAATAAAGACATGTAATTTTTTTTTTATTATATCAATTGGCTTATTGAAAACAACAGTGTTGATGGTAAAATATCACTGCTATTTTTTAATGGAAAAAATGTGTAGTTGCTTAGTAATTCTCATTTCACTTTTATGGTTATTTAACTTGTTTCTGGGACCAAGAGATAATAGCATACAGGCAAGAACGTTGTATAGAATGTGACTGCTAATTTTTAGGGTTTAGGTAATTCTTCCATAATAATGGTATTCTGGTGTACTTTTCGAAAGATTTTTTTTTTTTTTTCTATTTTTGGACAATGATGGTTTGAACTGGTTAATGGAGAAAGGAAATCAGAAGATAATGAAGTAGGCATGGGCATTTTTAAAAATCACAGTGATACAGGAGGTAACCAATGAAAGATTGAAAGCCACACCAGCATGCTCATGCTCACTTTAAGAAAAATGCTTTAATTAAAGAAATGCAAATGAATATTTTATTTAAGTTCGCCAATTACTACAAAATACTGGAAAATACCATTCAAATAAATAATTTGTTAAGAACAGTAACACTCATTCCTATTTATGAAGTAATTCAATGTAGTTTTTCGAACCCAGATTTAAAAAAAAAAAAAATAAATAAGAAAAGCAAGGCTGGAGGAATATTGAGAAAGAAAGAGAAAAAAAACATTGTTCATGGCCCAGGTGGAAAGCTGGCCACAGGATGCACGGAGAGGTCAGAATTACAGATTGGTGTGGAAATACGAAGCGTCCTCCTGCCCTATGCCAGGAGCTGCACTATCGCTGCGCACTAATTTCCCTGGCACCCACATCAGTACCAGCGCCTGCTCAGCCCTGAGAGCTGAGAGCCCTGACCTTTGGGTTAAACATAATTGGAGCCTCCTCTAATTAAGAAAGTATCAGCTGACTCTAATATACAGCAAGATCATTATCATTAGGTCAGTGCTAACTAATTGATGTTTGTGTAGCATAGGATTTGGGATTACAATACACACAGTTTAGCAAAACAAACCAGACTGACCTGGGAAACCAACTGGAACGTTTAGGGCATTGCCGAGTGTAATATCACAGCTTATCTGGAGAGCTTTCGTGGTTTAAGAACCAGCTCTATGACGACAGCTGGGATTTTGTAAATTAAAACTCTTGCATCTGCTATTAGGTAATACTAGATGTGGAACTAGATCTGAGGTACCATACAAGCCCGTTCTGCGTAAACCTGAGTTTTCAGAAAGCTCTCGGGGTTGATAAAGCAATTAAGCTGGTGTTTCACTTTGTTCCTCCAGCACATTTTTTGGTGGCAGGTAGCTATGCAATCACTATCTCAAATCTGAAATTGTCAGATAAAAGTTATTAACCGTGCTTTTTAAGTGTGGGTCAAATTTCCAGTTTCTCGTTCACTGGTGTTTGCATGTAAGTTGAATCTATTTTATTGACGTTCAATGTGGAAACGTGTTGATTTTGTAAAGAGGAAAAAAAAAAAAGTGATTTAGCACCAGGACTATCTCGAGGCTTCTCTACCTAGAAGACAGAACTGTTGGTGGGTGGGAACTGGGGACAGTCATTGATTTTGTAGTGACAACTTTTGGGGCAGTTACAAAAAGATAACTGATATTTGATCACATAATTTTAAGACAGTTTGACCAAGGTATTCGTCATGAGCTGTTGGAGTTTTTGTTCTGCTTAACCATACAGCTCTTGGAGACAACTTATATTTCCATAAATTGTTTATTCAACAAGTTTGTGCTGGCAGCGGATGATATAATGGGCTGCAGAAGCACGCGACTGAATGAGATAGAACAGAAGTGGCCTTGGCGAACCCCATAGATGCTTACAGTGCAAAAACAATGCTTCTTTCCAGGGAGCACGTATGCTTCCTAGACTGCTTCCCACATGGGAGAAGTCTCATCAAACTGAATGATTAGTGTAACAAGGCAACACAAAGCAATGCTCCTGTGGATAAAGAGGAAAACATGGATGAGAAAAAAAAGGAAAAAGCACAGAATCCCACATTCAAAGACAACCACCATTAGCATTTTGAGATATCCATAATTTTTTTGGTTTCTCCTTTAGAAGAACCACGTGAAGACCTGACTTTTGCTCCTGTCTCTGCTGAGGAGGTCAACGTGGGTATGTCTGGGACCTCATTTTTCCTTCTGTAAGATAAGAATCATAGTGACTTTGTCTAGTTCACGACATTCATAAAAAGATCATAAAATGATGTAGGTGAAAGTGTTCTGAAAATTCTTCTCTGTGGACATACGAGGGGTCTTCAAAGAGTTCGTGAAAAGATTTACGTTATCTTTTAATTCAATTTTTCCACAAACTTTCTGAAGTGCCCTTGTATGACATTCTAAGTGTAATAATGAACTGTAAGGATGACTCCTTTGCTGTGAAGTCATCCGCGGAAACATTGATGAACACGGTTCCTCTCTATTTTCCAGTTAGTAATGGGAAAATACATATCAACGATTGATGAGAGATTAATGTACAATATTTACGTGTGAGAGAAAGCAGAATGAATTTAATAAAACAAGCCAAATATTATTAATTTTAGACAATGAAAAACACTAAGGATTCAAACAGAATACAAATTCAAGCTTGTTATGTGTATCCGGATCCTTTACATGGGAAACAAATACTGCCAGAGTCCATGTATTGTAAGACAGAGAAAATCAACCTGACGTCCTGGGTTATACAATCTTTTGGAAAAATAAGAGGCACGTAAAGTACTAAGTGCCTGTGGGTTTACTCTCTCAGGAACAAGCTTGTTTGACTTATAGTCTACCGATTGTTCTGACTACGGGCAAATGTGTGGCAGTGATAAAACCCATCCCATAGTCATCACCCCTTCTCAGGCTGGGTGCCTGTCCATGGAAGTTCTCCAGCCAGAAACATCAGGGTCCGCTGAGGGCATGAGTTCCCTCTGAGCAGGAGCACACTGGGAGGGATGTTGACTTTTAGGGACATCTACCTGCTTTGACAGTGGCCAAGCACATGATACCTCCTGCATGCCGTTCTCTTGGATATCATTTACCTAATAATCACTGTGCTGGTAGTCCTGTTGAAGGTGGTAACCTGAATGTAGTATGCACAAAGGACAGCTGAATGATCAGCTTAATCCAAAGAGCTTCACCAAATCCCCTCCTCTACCTCCTCTCTGCATTCGGCCTCAGAAGCTCCTGCTGCAGTTGATGACCACTGGGTCAACTAGCTGCTGGAATCAGCCCTCCCTGAGGATACACACAAATGGGCTCACTTCATCCATCAACACTCCAGCAGTGAGAGGCCAAGAGAACTGGGGGTGAAAGGATTGTGGAATTGAGTGGTGTGGACACAGCTCTGCCTCTGCCACCATGTGGCTGACACTCGGTTAAAGGCTGACTTTCAGTGAACTCACCAGAGTGCGGGATTGATTTCAGTGGAGGAAGAACTGAGGCAGATTCTCAGGTGGCAGTGAATTCCAGGGAGAATTGTTCAGAGGTGAAGGCAGCTGGCAGGAAGGGCGGTTCCACTGTGGTCACACAATCTACCCCAGTGTCTTCTCTAACTGTCCAGGAAACTACCGTGGGTGTAGACCATCCCATTTTTGCAGAGGAGGAAAGTGCAGCTCACAGGCTGCAAGAGCTCACCTGTGCTCACCCAGCAAGAAAGGGCACCTCAGAGTCATGAGATGCGTTTGACAAGTGGTCAAAGCCATTCAATTACTTAGAGTTCTTTTATTTTTTTTATTGAAACATAATTGATTATACATATTTCTGGGGCACAGAGTTGAATATCAATACCAGTGTGCACTGTGTGATGATCAAATCAGGATAATTTTCATATTCATCATTACAAAACATAATAATTTCTTTGTGTTGATGACATTTGACATCCTCTCTTCTAGCCATTTAATAATATGCAGTAAAGTAATGTTAATTACAGATGTCTAGCTTGACTGTACATCAATAGAACTTATTTTTCCTAACTAGCTGTTTTGTTTCCATTAGCCAATTTCTCACTATTCCCCTTTCCCTTTTCCTACATTTAGTAACCACAGTTCTGTTTTCTCCTTCTGAAAGTTCAACTTGTTATCATTATTGTAGCTTCTTTTTTTCTTCTTTCTTTCTTAACTCCCACTTATGAGTGAGGACATGCAAAATTTCTCTTTCTATGCCTAGCTTATTTCACTTGTAATTTTCTCCAAGCTCATCCATGTGGCTGCAAGTAGCAGAATTTCATTCTTTTTTATGGCTGAGTAGTATTCTATTGTGTATATATACACCATTTTCCATATGCAGTCATCCATAAATGGACATTTAGGTTGCTTCCATGTCTTGGCTATTGTAAATAGAGCTGCAATAAACATGGGAGTACAGATATCCCCTTAACATGATGTTTTCCATTTCTTTTGGTATATACCAGCAGTGGGATTGCTGAATCATATGGTAGTTCTATCTGCAGTTGTTTGAGGAAACTTCATACTGTTTTCTATAATGGCTGTACTAATTTACAGTTCCACCAATGGTGTAGAAGTGTTCCCCTTTTTCCACATCCTCACTAGCAATTGTTATTTTCTGTCTTTTTCATAATAGCCAGTCTAACTGGAGTGAGATGATATCTCAATGTACTTTTGATTTGCATTTCTCTGATGATTAGTGATGTTGAGCATTTTTCATATAACCACAGGCTATTTGTATGTCTTCTTTTGAGAAATGTCTATTCTGCTACTCTGCCCATTTTTTGATCATATCATTTGTTTTCTCATCAGCATATGGAACATTCTCTAGGATAGGCCACATGGCAGGTTAAAGATCCATTCTCAACAATTTTTTTTTTTTTTTTGTCTTTTTCGTGACCAGCACTCAGCCAGTGAATGCACCGGCCATTCCTATATAGGATCTGAACCCGCGGCCGGAGTGTCGCTGCGCTCCCAGCGCCACACTCTCCCGAGTGAACCATGGGCTTGGCCCCTCAACAAATTTTTTAAAATTAAAATCCTTTCAAGTATCTTTTCAGACTACAGCAGATTAAAACTGGAAACCATAGGAAGAAAACTGTGGAAACTATACAAATACATGGAAATTTAACAACATACTCCTGAACTATCTATGGACCAAAGCAGAAATTAAGCAGGAAATCAAAAAAAGATTTCTTGAAACAAATGAAAATAAAATCACATCATATGAGAACCTGTGGGGTACTGCAAAAGCAGTGTTAAGATGGAAGTTTATTGTAAAAATGCTTACATCAGAAGAATAGAAAGACTTCAAATAAACAATCTAACATTACACATCAAAGAACTAGAAAAAGGAGAAAAATTCAATCCTAAAATTAGTAGACAGAAAGTAATAATAAAGATCAGAGCAGAATCAAATGAAATAGAAACCAAAAAAGCAATACAAAAGATCAACAAAAGCTTGTTTTTTGAGAAGATAAACAAAATAGACAAACCATTAGCTAGACTAACTAAAACAAGAAGAGAGAAGACCCAAATAACAAAAATCAGAAATGGAGACATTACAACAGATACCACAGAAATACAAAGAATCATTAGAAACTACTATGAACAACTATACACCAAAAAAATTGAAAACCTGGAGGAAATAGGTAAATTTATGGACACATACACACTGCCAAGACTGAACCAAGAAGAGACAGAAAATCTGAACAGACTAATAATGAGCAATGTGATTAAAGCAGTAACCAGCAGTCTCCCAACAAAGAAAAGCCCAGGACTGAATGGCTTTGTAGCTGAATTCTACCAAATCCTTTAAAAAATAATTAGTACCAGTCCTTCTCAAATTATTCCAGAAAACTGAAATACAGGCCAGTCTCCCAAACTCATTCTAAGAGGCCAGCATCATCCTGATAACAAAATCAGATAATACACAACAAAAAAGAATACTACAGACCAATATCATTGATAAACATAGGTGCAAAAATCCTCAACAGAATTTTAGCAAACAGAATTCAACAGCACATCAAAAAGATTATAAAACATGATCAAGTGGGATTAACCCCAGGGATGCAAGGATGTTTCAACATATGTAAGTCAGTAAATGTGATACACCACAGCAACAAAATCAAGGACAAAAATCATATGATTATCTCAATAGATGCAGAAAACACATTTAACAAAATTTAGCATCCCTTCATGATAAAGGCTTTGAACAAATTAGGTATAGAAGGAAAGTATCTCAGCACAATAAGAGCCATATATGACAAACCCACCACCAACTTTCACCCAAAAAGTTAAAAGTTTTTCCTTTAAGAACAAGAACAAGATAAGGATGCCCATCCACACTGCTCATAATTAACATAGCATTGGAAGTACTAGCCAGAGCAATCAGGCAGGAGAAAGAAATAAAGGGCATCCAGTTTGGAAAAGATGAAGTCAAACTGTCCCTGTTTGAAGATGGCATGATCCTGTATAGAAAAACCTAAAGACTCCACCAAAAAACTTGTAGAGCTGGTAAAGTTGCAGGATACAAAATCAGTATACAAAAATCAGTCGTTTTTTAATACTCCAACAGCAAACTAGTAGAAAAAGAAATCAAGAAAGCAAGTTTATTTACAACAGTCACCAAAAAATAGTCCCTAGGAATAATTTAACCAAGGAGGTGAAAGATCTCTACAATGAAAACTACAGAACACTGTTGAAAAAAATTAAAGAGAACACCAAAAGATGGAAAGATATTCCATGCTATTGTATTGGAAGAATTAATGTTGTGAAAATGTCCATGTGGCCCAAGGTGACCTACAGATTCAGTACAATCTCCATGAAAATAGCAATGATGTTCTTCATAGAAATAGAAAAAAAATCCTCACATTTTTATGGAATAGCAAAAGACCCCAAATAGCCAAAGTGATCACAAGCGAAGAAAGAAAGAGAAAGAAAGAAAGAAAGAAAGAAAGAAAGAAAGAAAGAGAGAGAGAAAGAAAGAAAGAAAGAAAGAAAGAAAGAAAGAAAGAAAGAAAGAAAGAAAGAAAGAAAGAAAGAAAGAAAGAAAGAAAAAGAAAGGGTACATTGCACTACCTGACTTCAAATTATACTACAGAGTTGTGGTAATCAAAACAGCATGGTACAGGTGTAAAAACAGACATATGGACCAATGAAACAGAATAGAGGACCCAGAAACCAATCCATGTGTTTACAGCCAACTGATCTTCAACAAAGGTATTGAGAACATACATTGGGGAAAGGACAGCCTTTTCAATCAATGGTGCAGGGAAAACTGAATAAACATGTGCAGAAGAATGAAACTCGACCCATGCCTCTTGCCATATACCGAAATCAACTCAAAATGGATCAGACTTAAATATAAGACCTGAAACTGTAAAACATCTACAAGAAGACACATGGGAAAAGCTTGAGGATGTAGGACTTGGCAAAGATTTTATGAATAAGACTTCAAAAGCACAGACAACAAATGAGAAAATAAACAAATGGAATTATATCAAAGTAAAAAACTTCTGCACAGCAAAAGAAACAATCAACAGAGTAAAAGGAAACCTACAGAATGGGAGAAAATATTTGCAACCCATGCATCTGACAGGGAAATAATATCCAGAATACAGAACAAACTGAACTTAATAGTAGAGTTATTTTTAAAGGGGGAAAAAAAAGGAAAGAAAAGAAAATTTTAGGGCTGGCACATCTGCTTAGAAGGAGAAATAATTGTTCCCATCAGGTGAAACTGTGTTGACATGTCCCACAGTGGGCCTGGTCATTTGCTTTGATTTGTTGCTCCTTGGTCCTGGTCACTGGAAGTTGAAAGTGGGACATGGAGAGAGAAAAATGCTACAGAAAAGGTGGAAAAGTGGATCAGAGCCAAGGAGACAACTTTCTCAAGATACAAGACAGCCATTACTAGAGAGGTGCGCTGTTGAGTTGCTATTTTCAAGCCATCTGTAGAAAGTGTATTTGAGGCTGCGTGTGCAGGGAGGGTGGTAGGGGTGGGGTGAGAGGAAGAAACAGTGGGGTGTGGGGTGGGGCAGCTGGACCGTGAGCCACGGCAGCTCTTGTCACTGCTCCTGGTATTAGGACTTGGTAAGGGAAATACCTGAGCTCTTTTGCAGTCCAGCAAATATTACCGTGCTTTGCTTTGTGTTCAAGATGACCTCACTCTTTCTAAACATTCCTGACACAAGCAACTCAAAATAGAGCCTCCACGCACTGCTCTGCACGGAAACCTTCCCTGCAGGGGAGCACTGTGGAAAGCATGTCATCAACTCATCGCACAGTTCATGGCCGGGTGGGGCATTCTTCACCATTACTTCATTAGAAGACACCACGTTTCATCCAGAAAGGCACCAGCCCAGAAGCAGAAGGCTAGCAGGTGTGTTCAGTGGGGCTCAGCAGTTCCAGCAAGCCTCCCCAGTCCTTGGGACAATGCCTCACGATGCCACATTACTTCACAATACAGGGCACCAAAAAGCAGCTCTTAGCTACAAACAGTCTCCTGCCTGTTGATGCCTGCCCTTCGTAAACCAAAACATTACTAAGTATGTCCTAAGATGAGCGACATCAACGGCTGTATTGTTCCAGGCCCGCTGACAGCACTCACACTTGGCAGCTCATTGTCTCCCATGCGTGGGACCTGTGCAGCGCTAACACTGCCTGGTTTAACCATTAACCAGATAGACTGCAGGGTGAGGCAGGAAGCCACAGGGCCTCTGGCTCCCAGGCAGTTTTGTTAGGATCTGCATTAGGTACTCCCCCTTATTAAGATTGAACTCCTTTATTGGGGGTGGTAATTGCTACATACACTCACAAATGATTTATTGTTGTTGATGGCAATGCATACCTGGGAAGTTTGCCAAAGGGCGTTGGCGGTTATTGATATGTACATAAAGATGATAAATGATGAACTATGCCCACCAAATTGCTACCAGTTATGATTAGCTCTACCCTTGTGTTACTTTGTGGATATGAGGCGGTGGCGATCGCCCGGGGAGATGCCAGCATTCCTGTCTGGTGAGCACAGGTGCTGGAGGTGTTCTGAGACTCACACGGTGACGTGCACGATGTAGCAAAGCCCCGGCTCCGGTTTCAAAGAGCAGCGCAGACACCCGCGCTTTGGCACGTTTTGCAACTGAGCGTGTGGAGTAGACAGTTCCCAGTTCTTCCTTCTCATGAGAGTCTTATTTTTAACTTGCTGTTCCAGGCGAATAAGGCAACAGCCTGTTAACTTCATAGGATAGCAGTTTTCTTAGTTTTAGTATTCAACTTCCTACCTCATTTACAAAGACTGTACCCACTGGCAGTTGGCTAAACACAACAGGGTGGGCATTTTTAGAGGCAGGTGCACAAGGGTTAAAGACGTATTTTAAAACCCCCAAAAGAAAATCGGGATCAGGTTGGCTCAGTTGGATTTTCTTTTAAAAAAGCCTTACACCAAGGTCAAGGGTTCAGATTCCTATACTGGCCAGCTTCCAAAATAAATAAATACATAAATACATACCTAAAACACTAACTAACTAAATGAATGAATAAAAAATAAAATAAAGCAAATAAAATAAATAAATAAAAAGGCCTTCCAACCCAACATGAGTCTGGAACAGAAGCTGAACTTGTGCTAATGACAGACACCTGATGTCTTTGCTTAATGGTATTTATAAAGTCACTCTGTTCTGTTTACTCTAAAAAAGGTTGCCTAAGTCTGTCCTGCTCACCCTACATGATGATTCAAAACAGAATTGAACTGTTTAAGGCTAGGAGAGGTTGTGCCAGAGACCTGAATTGAATATCTGGAAGTAAACCTACATCTTTCCACCCAACCCATTGCTTCTGTGTATGAGTAAGCTGAGGCCCAAAGATGGGCCAGATTTTTCTAGGTTCAGTCGGGTGGGAAAAAAACAGAACTGGGGAGAGAACTTGGGCCTTGCCTCCCGCCGCGTTTGTTCCATTTCAACGTCATGGGTGGAGATAACCCTCTTGCTTATGGTCCACAGGGAAACCCTCATTTTATAGAAAGATAAGTCAAGTTAAATCTGCAAAATAAATAGGAATCAAAAGAGAAACTCTGGATGTTGATGAAAGATGATTATCTTGATTAATTCCCAGGACTTTAAAAATATCTCCAAGCTGAACAGAGTGCTTCAGACACAGAACACTTTCCAGTGGATAGATTTTAGACAGTTGCGATGACAGCTCCCAGATTGTTACCTTTTGCTCAATAACAGGAAAGCCTCCTTGGGTTTGGGATGACGATGACTTACATTTTGAGAAGGTTACGTCAACCTCAAGCTCACCCCTTTGCCTCCTGGAGCCGGGTGTGGCTCTTTCTATGCATTTGCCAGGAGGAAGCAAAGGCTCAGGGCAATTAGTGCTCGAGGTCCCGCGACCAGTGAGAAGCAGGGTCTAGTGACTCATTAGACTCAGCCCCAGGGCTAGTGACTCATTAGAGGAGGTTACCCCATTTCTTATTAAGTAATCTTTCTGTTGTAAGAGGGTACCCTGGATGTGTTTTAATTACACGGTAAGACACACAGACATGGAGTGACTGTCATGCGGATGAAGTTTGTTGAACTCTCTAGGAACAGGAGCATTCCGTGCCGCACGGGACAGCACAGAGAACACCAGGGCAGGGTGAGCGGGCTTAGGACTGGCCAGTGAGAATGATCTCAGTGTGCTCTGGGTGTGGGGCTGTCATCAGCTGTCCAGTAGCTGGTCCTGAGGTAATCAGGGCAGGGCAGGGGGATAGCAGCCCTGAGTGCTCGAGCCTGATAAAGGGGTGGTTGGATAAGGGATCTGGGTTGGTTGGTTGGTGTTTGGAAGGTATGCCCCTGTTCCAGCTGGGTGCTAGGGCTAGGAATCAGCTGACTCCAGGAGGGACAGTTCTTCCATCAGCAGGACCCCGCATAGAAACTAGAAAGCATGGTGGCTCCAGCCTCCACCACCGAGGGACTGCTCGGACACCCCAGGCTCCTGTTTCAGCCTCAGATGGCGAATCTGGAGCTCCCAGCCGAGGACTATAGAGGGGCAGGCTCTGCTTCACCTTGAGTGACAGTATCCTCACCCGCAGTTCTCTCCTGGGTCGCTCAGGCTCCGGATGGTCACTGTCGGTGCCCCTGAGGGACGAGGAGCTTCCAAGGGTCCCTCGTAGGAAGGCAGTGGGTGAGGCACCAGCTTTTAGGGACAGAGGTGTGGTAAGGCATGTGGAGGCCTTTGGGGCGGCCCGGTCCAGCAGGGCTGCAAATGCTGTCAGAAGCTGACACACAGAGGGACACAGGAGGGAGTCACACAGTTGCATGGCTGGGGAAGGCGAGGGTGAGCAGAGGCCACATCTGAGCGTGGCAGCCATGTCTTTTCTGCATGAAATCCTACCAGCCCGCCTACATCCTCACAGAGCATGTAGCCACGTGAACCCAGCATGACACCAAGAGATGGGGCACGCTCAGGTCCTCCCAGCCTCACTCAGCAGGGGCAGTGTGGGCAGGGACACGTGGCCTGGAAGCTACCTGGGTGGCAGAGTGCAGACCTGCCACACGGACAGTACAGGACAGACGTGTCCCGGAGTGATGGGATTCAACTCTGTGTCTCTCTAAGGGCCTTAAGGGATTGCTTTTCTCTTCTGATTCTCTCTTCTAGAATCAAAAAGGCCTGCCTTTTTCTAGAAATTACAAGACACAAGCAGACACTGGGGACTCTGGTTATGCTAACATTGTGATCATATCTGCAACTGTAAAACGTGGAAGTTTTCTCCTGGTACAGATGTCCCAGCTCACTCTCCATCTGCACTGGCTTTCTGTTGCTGAGGGACTCATTGCCACAAACCTAGCAGCACCTGTTTATTACCTGGGCATGGCTTAGCGAGGCCCTCTGTCCAAGGTCTCACAAGGCCACATCCTCCCAGGGGACCCCAACTAGGGAGAGATCTGCTCCCAGGCTCCTCAGGTGGTTGGTAGGATCAATCATTCATATTTGTAGGACTGAGGCCCCCAGCTCTGCAGGCCGTCTCTTCTGCACATGGTTCACCAAATGGCTGCTTGCTTCTTCAAGGCTGCCAGAGACTGTCACCCTCTCTTCAGAGGGGCCCATCCCTATTCTAGGGCTTTCTTCTGGTTAGGTCAGGCCCACTAAGGATAATTTTCCTTTAAGTGGTTCAATACTCAACTGATTTGGAATCTTAATTATAAATGCAAAATTCCTTCATCTCTGCTGTATGTTCTGGACTAAATTGTACACCACCCACCAGTTTCTATGTCGAAGTCCTAACTCCTAGTACCTCAGAATGTGACTGTATTTGGAGACAGGACCTTGAAAGAATACATAGGTTAAATGAGGACACATAGGTGGGCCCTAATCCAATATGGTGGGTGTCTTTATAAAAAGAGAAAATTTGGACACAAACTTGGAGAACGCCATGTGACAATAAAGGCAGAGATGGGGGTGATGCTTCTGCAAGCTGAGGAACATCAGAAGTTGCTGGGAACCAACCAGAGGCTGGGAGAGACACCTGGGACAGATTCAGAAGAGGTGATCAGGACACAGACACAGACAGAGCTCCCTCTGTGAACCACGTGAAGACACAGAAAAGGCAGCCATCTACATGCCAAGGAGAGGGGCCTCAGAAGAAGCCAGTCCTGCCAACACCTGATCTCAGATGTCCAGCCTCCAGAACTGTGAGACAATACATCTCTGTAGTTTAAGCTGCCTAGTCTGTGGCACTTTGTTATGGCAACCCTAGCAAACTAATGCACCATACCAGTAATTTAATAACATCGTACTTGTAGTTTCTGACAACACTCAAGGGTAAGGGACTATTGGGGACATGTACACAGATCTTGGGGCCCATCTTGAAACACCCCTGCCCCACTTCCCCACCCGCAAGCTTAGAAGCTCCTCTGGACTGCACCGCATGTCTGCACTAAGCCTGACACCTGAGACCCCTCTCACCATGGAGCAAAGCCTCTTTCTCCCCAACATCACCCATCCATGCATGCTGCAGTCATAGACTGTGACCAATAACCACTAGAAGTGAAGAAGCCAAGGAAATTCTAAGATGAATCCAGGTTTTGGATTCTGCTCCATGCATATCCTCTTCTCATCCCCAGGGTGATGGATTTTGAACATTGGTATCCAGATAGTATCCTCTAAAAGGACACCCTGACTAATGGACAGGGTCAACACGGTCCCTTAAAATGAACTGGGAGTGGAGTGGGGGAGGCTCTGTTCACATTCTGGAGTCAACCTGTGAGAGTGGGCAGGTCTGTGGACACACAGCTCCATTGCTGGAGCCTGTGGTCAGACCAGGTCCTTCAAGGTTCTCGTCAAAACCTCCAATGAGAATTGACAGAAGCTGGTGTAAGCCACCTCTTGTCCTCCTCTGTCATTCTGGAGTCTCCCAGGAAGTCCAAGGCAGCAGTGCCCTCCACAGAACCCGAAACTCCCACACAGAGACGGGCATGAGGTGTCCTTGCTGTGGGAACCTCCCTGGAGTGCCCTGGTTGCATGTGCCCTGTGAATGGATGGCCGCTGTGGGTGCGGAGAGAAGCTTGAAGATTTACTGCACATGTGGGGAAAGCCCATCCAAAGCGCATCTGTGCCCTGCTCTCAGATGCCACCGAGAAAGGCGCTCTGGGGTAGAGAGATGGATATCTCGCCTGGCCTCCAGGAGCTCGAGTCCTAGGAGGGCTCTGCCTGTCCTCCTGACCCTGGAAGAGAGCCAAAGCACACTCCCCAGACACACAGCTTGGTGGGAGTTCTGATGAGAGGCAGGAATGACCTTCCGTGAGACGAATCCTCTACAGCTCTGCCTGCACTGCAGAGCTGGCCCACCTGCCAAAGAGGCCTTTGGTGGCTCCCCAGGAATCCTGTAAGACTCCCCTTAGCTGGCCCTCTGCTCCCCGCCAGCTCCACATCTAGAGCCCCGCCATGAAAGCCCAGCCTGAAATGCTCCGGACCTGTTTTCAAGCTCACACCTCTGGCCCCTCCCTCCTCAACTGGAGTGTCCACTTCACCGTCCCTGATACACTCCTGTGCACCTGTGTCTGACTCAGTGTCCACCTGCTCAAGATATTTGTCCTCCACTGAACACTGAGTATACTGCTCATTTAAGTATTTCATTAGGCACTATCTCGGCTTGCTATTGTACAGATTCATTTGCTTATGTCTTATCTCCTAATCTAAACATGCAGTTGAGTTGCAAATCGTGTGTAATATACCATGTGTTATAATTCATTTGCATTTCCCCACAGTGCTCGATGTATTTCTCAGCACAGTGGGTAGTTAATAGATAGTGTCGAATCAACATAGTTGATAAGATTTGAGTCTATTTGTCACAGTGTTGGTTGGCTGCATTTCATGACAAGACCCTAAATCCCGCAGAAGGTGCTAGAATTCACTCCTGGGACTTAGGCTAGCAGGGAGGCAGCCCTACTGACTTTGAAGACTTCAACATTTTAGCATAGCCCTGAATAATCCAGACTATTTCCTCATGATAGAGACATCTGAGTAGGTCAGAGGTTGCATTCACGATAAATTAGTTCTAACACAGACACAGATACATGCAACAAGAAGAGGTGATAGGAAAAGGCATGGCTGTTGAAAATAACAATTTTCATAGAAACGGGAAGCTTCCTCCTGTTTCATTTTCCTGACGGTTTCCATCCTTGCACTTTCACACTGTGCTATGTGCTGAGAGATGATAGATAAGGCCCCAACGGGCTGGTAGGGCTTCCTCAACTAACACCCCCAGCGGAAGTGAAGGTGAGGGCTCATGCCGACCTACGGGGAACAGTGCTCCTGTTGTCTCTGTCAGCGGCCCAATGTCAGGCAGGGACAGTGGACAGAGGGACGCACCACCCCCTGCAAGGTGGCAGGGCTGGGGATGGCCCCAGTAACATGCTAATGTGCCATGAGAACCTGCGAGAGAGCAGACAGCGAGGTGAGCACACGGGGCACTCTCAATGGGGAAGCAGCCTCACGGTGGAGAGAAGGTCCAGCTGGGCCTGTACAGTACCGCATCGCTGGCCCTGTCTGTCTGGCTGTCCTTCCCCAATCCCCAGCCTCCATGAAGGAAGCCTGGGCAGAGAGTGGAGGTCTGGAGCTGGGGCCCCTTCTCCAGACAGAACAGCTGGGGCGTTCTTTCCCACAACTCAGGTATCAAGTGCTATGTCAACACCTTCACTCATACACTCCAAGTTAAAACCACCTAGGCCGATAGACTTCTGTAAAGGAGTTAAAATAAAAACTGAAAAACAACTCAGCTGCTAAGTCATAGTCAGAATCTGATCAGTCTCTTGCTTGGAGTTCACACAGTGGCCACTATGGGACATGGAAGGACAAGCAAATGTTCTTGGCTGAATGCACAGCAGACCGCGGGCATGTCACTGAGGAGTCAGACCACAGAACGTTACCACACATCTTCCCTTCTGTACATTCCCAGAGAGTTGAAATCACTTTCTCCTACAGGACAGATTGCCAAATATGCATATGACAACTGCCCTGAATTAAAGCACAGACTTCCCTTGGCAAACAGCACAGGACTGAGTCAGCACTTTTATCCCTGGGTTGCAATTGGAATGAAATCAGAGTTTTGTTCTTTTTGTTTTTTAAAATTTATTTTTTCTAGGGTCCAAAATATTCCTCAGAGTAAAGAGCACTGAAGACTTTTTTTTATTATTATAACTGTAAGTCACTATAGCATCAAAAGAGAAGAAATATATTTCTAAAGGGCCAAGTTTATGCCAGAAAATGCTCATTAGGATTGAAACTGAGTTTAACTGATTCCAATTGTGCTCAAACTATTTTTTTTTCTTTATTTCTCAAAAGAAAAGATGCTATTAATATGGTCTACCTGCATGAAACCCACACCTTTTAGGATACACCATGTCAATCAGGAAGAAGTGGGCATTGTGTAAAGTACATAAACTTAAGCAATAAATGGGAAATTAGAGGAAGAAGGAAGTAGTCTTGTTAACAGTCTGTACTGTGTGGTTGTCATCATTTTAACCTTAACAATGTCTTTTAGAATAAGAGGCCCATGGACACATCAGTGTGTTTCTCCTAATCCGTGCTCCCGATGCTGAAGCATGCTATTGAAGGCCCTTCCCTCCACACACACTGAAGTCCCTGCCTCTATTTTCAAGGCATCCTTGAGGCTTAGGGGTGTCTTCAGGACAGAGAGAGGACACTCTCCAAGGGTGGACCTCCTATTGCAGGCCTGGGAGCTGCTGGATGCCTGGGGCTCTTGGGTGGACCCTGGAAATGAAGACCCCTCTGGAGAGAAGTCACAGAGCCCTTTCCCTATTTAGCCTCCTGTCCAAGGCCTGTTGTGAGTTGGATTATGTTCCCTAAAAAAGGCAGTTTGAGTTCTAAAGCCTCGTACCTGAGAATGTGACCGTATTTGGAAATTGGGTCTTTGCAGATACTATTAGTTAAGATGAGGTCATGCTGGATTAGGGAGCCCTAATCCCATGATTGGTGTCCTCATAAAGAGGAAACAGAGACACAGACAGGAGGCATGTGGAAGGACACCATGTGAGGATAGAGGCAGAGGTTAGAGTGATATGTCTGCAAACCAGAGAGCTCCAAGGACAGTGGCCACCACCAGAAGTTGGACGAGGTGAGGAAGGATGTTCCTTTGGAGCTTTGCCGACAGCACGGTCCCAAGACACTTTCATGCCAGACTTCTGGCCTCCAGAACTGTGAGAACACATTTCTGTCATATTAAGCCACCTGGTTTGCAGAAATTACTTCTGCAGCCCTGGGAAACTAACACAGGCCAGTTCTCCACATACAGCAGCATCGGGCAGCCTCTCTGTGCCCTCAGCAGTGGCTCTGGGGCTGTTTTCCTCCTTGACATCAGGTTTCCTATCCTGCAGGCCCCTACTCATGGGGAAGGACTCCAACAGGTGGCAAGGAATTGACAGCACCTACCACAGTTCCGAAAACAACATTGATATATCGAGGGAAAGGAGAAAGCATTTAATAACCATGCTGGTGACTTCCAATATTGGATGCAGTAATAATAAACAATGAAGTTGTATGGAAAACACTGTTGAAAATAAGTGGTGTTTACCGATTGTTTTCTCTGTCAGAGTCAATCTCTTTAATTTGGAAATAATATTTCAATTATCCTCAACTTTTACCACCCATTATTTTCTTTACAATTTAAAAAAAGGGAGTGAGCGGACTCAGAGCCCCTTCCCCTGGTAGCTAATGTGAGCCTCCCTCACCGCGAGCGGCGGGACGGTGCTAAGACACTCAGGTTTTTAATCATTAGAGGAAAACAGAGAACAGGGACAGGTTGTGGCATCAGAGGCTTCCATCTGTCTGAGCCCCGCGTATGATTTATTTTTCCTAGATTCCAGAGTCACTGATTCAGCGACACCCCCTCCTTCTGCGGGGACATGAAAGCTCCCGCGGACGCAGGCAGCTTGCTTTCAGCAGCCCGGGTCAGGTGGAGTGCTAGCAGGGCAACCGGGTCAGCGTGATGCCACTGGGGGAGGGACGGGGACAGAGGGCCCAGCGTATTGTTCCCGGGTGCAGCCTTTCCGAGGCCCTGATCCATCTTCATTCCTGTAATTAGGCTCTCCCGACTTGCAAAGAAAGTGTCGCTAGGACAGACATTGGCAAATCAAGGCAAATTTGCGGCCTGGTCATTTAAGTGCTAGGTCTATTATTCCTGGCTGTGTGATTGGTGATTGGGAAGGCCGTCAAACGGCGGCAGTTAAAGGGCCCGTGGAGACTGAAGGGGGCCCTTCGCCCAGCGCAGGCTTCTGTGCGAGGCTGCAACTTCCACCCTCCCGTGAACCAGAGTTTATAGAAAGGATCGAGGATAAGCCTCTTGTTTAAACTCCAGGAGGAGAGAAAAAAAAAAAAAGAAAAAAAAATCAAAACTAAGGAGAATTAATGAGGCTTCACATATTGTCCTGTTTCCTTTGTTGTTAAAAAAAATGTGGGTGAAAACAAAGAAGTAAGAGGAAAAGAAACCGCTAACATCAGGTTGTAAATTCCACAAAACATTAACTTCATCACATGGCAATTAGTGCCGTGATTGGCAGAAGGGAAGATCCCACCTTCTCATCACTTACCAGTTGTGCAGGAATCAGCACATTTGCTTCTGGCAAAGGTCACACCCCTGATAACAGGTCCAAGTCAGTGTGAAACGGGGTAACTGTGACATACTGTGCCAATCTGGGAGGGTGTGGGGACTCGTTACTACTGCATGCCTCTGGGTTTTTCTTTCTGTCTATCATCCCACCTGTTAACACACGGGAGCAGCCTCGTACGACGGGGTGTGTGTGCATGCGTATAAACTCGCTGGTGTGCATTTACTCCTTTTAGGTCTTTTTCAGCAACACTCTGATGACAACCTCGAAATTGTACCATGTAAAAATCACAGACTGGTAGGATTGTTGTCATTTCTTTTTAACCAAAAGGTCAGAAGGCAAGGTTGAGCATAAGAAAAGTTCTCAGATACCACTTTCAGAAAAAGAATCAGCAAATAAAATTAATGTTTTACGCATGTTTATGTGCCACAGATGTCTCAGAAGCTCCAGCAGTACCCCTCACCGAGAGGTCCTCTGTATTCACTGGCTCTGCCGACCCGCTCAGGAGCCTCGGGAAGAGCATCTCCCTGCAGTGTCTGGGAGAGGTTTTACCAGGAAGAGCTGCGCCATTTTTGAAAGGTCTGAGCAGTGCCCGTGGGAACAGTGTGCACGATGGGAAAGGCCTGCTCTGGCCTGCTGCAGGGAGGTGAGCTCCTGCAGGGACAGGTGCAGGTGCTATCTGGGGCACGTCTTTGATCTCCAATGCAAGTTGGGTTTTTAGTTGTGATCAAGACCATCATCACCACACAAGTGTCAAGTTTTCTAGATATTCACTTAAAGATTATGAGTCTTTAAAAATGTCAGTTGCATTGTGACTCATAACTATCTATTTTTCTGCGCACGACCAAGAGGATGAGGTCTTGCTCCTTTTCAAATTAAGAAACGTCGGCCCCTTTCCAGTTCCTTATATTCTTCTCCCCTATTGACCCTCTTTCAGGAAACTAAATACTCGAAGTTTGCTTGGTGTGTTCATTTTAATGCTAGAATTGCTTTGTTTCATTTGGAGGACTGATGACACTGACTGATTGTGCTGGGCTTAGGTGTCTGGGAGAGGATCCTTTTCTACGCCTCCTTCAACACATGTGTGCAGGACCCTCCCCCTGAGCACGAACCCAACGTGGCAGGAAACACACACACAAAAGGTGAGTGCATGAGATGCTGCCCTTGTCCTGGGAAAACTTAGATTTTAGTTGGGTATGTGGAAGCACATGCACACACACACACGCACACGCACACGCACACGCGCACACACCAGAGTGACATACTAAAGTATAGAAACCTATGAAACAAAGTACAATCAGAAATCTTCTTAGGAAATTTAAAAAGGGATTCAGGCTTTGGCAACAGGGAGCACATACAGCTGATTCTCTTACTTAAAACACATAGAAACAGAAAAATATAATTTCTAAAAAATGCATACCAGAAAAAAAAAACATATGGGGAAAGCTGGGTAAAGGGTAGAGAGGGCATCTCTGCATTATATTTGCAGACTCCTGTGAGTTTATAATTATTTCAAAATTCAAAATATTCAAAACTTTTATTCATTTATGCATCCATCTACCTATATCTGAGTTCAAATAAAACATCTCCAGGTGCAAGGAATTGTTTTCTAAGTGAGTTGAAGCTAAATCCATGAACTACCACTGCTCTGGCCAGGTTACTTGGTATAACCTGGGAGACAGAGGCTGGGATTAAACACCCCAAGATATTTTGGCCTCAGTCCCAAGAAAGACAGGGAGCTGGGACTGGAGCACCTGCATAAGGATGTGACTTACGAGGTGTTGCAAGAAGAGAAAACAGACTCACGTGTGATGGTTAATTCTGGGTGTCTACTTGACTAAATTAAGGAATGCCTAGAAACCTGGTAAAGCTCTCTTTTTAGGTGTGTCCATGAGGATGTTTCCAGAAGAGAATAGCAAGAGATCCTGAGTGCACTGGGTGGGAAAGACCCACACTCAGTATGGACAGGAACCTTCCAATCTGCTGCGGGCCCGGAGAGAACAGAAACAGAGGAAAAGACTAATCGCTCTCTTTCTATTTTTGCTGGAGCTGGGACACACTCTTCTGTCCTGTCCTGGTCATCAGAGCTCGAGACTGTTCACCTTTTGGGCTCCAGGACTTACACCAGCAGCACCTCCTGGCTCTCAGACCTTTGGCCTTGGGCTGAGAATCACATCATCAGCTTCCCTGCTTCTGAGGCTTCCGGACTTGGACTGAGCCATGGTACGATATCCAGTTTGCAGAAAGCCTATCATGGGACACTTCGGACCTCATGATCATGTGAGCTAATTCCCCTAATAAATCCCCTCTCATATATCTATGTACACATCCTGTTAGTTCTGTCTCTCTGGAGAAGCCCGACTAATACACCACTGCTTCAGGAAAATAGCACGGAGTCTTGATATTTACCTAGGTATATTTTTAGTGGGGGAAATGTCCCTTAAAATCAAGTAAAACCCAAGCTGTCCCACAAAACGCTGTGTGGTCTACACTTTTACTCTCCAGGGGTATATATCCCAAGAGCTGGGCCAGAGACAGGACAATAGGGAAGCCAATGTCACGCCCCTCAGTGGGGACGTATTCCAGGCTGAGGTGCACATTGTCAACCAAATCCAAGCTGAAGGGAAACAAAACAGGAACAAAACATACAAAACAAAAACAAGCCAAAAAGTGACCCCAAGAACTGCAAATATTAGAACAATACAAAAAAATTATAAAATAAATGTCGTGAAAATGATCAAAGAGGGAAAATGATATGGTGATTACGCAAAAGTGAAACAGAATTACCATGTGACGCAGCAATACCATTTCTGGGCATATACCCCAAAAGAATTAAAAGGCGGTTTTAAAGAGGCATTCGTACACCAGGTCCATTGCAGCTTTGTTTACAATAGCCGAAAGGTGAAATCAACCCAATGACAGATGAATGGGTAAACAAAATATGGTATTTAGATACAATGGAATATTGAATAATTTAAATACTGAATAGCCTTAAAGGGAATACAATTTAGACACATGCTACTGCATGGATGAATCTTGAAGACATTTCTAAATGAAAGCCAGACCGAAAAGCACAAATATCGTGTGATCCCACTCATATAAATATCTAGAATAGCCAAATTCGTAGAGACAGAAAGTAAACTGGAGGTTACGAGGGGCTGAGGTGAGGGAAAGAGGGAATGGGAACTGAGTTTCAGTTTGGAATAATGCAAAGGTTGTGGAGACAGATGGTGGTGATGGTTGCACAACAATGTGAATGTATTTAATACCCCAGAACTCTACACCTAAAAATGGTTACGATGATGCATTTTCTTTTTTGTATTTTAACACAATTGTTTAAAAATTCTCAAAGAGAATAAAAGAAGAATCTGGTGATGAAGAAAAAGTCATAATGAAAGAAGATGACACTATAAAAATGTAAATTTGAGTCATTCAAGCACAACAATTTTGGGGGCAGAATGAAGTTGACCTTAATTTTTAGCAATCACCCAATTATCAGTGCAGTGGCTACTGTAGCTAACACTGATCCATTCGGGACGGGTTCACGCCTGACACCTGCAACTTCATAGCCACACCCTCCAATGAAGGAGGTGCAGTGACTATCCCCAGTTTATAGGTGAGAAAACTGAGGCATCGGCAGGTCTAATGTGTGCATCTATATTCCCAATAATCTATGAAGCTGAAATTAGAATCCAGATTGTTCTGGCATCAAAACAATACGTGCAGCAGATGAAACACACTCATTGTAAAAACAATAATTTGCACTGAGGGAGTTTGCTCCGTTGATGAGTTTTCATAAATATTCCTTTACCTGAACTGAGTAGAAAAATGTGATTATTTAAGCCAGGGAAAACTAAAGATAAAAATGAGTTTGGTGGGTAAAAGTTGGAGGAAGTGGTGCTGGCTCTGCAGAGAGGAGAGTACAGCGGCCCACCCCTTCCCAGGCCTGTCGTCCCTCCAGGTGTCATGGATGCAGATCACTTACCTTCTTGCCTGCATTCTGAAGATGAGATGGAATGACATGTTCATGACCAGAAGGCTACCTGAGTGGCCAAGAGGGAAGAGAAGGCAGGTCGCCTGAGCCCTGAACTGTCTCCTACAACATGTATCTGCAGACTGGGACAGAACTCCTGCAGAAATCCCCAGCAGGTCAACTGTGTGTCTCCAGATACCAGGCCAGGGCTCCCACATCGTGCCTGTGTGTTGGAGTTGTTGAGGGTGGATGGGACTGGTTCAGTTTCCTTGGGCTGCTATAACACATTGCCAAAAATTAGTTGGCTTAGCATAACAGAAATGTATTCTCCCATAGTTCTGGAAGTTGAAAGTCTAGAATCAGGCGTTGACAGGCCCACGTTCCCCCCCAAAAGCTTGAGGGGAGAAGGCTGCCTTGTCTCTTGCAGTTTCTGGCTCCGTAGCTGTGGCTGTACCACTCCCATCTCTGCCTCTGAGGTCTGAACTTCTCAGTGTCTTTTCCTCTGGGTAAATGTATAAATTAGAAAAGTCACTCCATGTGGGGAGATGTCGCATTTGGTACCTCATTATTTGGGGCCTGCTGAGACCTTAGTCTAGTTATAAGTCTGTAAACAAAGAGGTGTGGTGGGTAGGTACTGAGAAGAGTCAGGAAGATCTTCCCAAGCAACTGGCTCAGAGAGGACAGTCGGTGGAACAGGTGCCCTTATCAGCAAAGAGGACTCATTAGAACTTAGGAGCTCAATGTCCTCAGCTTCATCAGAATCTTCCCATATATCCTCATTCCAATTTTTAGGATCCCATTTCTTCTACTCAATGCCTCACTTTGACATTAGACACACTTCCAAGTCAGAAATTCAAATTTCATTACATTTCAGCCACTCACAGATGAGCCTCTGAGTCTGATTCTAGAAATCTCTGTCCTGCAGCTACAGAAGGTAAAGATTTCTTCCAGGGCAGACGTAGATAATTTCAGGTCATTTTTGCAGAACAAGCACATTCTTTTCTTCCCCTCTTTCTCCAGCATAGTTTGGAGACACCCGCCCACCTCTTCATAATCCCTAGTTCGACTAAAATGTTCTGATACCATACAGCTGGTTACTCAAGACACTACCTCTTAATTACAAGTATTCAGTGGCCATATTTTGTGTATCTCTGTTGCCATGTCATGACATAACTATCAGCAATTTCTTTACTACTGGAAATTGAGCCATTAATGCCTTTAAATTTAGTCAGCATAAAGAGTCAGTCTCAGAAACCCCAAAACCAATTCAGAAAACTCATAAAACTTATCCTTGAGAGTCTGTTTCTCTAGAATTGATCCAGGTCCCAAACTCTGCCTCATTTGGAGTTTCAGCCGAGAAACAACCAGTAGAAGGCATATAGATAGAGGCGTGGAGTGAGAGAGACAGGGATTGACTGCAAAGAGTTAGCTCACACTGTTGTGGGGATGCTGAGAAAATCTGAACTATCTAGGGCCAGGCAGCAGCCTGGAAACGCTAAGGCAGGAGATATGGCTGACCACCGATGAAATCCCTTCTTCCTCTCAGAAACCTCAGATCTGCTCTGAAGACCTTTCAACTGATTAAGTCAAGTCCACAGATTATCAAGGGTGATCTACTAAAAGCCAACTGATTGTAGTTGTGAACCACATCTATAAACACCTCCATGACAACACTTAGATTAGTGTCTGATGGAATAACTGGATACTACAGCTGGTCAAGTTGACAAAACTAACCACTGCAGGAACTAGTTGAAAAATGGTATTCATCAACCAGCCTCTCTCCCATCAGCAACCTGCAGGAGCTGCTTCCTAGTGTCTCTTCTGGCTGTCTCTCTGTCATACCTGCAGGTCCCCACACATGTACACACAGATGTGCACACATTCATACACACACATGCTCGCTTCCTCTTTTTCTTTTCCCTCTAACCACACTCACAGAACCCTCTGTCTGCCCAGCATTTTGTTTTTCCTTCTTAGTAGACCCAGCTCAAGACTCACACTTTTCCAGAAGTGTCCCTGGTTGTGTGTTACTTGCCACATTGATTACCAGCTTGGCGTCTATGCAGGTACTGTTGTGAAGAAGTAACTGGAGACATATTTTTCCCCTGGGTTCCTGCAACCTTACCAGACCCATCCAGGCAGGGTGCAAAGTCCACGTTACTCGCATCATTGATGGGAAGGTATAGATGAAAGAGCAACAAACAGAGAAGACAGGAATGGATTCTTGCAGCCAGAATTGGCTTTTAAAACTCAAGGGAAAAACCTAAGTTTTAAAATAAAGGGTTTTCATTGCAAAAAAAAAAAAAAAAAAAAAACATAGGTACTAACATAGATTGTGAAAAATAGAAGGACCTAAGGTTCATGCCCTGGTACAGCATAAAAATCCTGAGGGCTTAAAAGAGAATCCAAGGAGAACCTAAAACATTTCTGATGGGTCTTCTGAAGTAGGGGCCTGTGTCCATCCCCCTGGGCCAAGAGCTGCAGAGAGGAGGATTTTAGGGAGATTGCAGAAGAGTTTAGAGCCACTGAGAACAGTGCACTGTGTGTCTTCTGTAGGCAGGAGCGTCCCAGAGTTCCTCTGTTCCCCGCTGGGGCAACTGCTGCACACACTGCACACACCTGGACGGAGAGTGAAGTGTGTGTGGCTTGGGGGTGTGAGAGGCAACCAAGTTGAGTTTCCTATGTGCCCTCAAGAACCAGACAGGGAGGACATGCAGCAGTCCCCTGGGGGCCAGAAGACATGGATGAGGTGTGGCAAAGGCCAGCGTAGACAGGTGAGGGGCAAGGGTGAGAATGCCTCACCCTGAAGAATATGTGGGCCTCTTTGGAGTCTGGAAACTCAGCGGACTTTTGGCACACCTAAAAGATGAAGAAAGATGAAACCAGAAAATCACTAAAATTTACCTTGTGTATTAGTCCATTTTGTGTTGCTATAGCAGAATACCTGAGACTGGGTAATTGAGGTTTATTTGGCTCATGATTCTGGGACGGCTGCATCTGGCACGGGCCTCAGGCTGCTTCTACTAATGGTAGAAAGTGCAGGCAGCAGCAGGTACAAGCAGATCACATGGAGAGAGGAAGCGGGGGTGGGGGGTGCCAGGGTCTTCTAAACAACCAGCTCTCACACAAACTAATAGAGCGAGAACTCACTACCCCCAACACCCAGGGAGAGAATTATTCCTTCATGAGGGATCCATCCCCATGACTCAAACAGCTCCCAACACTTGCCATATTAAGGATCAGATTTCCACATAATTTTGGGGGGGAAAACACATCCAAACTCTATCACCTTGTACTGATGGAGTTCAATCTTCTGTACCCCTGTAGGCTCGGGAGAAACGGCAAGGTGGGTTTTAGAAAAATCACATGGTTTTATTGCATACAAAAGATTGTGGGTTGAGATTTTCCACTTCCTAAACACTCTCCAGCCCTTGCATATATTTTAAGTGCAAATGTTTGTTCATTCACTTATCTAACAAATATTTATTGAGTACCTACTATGCACAGGGCACTATTTTAGGCACTGAGGCTAGGTTACTGAGCAAGATAGATAATGTTTCCTGCTGAGAGAGGAATAAAAAAGCTAAGCAGGATAAATATCTTTAAATGCTCATAGTCTCAACTTTTCCTTTTTTTTAAATTTTAAGTTTTAAATTCCTTCAGATCATACATCTTAAAAAGTTCTCTATTTTTCCCATTTCAACCATTGCTAGCAGAGCTTACTCTTTGTGGAGATTATTGGGGATTTCACTAAAGGTGTGTAAAATGAATGAACAAATTAATGAGTGATTTAGCTTTATAGTGTGAGAAAAAGTATATTTATGAAAATGAGCGAACCAATTAGTCTCAACAGACTGTAGCCATGTCGCCACGTGAGGACTGGCTTGCAATAAAACCATCTGCCGTTCACCCAAGTGCTTAGTTTAACCATGGATTGGTTTACCTTAAATCCACTGATTGCTTTTCAAATGACTATGTTTTTATTCCACCAGAATTCTCTTTAACTTTATGTGAATAGACAGTTCATTTACTTACTGAAACAAGCTATTCCAGGGTCATACCTCACATCAATTCCCAGTCTTGCTTTAGTGCATGAAACCTGCACGGAGCAGGGCTCCCACCTCGACTGTCATAATTCTACAGGAAGCAGGTGAATTTGTAGCTGGCCCTCTGGCCCCACAGTGGTCTTTGCCTCCTTCAGACTTGGAAGAGTGAGAGACATCTCTAAAAACTCAGGATTCTTCAATGGTTTGAGACATTCTTGGCACTCTCCTAATTTATTAATATAGATTTCCATAATTGGCAACTGAACTTTATGCAGAAGGAATCTAAGAGAAGTACAGTTATGTCCATTAATTGTTTATGTAGAAGCAGTGCTATTTAGAATAGTCTCCTATTGAAGATGTGTTCTAAATGAACCAGTATTGATGGAGAAAAATTTTTTTTTCTTAATTGAATTAAGCTCAAGAAGATGGACAACTAAGAGATTGCCAAATTACATGTTAGTGACGACTGCACTAAAGTTTGGGTATTTTAGGCATGTGAAGGCTGCCATGATTATAAGGCCGGATGTGTGCCAATTTTGCTAGTCATATTTTACTTTCCTTATTTGGATCCAGGAGCTATTGCAGAAAGAGGACAGGAGCTCTGCTCCCATCCACCTTCAGATAATTCTGGGACCACAGCACTGTCCTGAGGACCCTCCCTGGGGTTGGGCACACGTCCATCTTCTCTGGAGCTGACCATAAATACCTCAGGAGGTCATTTGCATGCCCTCATCTCCACAGCTGAGATCTCACAGATCAGATAGGCTTGGGAGAGGGAGCAGTGTGGAAAACCAAGGTCTGGAATATAATAAGGGATTTCCTTTCAGCCCATCCTGCTGATTTCTAACTCAAAATGAGGATTTTGGACTCTAGATTAGCTTCTTTAGTCTGGGCTCTTTCCCATGCAGGAGGGCAATTCGGGTTTGTTCTAGCCAAGAGAGCTAACCAGTCAGCCCAAGGTGATTTGGAATCAGGTGTGAGTAGTGATGTGCTGCTGCCTTAGACACTTTGCACTTGAATTCAGATCAGACTGCATGAGCTGACCACGTAGACCCTCCTCTGAGATGAGCCACATGCTGCAGAATTTGAGGAGTGTTTGTTGCGTTTATGCACCTGCCTTTTAATGGACATTATGTACAATCTGAGGAGAAACCAGGGATGGTGCTATAAGGGGCCTAACCCTTCTCTAAATCATCGAGGGCACTACCCTTTCAACGTATTAAATTATCATTTTATTGCTACATCAGGTTTAAAAGATAAATATACATTTTATAGTTAGAAAAGGTTATTTACAATTTATAATTTAATATAACATATCATATCTTGTTATATGTAACAAGATGTACATAATATATAACATTATACAGATATAAATTTATAATGTTTAATATAGTAATATACTTTGTGTTTTTAATTGTTTACTTCTCTTTACAAGAGATAATATATATATGTAGTAATTTGGCTAATCTGTTTAAATTCTCATTGGGCATTTTATCTTTTCTTAGGTGTGCAACCCGTATCTTTCGTTTTTTGCAATACGGTAAACTCAACCTGCAGAGTGGCATTGAGAGGAGTTATTGAGAAGGGGGATGTTCTTCGGTCTTTCTTAAATCTCCTGGGATGAATATTTAATGTCCTGAATACAAGAGAAGATGTGATCAGTGGTTGAGAAGCTGGTGATCCCTTCAGTCACGAGTGGAATACACACATTTGTGCGTGTGTGTGTGTGTGCGCGCGTGTGTGTGTGCGTGTGTGTGCCTGTGTGTGTGCATGTGTGCGTGTGTGTGTGTCTGTGCGTGTGGGTGCCTGTGTGTGTGCCTGTGTGTGCCTTTGTGTGTGCGTGTGTGCGTGTGTGCGTGTGTGTGCGTGTGGGTGCCTGTGTGTGTGCCTGTGTGTGTGTTGAGGATGAGAAAAAGAACAAGGAACACAAGGAACAGGGTGGGGCTGGCTCAGATGCCACTCCCCAAGGTCCCCCGCAGCTCAGGCGAACGTGGGCAGAAGTGAACCTCCCCTCCGAGGCCGCTTTGCAATTCCCAGGGAAGGTAGGGAGATCAGAGTCCACGTGGATCCAGGCTCAGCCATGCGCCCTAACTGCTGGCCCTATACTGGTTTCCACGCAGTGTCCAGAGATAAAACAAGGACTGGAAAGCTGTCCCGTTACCCTCTTCCCAGGTCATAATTACAAACAAGGAAGAAATTCAGGGAAGCATAGTGTGAAAGACGGGAACGGTGGTGGCAGGGACAGGCACATGCTGTTAGAGAGCACGGGCTCCCCAATAATTCCACCGGGAGCCATACTTTTCCTCGCTGTTCTGCATGACTTACCTTCCCTCGGTGTTCTGGCTGGATTCTGCCCAGACAAAACATACTTTCCAGGAAGATCTCACGGAGAAGCACAATGCTCCGTGAAATACTCCAGATGCTCAGAAGGACAGTGCAATCTCTTGACTTCTATATTTCTGTTCCTGTTTTTTATATAAATGAAGGTGAACCAGAGCTGACTGCAAAATAATTTTTCTAAAGAGACACATTAATTTTTTTTTAGTGAAATCATTTAAAATTTTATGACTGAAGGTAAAAGTAATGTAAATTGGAGAATTTGTTTTAAAACTTCAGTGAGGCATGGAGCAGCAAGCCTTTGTGGGGACCTGTGCCTAAGAAGTAACAATGTTATCCTCGCCTTTTTCCCCATCTGGAGCATCTTCCCTTGTAGGATTAGCGTGTTGGGGTGTGCATGTGTGAGCATGTGCACGTGTTGACATTTGCATATCCGTGTGTTACACACACGCAATCTTCCCATTCAGATTGTTTTACAATTTGCTTCTAACCACCAATAATATATTCATTACACTTTCACTTATTTAACAAATATCCATTGCAATAACAACTGCATTTGTTGCGGAACACTGGCACTAAAACTCCTACCAAGGGTCTTTCCTCTACCATGTTATTTTCACATTCGACTCAAAATCTCTTTTGAAACAGGTGGTTAAATTCAAGTTACCCTTCTACAGATAAACATAATATGCTGGAGTTCTAACTCACAGTGCTGAAGACACGGAACGTGAATTCACATACCCTCTTAAGATTCAGACTTTTCAGGAAGAGTTTTCGCTGACTTAGAGCTGAGGTGGGTGACTGTCTCTCGGGGGACAGATACCAAAATGCACAGTGGCTTTCTCTGCATGCTGGGATGTAGAGAATTTCTGCACTTTCTCACAGTGGGCATGCATCAGCTTTAAAAGCCACAGAAACCTGGCCTCTGTGTCCTTGGATGCCCTGCCAATGCCAGCTCCTTACTGCTCCCTGTGATCTGATGTGGCCTCATCTTCCCTCACAAGCTGTGTCACGTCTCACCTCTGTGCACAAAGCACAGAACATCGCAGAGAAACTTCTGCTCCCACCTCTCCCACCCTTTAGATTCCATAAGGCTGGTGAAGGACAGAAGGTGGCTACCTTCGTGGCCTGTGTCTCTGCAGCCTTTACTCATGGGCAGCCCAGACTTGCTGCTCCTGGCCCCGATTATCCCAGGCTGAGTGCAAAGGGCTGGGGCATCAGAGCGAGGATGGAGCATAGGCTGATGCCTGAGCCCCAGTGTGTCTGTTCAGGAGGCTCTGATGTGCAGGGCTCCTCTATCTGGCCCATTGCCCTCCTGGTGTCTGCTGAGGCATGCTACATGAACAAGCTCTCCATCACCTCATTCTAGAAGGAAAGGTACAAGTGAGCAGAGGACTCATCATGAGAATGCAAATCATGTCCCATGGGAGAGAACTGAGAGGTGTTTAGAGATGTTTCCCCTTTTCCAGGAATCAGTAAATTTCTGCTGGAAGTAGCCCCTCCTTAATGTTTCCTCTGTCTGGAAGGCTTTCCTCTCTTCTGAATGCATGTCACACCTTCAAGTCCTTCCCCACCCCAAGCAGGCAAGTGGAGGTAGACACAGCCTGTGAAGGTTGGCTCCCCTGCCTGCACCCCACTTGCCCTGGACCCTGACCTCCTCCAGGGCAGGGGCTACTCTATCACCAGCCCTTAGGCCCTTGCAGGACTGGGAATGTGGTAAGAGCTGGGCAAATGGGCACACCTGTGCCCTGGAGCAGCCCTCCCTTGTAGCTGTGGTCCTGGGGGACTTCAGCTCGGGCGTGGCAGGAGGGAACCGGCTCTCCTGCACTGGACGGGGCTAGAATCTACCGGAAGCTGGGCAACCTGCCTGAACATGGCAATAAGCAAATTCTGCTTTGGAAATTTAACCTTTTTTTGCCCCAAACTTGAAAGTTTCTTCTGCCATGCCCCACTACTCAGAAGGCAAACGTGAGGGTTGGTAGGGAGCTGGCTTCTTACCACTACACTCAGATAATCCACGCATTTCTTCGTTCCCAGAGCTCTCACAACAGCAAAGCCACATGGTCTATTAAAATACACCCATTTCTCCTGTGAATTCCTGAATTAGTTTTACATGGGGGGCAGACTCGTGATTGTGTCTGTGAGGAAAGTCACACATGGGGCAGTCGTAGGACAAGAGGTTGTGCAGCCACTGGGCAGGGAAATCGACTGGTTCAACCACTTTGGGAAACTGGTAGAAGCCACTAAGGCTGAGCACACCCAGCCTGTGACCTGCAATGCACCTCTCAGTGTAAATCCGACAGAATTACATGGAGAAGGACGTCTGCAGAAGCATTCTTTGCAGTAGCCCCAAGGTGGAAATGACCCTACTGTCGCCAGCATGGTGATTAAATGAGTCAGAGTGTGTTCTTGGAATGGAATACTACACAGAACCTAGCAAAGTGAGCTGCAGCCACACACAGCACCATGGAAAGGGGCCACACACAAATGCTGACGGCCAGAAGGGGCCCGACCTAGGTTCTAGGTGCCTGTGATGTCCTTGGTTTCCCTGTGTTCTTTGAAAAAATGTCCTGTGCTATACACTTAGGATTTGGGCACCTTTTCAGTACACATGTTAAATATAAGGCAAAGTTTACATTAATAAGAAAGAAAGTGTAGTGTAAAGTTTGGATTCCAAATCAGGCCAACCTTCATTATACCCCATGGGATGGTCCATCTGACCCCCCCAGAAAACACTCCGTGGTGCTCAGCACTCTGGATACACATAATACGACCCAATACATTCATGTGGATAAGCAAAGAAAAAAGGACTACAATTACCTCCAAGTTCATCTCTCACAGAAAGCAAATATCCGTACTCTTATTCTGGCCCAGGTTAAGATGTGGGATTTCAAGTAAAGAAATCATTGCCCCTTAAAACAGAAGTGGCAACCGTGGCTTAATTGAGAGGGTTTTTTTAGTCCATTTTCCTTACATGGACATAAATGATGTTGGGCCTGTAGCTTTTAACATCTGTTCTTAGTGAACTTCAATAAAAAATTTAAAAACAGTCTCCATGTTTATTAAATTATCACATGATGGTTTTCCAGAAATCACACATTTTCCAGACTCCGTATTAAATGAGAGGTGTTAGAGTTTTGTTTTGTTTTTGGCAAACGTGAGGGAATTTCTTAACCTGTTTTTGGTTATATGAACCAATAAAAACATATTTTTCCTAACTTAGAAAACACTTTTGAAGACTTCGAGCAGCTTGGCACTTAAATGATGTCTGATGCAGAGCTGAGACTTCGCCAAATCAAAGACGCAGTTTAAAGTTAAGCTGGTGTTAATGTTGGTCAATGTTCTTTAAAGTGAATGTCACATTGCTAAGCACAAAAAGCCACCAGCGTGCACCAAGGTGAGCATAAGCTCTTTGGAGACATTGCTCCATGAAACTAGCAACAACTATTTCAAATCACGAACTTCAAGTATATTGGTAAAAGTAACAATTGCCCATTTCTTATGATATTGACAATTCTTTCCGTAGTTACTCAGAACTTCAGTTTTTATTCAGGAGACTCAGAACGTGCCTTTTCTGTGTCAATTGTCCATCAAAATATCAAAATGGAAAGGTAAAAGTTCTGCCCATTGAGTAAATGTCTTGTTTTCTGACAACAGGTATTTTCATATGTTTGTAAATTTGTAAGTTTTTATAATTTGTGTATGTGTGAGTGGGTGTGAACTGAAACACTAACATTCACAGGAAACACTGTGACTGAGGTGTAACTGTCTGAACTTAATCTCTTTTGGGGGGCCACAATGAAAGTAAAGAATTTAATCAGAAAATATCGCAGACCCTGAGAGGCTCCCAAATTTGTCCAGCGAGGACTCTGTACTGCTGTGCGTGGTTAATCCCACTCCAGTGTGTTTGTCTGCATGGATTCCAGGGGGTGCACACTGGTCAGACTTCGCTAATTTACTTTGCTTCAAAGAAGTGGTTGAAAAATGATGATTCCTGATAATAAGCAAGTTCTGCAAGATAGGCATGCTCGTGTGGCTGGTTTATTCTGTTCTTGTTCTGTTTCAGTGCCGGGATCTAATTCAGAAAGAGAAGTTGCAATAGGCCGTCAAGTCTTTCTTTACGTATTTTATTCTGGAATTGTGTCTGTACTGTTTATCCTCACCACATCAACTTTCTCAACACAAATTCTAGGGCCTGTATCTTCTCAGCTGTGCGCATCCTGCCTGATCAGTTTCTCCCCAGGCGTGAAAGTGTGGACGCAGGCACGTTGCAGAGCATAGTCTCAGGTTAAATGTCCCAGGCGGTGGTGCCACTTCCTGCCCCATCAGATCAGAGGTCACAGGTGGGTTTCCGCTCCAAGTGACAGTAAGTGAGGTTGGCTGTGGAGCATTCTCCCCATTGCAAGGATGGAGTAAGCCATGGGGTGCAAGTTTGCACTGTGCATATGTTCCACTAGAAGAGGAACTGGTTTTCTCTTTCTCTCTTAGGCAAGGCTGAATGCTGACGGGTATAATTCAGTAATACCAGCATTAGTTAAAATGTGTCTTCACTCTGAGCCAGGCACTGTTCTGAAAGGGTAGCATGGTCATCACCATCCATGTTGCAGGTAGGAGAGACTGAAGTGCAGCCAGACTGATCTCACTGCCCAGTGTCTCTGCCCTCCTGCCCCTAGAGTGTGATCTGGAGTGCAGGACAAGGAGGGACGGCAGAGGATCCTCTACCCACCACCAGCTCAGCCCTCCCTCCCATCGCTTTCATGGACACGAAGAAAGGATTAAAAACATGGCAACAAGGAAAACTAAATAGAAGAGGGGACCCAGAGTCAGAGCCCGCTGTGGGGGCACGGCAGACTACAGCGGGACTGCGTGGAGAGATGCTGCCCTGCTGCACTCTCGGCTCTCCCAGTAGAGCATCTGCCAGAGCTGAGAGCACGGGGCTCGCCCCTGCTTCCTCTTCCTTGTTTCCAGACGTGGGGACTTTCAGAACAAACCTGTTGCTGGGCTGTCCATCAGATGAGTCGCCCAGCAAGGCCACCAGCCACACCAAAGTGCAGACATCTGGGAAGGATTTCACAATGTTGTGTTGGAGATGATGTGACGGGATGTCCAGGCATCAGTGGACAAGCATGTGCACTGTGTCCATGGAGTATCAGACCACTGGACCAGGAGGTGCACGTGCTGGGAGAGGGCCCTGCCTGTGGCTTCACTGTGAGGGGTCCCATACTCCTGCGTTGGGCAGCTGTAGGGTGGTAACTGAAGGCTTCTCACCTCCTGCCCATGGGTGAGCCTGTGTGCCCTTTCTCAGCCTCCTCTGTCCCGGAGGAGGACCCAGGCTGGGCACTGCCATGCCTAGAATGTGGTGTGCAGAACCTGCCTGTCCTGTCGTGTTTGGGAAATCTGCCTCTTGAGTCTCTGGTCCCATCCACCACGTGGACCAGGGCGTGGGGCTCCCACCCCCTCTGTCTCCTCCTAGCTGCTTTCTCCAAGAGCGGCTGCCCGGCCACCCGCTTCCCGGGGCTCACCACTCAGGGACCACCCCGTCAGGGTCCGGCTCTTTGGTGTCTCTGGGAGAACTCACCTGTCGAGGTCCACCTTTTGCTAACACACGAGCAGGTGCTGTCCTGGGACGGAAACCAGCCGGGGTCAGGTGTCCCTCCCATTCATGCCACCCTCTGGCACAGGACGAGGTCAGCTTAGCACATGAGCGTGTCCCATGGTTGGGAAGCCCCTCACACGTAATCACTGTGCAGGGCAGGGGACCACTGTGACTCCAGACCCTTCCATACAGGAGATCTGCAGATCCCACGGGAGAGAAACACGGCCCCGAGTAGGCTCCACATGTGTTACGATGCCAGTCGCAGCGAAGTCTGTCCTCAATGCAGGGGACAGTCTTGTGGCTGTATCCACAATGCTGGTCGCTCTGTGCACACGCTTCTTCCCTGCATGCTGGACACCAACCCGCGAGAACAGCAGACGCACACGGGTTTGCTATGCGGCCAGCCCAAGGCAAGTTCGGTCCCCCATGCTAGGGCCTCAGCCAGCCTCCTGCCTAACCGGAGACCAGGTCATTAGGTCCACACACCAGGAACACACCTGGCGCTCACAGCAAACTGCTCACTAAGAATCGTGTAACTGGTTGTTGGACCACAGGATTTTCAAATGATGAAATCAGTCACCAGCTCTCTGGGTTTTGTTGGGAGAGTCCCGTGGACTCTGGACCCTGTGGGGACTCTGGACTCCATGCAGCCTCCTGCCGTCCACCCTCAAGGCCCGCGGGTGTGGCCCCCCTGCTCATCCACAAAAGGCTTAATTCTGTGTGTGTGTGTGTGTGTGTGTGTGTGTGTGTGTGTGTGTGTGTGTGTGTGTGTGTGTGTGTGGGTTCGCGCGCGCCCATGCGAGCAGACACAGGAGAGGGCATGAGCATTACGGGTGAGGACGCAGAGGCTGGCATCCTTTTGGTTTAGGTGGTAACGCCTGGGCTCTGCCATGCGCAAGCCCTTCGGTGCGTTCTGTTACTTGTCCTCCTTGCTGCTCCCAGTGAGGGGATCCGCCTGGGCTCAGTGTCTGCACGTGAGGGAGGCTGAACACCTGCTGTTTCTGGGAACATTCTCTCGACTTTTAGGTGTGCTCGTGAAGGGCCCAGGCACCCCTGGTCACACTCAATTTCAGTGTCTCTCTCAGGCTGTCTAGTCCCAGGGCTGTGCCATTGGTACCCAAAGCAGAGATCGTTTTGCCTAAGTGTGCTCGGCTTGACCGTGTCTCCTGCTCTCTCCACTGTGGACAGATGAAATCAGACTTGATCAAATGTACACCTCAGGGTGTACATCAGCATCAATTCCACTTGTGCACTGAGGAGCACTGAGAAGTACCTTGTTCCACAGACAGACATGGGGCTCCTTGTACCTGCAGGTGAGTTTGGGTGCACAGAGGAGAAGCCTGGAGCTCTGGGTCTCCAGAACTCCACAGCTTGTGGAAGTGAACAGATTCTAACTGGAACCCCAGAGTTCTTCCCACCATGTGGAAACAAGAGGAGGGAATCAAAGGGGGCGTGTCCCACTGGGCAGAGCTGTCTCAACAGTGCCTGGGGGGAGTCCGAGGCCATAGGGAAGCAGGACTGCAGGTCCGTTATTTCAGGGCATTGCTCCAGTGTGATTCTACCTCTGATCCCCTCCATCCATTCAGTCTCCACCTCACCACCTGGGGTGGGCTGCACGATGGCCCCAAACCCTGGAACCTGCACATGTGACCTCATTTGGAAGAATGATCATTGCAGCCGTGTTAAGAATCTGGATATGAGGAGATCATTCTGGTTTACCTACGTGGGCCCTAATCCAATGGCAGGTGTTCTTGTAAGAGACAGAGCGGAGCAGAACAAAGAGGGCAAGGTGCTGCGACGACAAGGCAGAGACTGGAGTGATGTGTCTACAAGCCAAGGAACAGCAAGGACTGCCCGTAGTCACTAGAAGCCTGGGAAGAGGAAAGGAAGGATCCTCCAGAGGCTTTGGAGAAAGCTCCACCATGCCGACAGTTGGACCTCTGTGAGATCGGACTCCTGTTGCTTTGAGCCACCCTGTGGTCATTTGTGTCAGCAGCCCCGGAAAACTCACTACCAGACAGCCCCTTGGCCCTCCCCGACATCCCGTTGCTTTGTGCACTGCGGGCTGCTGCGACCTTGCGGTCCTCATCCTTCCAGTCTTCTCCCAGCTGCCCAGGAACCCTCTTGTTTCCACGAACTTTCTGGTCTTCTCTCTCTCTCTCTCT
Organism: Cynocephalus volans; assembly: GCF_027409185.1. NCBI lineage: Eukaryota > Metazoa > Chordata > Mammalia > Dermoptera > Cynocephalidae > Cynocephalus > Cynocephalus volans. Next base: position 3,033,049 of record NC_084461.1, on the reverse strand, counting down.
CTCTCTCTCTCTCTCTCTCTCTCTCTCTCTCTCTCTCTCTCTCTCTCTCTCTCTCTCTCTCTCTCTCTCTCTCTCCCCCCCTCCCTCTCTCTCTCTCTCTCTTGAACCTAGCCTACTGCTAAGTGCTTCATTCAGTAAATTCTCCAAATTCTCAGGAAAAAGAGCACCAGCGTTTTCAGTACTTAGCACTGTGCCAGCCCATAGTAGGTGCTCCTTACGTGAACAAAAGGAAAACCTGATGATGAAAGCCAACGGCCCCTGGGTGGGCGCCGACCCTGATTTCATCATGGACGGGGAGAGTCTCGGTTTGCAACACACATGCATGGGGCGGATGGTTTACTCAGAGGGGGCTGCGGGCTTGCAGGCTCTGCTGTGGATGTGCAGAGAACATTAGCTGTGGAGGCAGAGGTGGAAAGACAGCTAGTACCTGTACCAACCCTTGTCCTTCTCGCCCTGCCCCCCACTGTCTTTCCCTGTGGTGGCTCTCCCTTCCATGGGATGTGAACACAGAATCCCTGGGATCCTGGAGCACATGTTGGGGACCAGAACTTCCCAAGTGCTGCTCCAGATGCCCTGGATTTCCCCTTTCTCTTGTCTCAGCTGCTTGCACAGTGACCAGCTCTGCACAAGCTCCAGCCAACTTCATGCAGATGCAACCAGATTGTTGACCCCATATCTGCACTGAGCAAGCTGCAGCCCCTGCCCTGAGGTTCTCCGCTGAGGCCTCCGTGGGACTCACTCAGTGCCTGGGAGAAGAATCACCTTGGAGACAAGTCTGTGACAATGAGAACTAGAAGTCAGGGAATTAACTCTTACCCTATCCTCCTCCCCACGACTGTCCCTGAGGGATTGTTTGTCGGTGGATGGAACAATTTAGTGCGACAGTCAGTGGCCATCTGGATGGACAGACCTCTGATGCCAGGATCCCACAGACCCAATTTGTCCCCCTGGAGATGCAGAGCCCTGTAGGTCCAGAGCTGAAATCAATGCATGACAACATCATGCACAACTTACACAACCTTTTCCAATAGGAGGGCTGACTCTAGACAACCTCTCCACATGTTCCTCTCTGGACCCTGACACTGACCATCCTCTACTTGTGGAGAGCTCCTTAGTGAACAGCAGAGAGCCAGAATCTCTAAGATCCAGCTGAGCCAACCAGCGCCTCATGGGACTGTAGCTCTTGGCCTCCGCCTCACCAGCAGTATTCACCTGGCTGGGAGGAATCCAGCTCATTGCCACTGTTGGCGTCAAAGTCAGCACTATGGAAACCCACCAGATCTATACCTTGGCATCACATCTTGGCTTCAGGCCTTGACACCTCCACCAACCAAGCTGCACTTCTTGGTATATGTTGGGCAGTCTATGCCCAGGGGTGGGAGCTGTGATCCAAGCTGCTGAGAAAAACAAAAAACAAACAAACAAAAACTAATGGGCATTGCTCTGAACACAGGGGTGTGAAATACTGGAGCCCACACATAGCTTGTCGATTGTGAGCAGGTCAGTATTCCAAGGGGCCTGCCTGGCACAGTGGTTTGGAGAGGGGGGTGGGGCGTGGAGCCCGGCAAGGCTGGTCAGCACTATACACGTGTCGCAATACCGCTCAGCCTGTTGGCATGCACACACTCTAATCCTCAGCAATACTGGGCACAAGGGCGGGAGAGGCGATCTGTAACTCTTACCCCTTCCAGCTAACACACTGGGTGTATGTTTGTATGTGTTTTATACGTGTTTGTGTGCATGGATGTGTGCCTGTGTATTCCCTACTTGGGTGTATGCATGCCTTGATCAGAGATACTATGTTGGGTAGACAAAAATCCCACCTGATCTTAGAGATACATTTTCTGTTTCTTCAAGAATATAAATAACTCCAAATTCTAGAAGTAATTATGTGTTGGAAATATGATAAACTTGAGAAAACAGAATTTGGAATACATTTACAGCTTTATAAAACACACACACACAAACCATCACTGGGCTAACACCCACAAGCTGGAGTTTATCTAGGGATGCCCAGGAAGTTTTAAACATGTGGCAAATGGACTCGAAGGTGACCCCCAATACCCCTCACCTGAGTGTGGCCAGGCCTGTCCAGTGATGTCTGGTAAAGGTGACGGTGTCACATCTGTGACTATATCATGTATGTACGATATCTTGCTAGCAACTCACTCTGGGACTTCTCTGCCTTGCTGGCTTGAAATATAAGTGTCCATGTTAGGAAACCCAGATGACATGATGCTAAGGGGGATGTCTGTTTGTCAAGGACAGCCTCCCTTCGATGCCAGCAAGACTGTGGCCTAAGTTTCTAGAACCACAAGGATATGAATTCTGCCAACAACCAGAGCAAGCCTGGGAGCACACCCTGCCATTGTCTTCTCCAGTTGAACTCCAAATGAGCACCCAGCCCCTGCTGACACCTCAGCCCTGGCCCTGCAGAGGACTCTGCAAACTCTGCTCAGACTCTCAACACACAGAGTCTATGAGCTAAAAGCACATGGCTTTGAGCCATGAAATTCCTGATAATTTTTCATGCAACAATAGAAAACTGTTCTACTGTCATGATGTTAAAAAATGTGTTAGAAGAACTGGATGGTTAAAGAAATCCTGAGTTAAAACTTCTTCTAAACTGAACAATCTGCTACTCCACTAGTGTATCTATTTTGTAAATCAAAACTCTCAAATAGTCACTTTCTTAAAGCAAGATATTATTTTTCATGGGTGATGTCTACCTGTCATGGGGCTTTGAAATGGCCTTGGAAATAGTATTTATACAACTAAAATTTCTACAGAATAAAATGTCTTTCTGTTACGTTTGTAAAATTTGTACAGGACACAAGTTAATTCCTAAATTAACTACACATTTCTGCTGTAAAGAAATTGGACTTGAATATTTTGAACATAGCCATCGTTTGTGTAGTTATGGGAGGAAGAGAGGGAAGGGAGTAAAAGGAAAGAGCCTGTGGGAGCATGCAAGAAATTGACACGAGTGTGTGCAGATAATCACTGGGCACACAGCAGAAAGGAAAGTGACATTAACACTGTTTAGTTACTAATTCTCTTTCTCTGCCTTAAGTTCAAGGCATTCCTCGATGTTTTCAGCAAAGCATGCGGGCACCTATGAACAGTTCTGTATCCCATGGTTTATGTGTATGTGTTTCTGCCTTCCGCAGCGTTATCTAGTATGGAAACTAAATTGAGAAAACCAGCTAAATTAAAGCTAATCAGGGCTTCATCGCGGCACAGCACGGCGGATAATATTCCGCTGCTCCACGCAATTAAATTCTTCAATTATTCTAAGTGTTATTATGCTAATTTAAAAGGCCAGGATTATTAGAAAAATGTATAAAGAATTATGCTCAGTTATAGCATTTTATTTATGTGATTTCACGTTAAATTATTTAAGGTATGGAAATTATTGGAGTTATCAGCGTGTGACTGCCGCCTGCCCCACTGGCAGCCAGCAAAGCTGAAGGGAGCGTGTGTCCCGGGGGGTCCTGTCGCAGCGTGAGGGATGGGCTGCCGGCCCTGCTGGAGGACGCCTAATGAAGGCAGCGGCTGTCCCCAGCCACCGATGGGCTCGGGCAGGCTGCGTCCCCAGAGGAGCACACCTCTCTTTGTTGTGGGAGCACCGCCGTGTGCATCTCCCCTCCTTCATTTGAAAGAGATGTGAGAACAAGCCAGGGGCTGGGAAGAGGAGCAGGCTTCGGAGGCTGCAGCCAGGAGCCCACGGTGCACCCTCCGACGGCCTCCGGAAATGGGCCTTTATTTTGTAGAAAAACTGTCTCAAGCTTAAGTAAGAACAGTGGCGTTGTTCATCTAGAGGGAATTTTCTTTCAAACACAAACACGATTGCATCTTTCTTTTTTCCTGCTTTCTCTCTTGCTCTCCTTTCCTTAAAACACCTGCTCCCCTTCCCCTCTTTTCCTTCCCCTCCCCCTCTCTTCTCGTTCCCCCCCTCCCTTCCTTTCCTGTTATCTCCTACCTTTTCCTCACTTCTCTCCATTTTTTTTGGTACAGAAGGATGCACCTATCTATTTTTTTGAACCTTCATTTTCTTTAACCGTCCTTTCAGCAAACAATGTGACATTTGCCCTCAAAAGTTTTGAAACTCGGGAGCAGACACACAGGACCCAGGAGGCTCCGACCATCCGCCCGCACCAGCGCTGCCCACCCCTGGACCCAGGCAGCTCCAACCACTCCCCCTGCACCTGCGCTGCCCACCCCTGGACCCAGGCGGCTCCGACCACTCCACCCGCACCTGCGCTGCCCACCCCTGGACCCAGGCAGCTCCAACCACTCCACCTGCACCAGCATTGCCCACCCCTGGACCCAGGCAGCTCCAACCACTCCCCCTGCACCTGCGCTGCCCACCCCTGGACCCAGGCAGCTCCAACCACTCCCCCTGCACCTGCGCTGCCCAACCCTGGACCCAGGAGGCTCCGACCACTCTGCCCACACCAGCGCTGCCCACCCCTGCAGCGGCTGCGTGCCTGCTCCGGCCCCGGCCCTCTGTCCCCCGGGGTCCTGGAGTGGACGCTGCTCCCGCACCCCCTTCCCCTTCCTCGGGTGCTGCGGGTGTCTCGCTCGACCTGCCCAGCAGCCGCCTCCTTTACGCACTTGTTCTTGGCTCCGCTGCTCACCGCCCCGCAGTCCCACGAGGTCGGAGGCCTTCGACCTGGAATTGGCACAGCCGCCCCCGCGCATGGCCAGGGGCTCCGTCTCTCCACGCCGAGCGCACCAGGTGCCCTCGGAGCACAGCAAGACCCCGAATCCCAAGACCCGGGTCCACTCCCAGGAAGCACAGTACTGCGGGGTGGGTCCCCAGACTAGGTTCTGGGCATCGCCTAGATGTCAGAGGGGCGGCAGCTTTTGCCCAACAAAGAGAGGTAGGGTCAGGTCAGGGAGCAGACACTGAGACGGGCATGCCAGGAGCTTCCCGACCACCTGCCTCCCTGTGCTGGAGGGATCCATACACGCCCAGCACCCCAGAAAGCCCACCGGTACCCAGGAGATACGCTGGCATCCGCGAGGGTGCTCCGCTGTCGCCAGGCTCGAGAGTGTAGTTCCCCCAGTGACTCGGGACTAGAGTCTGAGTCCCATTGTTGTGTTGGTGCCGGGGCGACCTTCCTCATGCTTCCCCCACGCTGGGACTGGGCATAGTGGGGACAATGAGGCAGACAGGTCTTGAGAGACGTGCAGACTGGCTCAAGGACCTCGGTGGCCTCCATGATGCGTCTGCCCGACCTGCCTTCCATCTCTTCCCCGTTTGGGGTGAGACTTGCATCAGGCATGATGGCTCTTCCAGCCTTCCTGGCTGGCTCCCTCTTTTTGTTTACATGAAAATTTCTCCTGATAAAATCGTAGCGTGCTTAGTCCGTTTTACCATCTGCTTTGCAGGGGCCCTGGACTAACTAGCGCTACTGGCATTGCCCTGCAAAGGCTGACACGCCAGAACTTCGGGAATTGTGCAAGTTTCTCTGGGCTGCTTTGCTCTCTCATCCCAGACCCAATCTTGCAACACTAGGAACAAGACCGTATATGGCAGGCATGATGTAGCAAAGATCTCCGTGTAGATTAGATAGGTAGCTGCGGATCTCACAGTTCACTTCTCTGAGATGATAGGACAGGTTCTCAGAGTATGCCACATTCTGTGTGTTTGAGCTCTATGGAAACATTTGCTCTGAATTATAAACCATCTCTGGTTAAATAAAAATCTTTGTAAAGTGGCACTGAAGAAAACATCAAGCTTTAGATAATCATAATTTTACCACTGCTCCTGTGTTTTAGCCTCATCACTGGAGAATGTCCAAAAAATAAACATGGCCTGACCCAGGAGCACTTGGAACAGGAAGGAGCCGCCTGCGAGCAGGTAACAGGGAGGTGCTAGGACAGGACTTTCCGGGTGTTTCTCGCATTCCTCTGCCCAGTGGGAGGAGTGCCAGCTCCATGTGAGGGGGCCACTAGGCACCATCTATGGAGGTGACTTTACTTTCCCAAGAACGTGTTAGAGAACTAGGCAAGGACCGGCACCGAGCACAGGAAGGACTGTGCTTTTGCAAGCAGCCTCCCAAACAAGGGGCTTCTCAGAATCTAGGGAAGAGACTCAGGAAAGGGTGAGGCCTGGCCACAAGGGCAGAGCTTCCCTGCAGGGGTTAGAGGGGAGGGGAGAGGCACCCACAAGTCCAGAAAGAACAGCTCAATGCCCAGCCTGGATGGGCAGCATGGGGCCAGGAGGAGTACAATGGCCCTCTGACTCTCCCCACCGTGGCTCACCTGGGTGCAGGCTGCACGGTCACCAAGGAAGGGGTCCAGGCTCCACCAAGCCAGCCACAGCCCTCATGCTTCCTGAAAAGAATCCACCTATGTCTGCGGAAAGGGGGGCACATCTCTCCACTGAGGACGGTGGGGAGTTTGAAAACTGGTCCAGAACATGGAAGGAGATCCGAGCAGGTTGGGTGGTATCAGAGTGAAGAACATGGCCTGTCAGGATAGAGGCAGCAGTAAGACCTCACTGTCAGGTGACGAGAAAGGCAGGACAGTCTTCTTGCATCAGTGGGTGTAAACAGATGCACGTGGCTGGCCAGGACCCCCAAGGAGGAGCCGAGGGAGAGCCTCATTCATTCACTGCAGAAGAGAATATGTGTGTTCTGCTAGTGTGTGCTTCGCTAGCTCGTTCGTTCTGTTGATGTTTCTTGAGTGCTACTCCCTCCCTGCAGGCAAGCATACAAAGGTTGGCAGGACACAGTCCATGCCCTGGACAAGATCACAGTCTGATAGAGACTGCTGTAGAGAGAGAGGCACAGGGCACTGTGGGACCCTGCAGGCCGGTCCTAAGCCAGAGTTGGGTGGGGCTGGGGGACACGGGGCCATGGTGCATCCGTGTAGACCTGGCTGAAAAATGGGTGGTCTGCTTTCATGGGGAAGGTGTACTTAGTATGTGATAGCTTCGGGGCCAGGACCCATGGATTCTACTGACCAAACTATGACCCCCAATGTGCCTGGGACAAGTGCCATTTGGAGAAGAAATGTGCAGGGGCAAATAAGCAGAAGTAGAAGAGGATTTGTTTAAGACCTATATCTGGATTCCATTGTCACTCAGTATTTTGAATGAGAGTGATACATTTGACCATAGAGACCAGCAGAGGATAATTCAAATGTCCAACAGTTTACATTATATTATGCCACGTACAGAGCAGTAAAATGGGGCTTTTGATTTTCATTCTGGAAAAGAGTGTCTTTTAAGGACATGACAGGCAGCTTTGGTATCAGTGGCTGCCCTATGGAACAGGGAGCAAGACAGCACGGTGATTGTGCAGACCCGGACTGCGGTTCCAGGCATGGATGCCACAGAAAGCTGGATTCCATGCACTCCATGGTGGATGCATATGCAGCTTTCCACTAATGCAGCTTACCTGGGAATGGAAGGGTGAGGGCTGGATCCTTGGGAGGTACAGATTCTCCTGGCTGGAGGTGCTCAGGCTCCCACCAGGGACGCTGTTAGATGGTCAAGTTGAATGAGACAGCTAAGATTCTTCTTAAATTTTTAATTGCTGCATTCTATTTTCAGCTCATTGCTTCCAATGACCTAATGCACAATGCCTCTTTACATGATACTTGTTCTCTCCCAGATAATTAATTTGCAAACTTGAGCTAGGACCTGGAAAGCTAAATTCTTTCTTTATGATACGAGTTTGCATAACTCCAGCTGTGGCCAAGTGCATGGATAGGAAGGTAGACTTCACCATCTGGGGAAACATTCCACACTCATCAAACCTTATACTAGACTAAAGGAACTTCATTTTAATTCCTGATAGAAGTCTTGAATACCAAGTCCATACTTTAAGAATTTACATTGGCCTAAAAAATCATGCATGCTGGAAGAAGCACTGTCTCCTGATAGGAGCCAAAGGGGGGACACTGTGACCAGAGTGTGCAGCCCAGATCTGAGCCCAGCTCTTTGCCACACAACTGAATGTGCTATGGTCCCCAAGGTTCAGGAGCCATTTATACCCATGCTTAGTGTAGTTTTATTATTTTATTTTTAAAGAAATCTTTTTTATATTTTTTTAGAAATTGGACAGAAAAAGATATTCTATGGGGTTTTTGCCACATGGGCTCCATAGATCTCAGCATGGTCCACTGCTTTTCCAGTGAAGCCCTTGGCCCCTGATGGTTTTTGAGTCCATGTGAACAGCTCTGGTTATAGCCCCTGATGGAGAGGTGACCATGGAAATTCACCCAAAAAGGTCGTAAATCTGACCCTATGTTGCAGCCTCAGCAAAAAACCTAAGCACGGAGCAGGCTGGAAAAGTGATTTATCCTTCCACAAGGAGAGCAGCTCCACCTGCGTGGCGATTCTCTGGGTGCACGGCTCCAACTGTGTCAACAGCGAAACTGAGACCCCAGGGGGGAACGGGGTCCACACAAGGAACCGAGTCTCAGCCAAACAAAGTGTAAGTCACGAGGAGCTACACGGAGCTCACCTACGCAGAGAAAGTTCTGTCTTGTCCCTAAAATTTGTTAGAACATACTGTGCCCTCACTGTGCCCCTGCTTTCCATAAATGATCTCAGGCAACTGCACAACGAGTTGCCAGACAAATCACAGGAGGCCCTGTTAGATTTGAATTTCAGATAAACAAGGAGCTATTGCTTAGTAAAAGTACCACATATCGCATGGGACATCCTTGTATTGAAAATGATTTGTTGTTTATTTGAATTTCACATTTAACTGGGAGTCTTCCATTTTTATTTGCTGAATCTGGCAATCCTCCGCTTGAAGTAATTCTCACACACCTATCACACCTTCTCTGTAGGTCACAGTCTGCTCTGCACATGGGCCCGTGTCAACGGAGATGTTGTCCTATTTGCGTTCCGTTCCAATGCTTTGCACACCAAAGCAGAAAGCTTACATTTTATAAAATTTGAGAGTGCCTGACACATTAAAAGAAAATGCACTAGCATTTTTTTGTGTGGGTGGATGTATGAGTTTGCTAGTGCTGCCTTAATGAAGTGCCAGAGATGGAGTAGCTTAGACACAATTTATTCTAGCACAGTTCTGGAGGACAGAAGCCTGAGATCGAGGTGGCAGCAGGTTTGGTTTGTTTGGAGAGCTGTGAGAGAAAATCTGTTTCAGGCTCCTCTCATAGATCCTGGTGGCCGTGGGCAATCCTTGGTGTTCCGCGGCTTGTGGAATTATTTCCCCAATCTCTGCCTTAATCTTCACATGGTATTCTCCTTCTGTGTGCATCTGTGTCCAAATTTGCTCTTTTTCTAAGGACACCAGTCTTATTAGATTAGGACCATCCTAATTTCTTCATTCTAACTTGATCATCTCTGTTGTACTCCATCTCCCAATTCGAGTACAGTCACATTCAGAGGTGCTGGAGGTAGGACTTCAACATACAAAATTTTGTGGGATATAACGTAACCCATACCAGTGGGTTATACTTTTTGTGGGGCAGAGAGTACATCCACCCATGTGATGAACTAAAGGACAAGAACTTTCTGAGCATATTCTCCCAGACTCAGGAGAATGAACGTCTTGCTCAAGTTGATTTATTGTTAAGCAATCTTTAAAACTGAAAGTGCACTGTATGCCTGATGTGTCCACTTCACTGTTCACAGGGGTTTCCTAGCTTACTCACTGCTGAGCAATTTCATGTTGTCTTGTTTGCTCTTGAAAGTCATTTGAGTTACCAGAAATGCTTGGAGTAGGGAAGGAGACTAAAAGACAGGTGCGGGTGCCCTCCCGTGCCCTGTGTCAGATAGCCACAGTGCTGGGTCCCCAGACCCCACATCAGCGGCCTGTACAGGAACCAGTTTGCAGACTGTGCCCCCACTTTGAGCCAGTATTTCACTCACCTGCTCACCAAATCAAGTGAGTCTGGGAAGGAAGTGATAAACGCCATGGCCACAGGTCTATTATCCCTGACGGACTGCTCAATCCAGCGTGAGGCAAAAGACGACTCATTTAAAAATTGTGTGTCTTGAAGGTGATTCATTGTCATGAAAATGGTAACAGACAAGAGAGGAAAGCTCCCTAAAGCAGTGCCCCTACTCAGTCTCATTTTCCATAAATAAATTGACTATCGAGGAAGGACAGAAATCCCACTTAGAAGAGGGAAGGCCCGTTTTTACCTCTCAAAGTTTTATAATCAAAGTGACAACACAGCCCTTCATAGCAAAGACAGCAGCTGGGTTCCTGCAGGCCCAGGTATCCCAGCACAGGTACACACACAACAAGCACATCCATCTTCTCCCAGCCAAGCCCCACCTGTGGGCCAAGTGGTCCTCCAGACTCAGACGACACAATGTACCTGAGGGAAACCAGTGTGTTGACATCTGCTTGTTTCCTCCGCAAAAGTGTGAGCAGCCGTAGTAGGAACATGAGAAAGAAGCTTTGGTCTTCAAATTTGCTTTATTTCCTTTAACTTAGCAAGTGCAGCTGGCATCCCACAAGCTGGTTTGAAGGTGGCACCCTGGCTCCTGCAATGTGGCATGGGAGTTCTCACCTTTGTCTAAGTAAGACGATAGAATTCATGCCTTTTCACTAAACGTCCACAAGGACAGCCTCAAGCTGCTCTTCTCCTTTTCTCATGTATCTGATGCTCTGAAAATGAACTGGGAGGATCTGACTCAGCTGGAATTCCCCATGTCTCCAACAAAGGTCACACCTGCTTTGGAAGAACTTCCACTGAAGACTCTGCCCATCAGAGCACTGCACTCCTTGCTGTGAATAGGATACTCAGGGAAGAGCTGGAGCCACGACCTCCACCAGGGAAGAGGTGCAGCCACATTCCCCACCAGGGAACAGCCAGAGCCACCACCCCTGCAGTGCAGAGGAACTGAGAAGTGGGTCCCAGATCTGCCCTTAGGTTCCTGGCTCCTGGAGGAGGATGGACTCCCGGGCCCGGCACTGGGCTGACCATTCAGGTCTTGTGTATAAATAGCCCTGTACCACGGAGGAGGCTCGCAGAGGGTGAAGAGGTCAGACACCCTGCGCTGAGTCCCCCTGTGCAAAGAAAAGCCACTGGTCAGAGGCAGATATCCGGTTACTCCTTGATATATGTCTTTTCTTGCCCTACAGAGAGGTCATTTTGACTGATTTTAGACACCTCATTTGTAAACTATAAAGGCTTCTGGAATCCTGTATGAATATGGTTTGCCAGACACAGACTCTGAGTCAAGGATTCCTGTGTGAGAGGTGACCCCTGGCAGCTTCAGGCAAGTGGAGCTAGGAAGGGGTAGGTCAGTCCTGCTCATGAGCAGGTTATCACCATGAGCTACCCAGGGCCATGGAGTGAGCACACTGTCCTGCTACAGACTGAATTGTGTCCCCCAGAAAGATATGCTCAAATTCTAACCCCCAGTGCCTACGAATGTGACCATATTTGGAGACAGGGTCTTTGCAGATGAAATTAGTTAAGAGGAGGTCAGCTGGAGTAGAGTGGGCCCTAAATTCCATGTGACTGATGTTCTTCTAAGAAAAGGCAATGAGACACAGAGACAAGGAGGGAGATTGTCACGGGAAGACAGAGGCAGAGATTATGCTGATGCAGCCACTAGCCAGGGATTGTCAGCAACCCCGAGAGTGAGAAGGAGACAAGAAAAAACCTGAAAGAAAAAAAACCCTGCCCTAAGAGCCTCTAGAGAGAGCACAGCCCTGCTGCCACCTTGATTTTAGACATCCAGCCTCCAGAACTATGAGAGAATGATTTCTGTGATTTAAGCCCCCAAGTTTGTGGTGCTTTGTCATGGCAGCCTCAGGACACTGACACACCCACCATGTCATGTCTGTCACAGGTTCAGGGGTGCTCCTGGGGCTCTCCCCTAGGCAGTGCTGCCACCCTGGGCACAGACAGCTGCCCTGAGGCCAGGTGAAGGCCCTAGACAGGCAGAGGCACAGGTGCCCACAGCAGGCACCGTCCAAGTCTATGGCTGTCCGGTTACACCTGCTCCATGACGGCTTGGTAACTGGTGACAGGCCCTCTCACCTGAGTGTGCACCTGAGAAAACATGCTGAAGTTACCCTCAGTGCTCAGATCCAAACTAACATCACATGGCACGTGCAGCAGCCCCAAACTGCTCACACCCCTTCTCCTCATATAGAGTGGGCGGTAGCACACAGATGGGGCCTCTGGGGGGTCACCTCCCCTCAAACAGCATCTTGGTCATGAGACACTGAGATTTGGGGCAAATGGGCTGCTCCTTTGAGGGATCTTTTTTGCAAATGCTTCCCCCGGTGGTGCGTGGGGGTCCGCTCAGCTCACCAGAGCCTGTGGGTGATGTGCCTCTATCTGTCTGCACTGTGGCCCCTTCCCACCCACCCTCACCACATCCTCCTTCCAGGAAGTTAACAGAAGTTTAAATGAGAGTGACTGAGATCTGTTAGAGGACTCTGTATCTGTGCATCTGTTGAGAAAAGCTGTCCAGACCCAAGCAGAAGGGTGTCGTCACTAAGTGTGTTCAGGCAGGACAGTGGTGGTCTTCAGCCACAGCAGACATCCTGTTAGCCTGGTCAGGGGACGGGGGAGATTTGCAGTGTGGCTTTGGGAAAACTGCTCAACCTCTCTGATCCTCAGGACCTGTGTTTCCATATAAAATTACTGAAAATAATGCATATATCTTAGAATTACTGAGTGGACTAAATAAGATAATGTGGTTGTGTGAATGTTAATAGCTATTACTTGTGATAATTATTGTCCGTTTTCGTTTTTGTTTTTCCTTTTCCGTGATGATCTTGAATTTAAATAAATATTGCAGCAAGTACTATCCCACAGGAGGCATGTGGCCTGCCTGTCGCATGAGGTCCGGCCTCTGCCACGCTGCACCCTTGGGGCAAGGAAGAGCCTCACATCAGCTCTGAACACTGCTGACGTCTGAATCCTGCCACCGAGTCCGGAATATTAGGAGTCTTCATTCTGGCTTCTTCAGAGGTCTGGGGTCTTGAAGAATAACAAAGCCAGGCCATGCTCAGCTCAGCAGAGTTACTAAGTCTTCCCATGCGGGAGGTGATGAGCTCAGTGGGTCCTAAAACAGCGACGTCCAGAGCATCTTCCTCCAGAATAGAAAACTATTAACTAGCTGTTAGCTACAGAAATTAAACAAAACCAAAATCCTCAAAAGAACAAAAATCGAAGTAGAGGCACTCTATGGGAGGGATTCCCCTCCAACAGCAGTGACCGTAGAGACTGCGGATAACCCCGCCGAAGCTCTCCTACGAAGCCCTCTGACGTCTCAGAGCCACATAGCCAAAGGCGGTGACACGTGAGCAGGGTGTCCTTCGTCGGCTCAGCTAGCCGGCTCTGCACACCGCGAGGGCTTATCCGTGTTAACATAAACCCTCATTAGAGGGGATTAGGAGAGAAACAGTGACAAACAGGATGGACACTAACCCTCGGAGGATCCCAGGAAGACACTACACACTAATTATCCTTTTAAATGACTAGAAGATGCCGAGGACGCCTATCAGCGTATGTGCACGGGATGCACGGGGAATTGTGTTTTACAAGCGACAACCTGTTTGTATTTTGCAACAGTTCTATGCTCTGCACCCCAGATATGCACACACGCACACGCACCATACACGCACACAACACATGCACACAACACACGCACACACCACACGCACACAACACATTCACACACCACACGCACACACCACATGCACACACCACACACACACACCACACGCACACACCACACGCACACACCACACACACAACACACGCACACACAATCAACACACACTCACACAACACACACACACCACATGCACACAACACACATGCACACAACACATGCACACAGCACACATGCACACACCACACACACAACACACGCACACACAATCAACACACACTCACACACGCACACCACATGCACACAACACACACGCACGCAACACACATGCACACACCACACGCACACAACACATGCACACAACACACACCACACACACACACCACACGCACACACCACACATGCACACACCACACACACACAACACACGCACACACAATCAACACACACGCACACACCACACACACACACCACGTGCACACAACACACGCACACACGCACACAACACACATGCACACAACACACGCACACACCACACGCACACAACACACGCACACAACACATGCACACACCACACGCACACAACACATGCACACACCACACACGCACACACCACACACGCACACAACACACGCACACAACACACGCACACAACACATGCACACACCACACACACAACACACGCACAAACAATCAACACACACTCACACACCACACACACACACACCACATGCACACAACACACATGCACACAACACACGCACACAACACACATGCACACACCACACACACACACAACACACGCACACACCACACATGCACACAACACACACCACACACACAACACACGCACACACAATCAACACACACGCACACACCAAACACGCACACACCACACATGCACACACATGGCACGCTCCAGCCTACGATGCAGAAGTCAATGATCGCTACCCGAGAAAGGCCCCTGCAGTCTGCTTTGAAGCCCCTCCGAAGGCTCAGAGGTGTGGGGACATTCTCAGGACCGACGGAGTGTGGGGCTGGATCTTGTTGGGATGCCAATGTCAGCTCCACTTGTAGGAACACATACTTCTTAAAGCTCAAAGGGATTTTCCAGCTTCCTCAAAACCACATTTGTGCAAATTGGAAAGGGCAATGTTATTTGACCTATTATATAAAATAAGTGGACTTGTGTCAGCCTCCCATTTACCTCCCTGAAGATGAAGCTCCTCTGTTGCCCCTCCAGGTCCTGTGGCCAGTGGATGCCTGTTGCGTCCTCTCTGGGCAGAGAGAAACCTGCCGGCGACACAGGGGAAAAGACTTCATGAGGCATGCACCCTCCGCAGGATGGAAACAGCCAGCGAGCTGAAGCCCTGAGCACCCTGCATCCTCCCTCCGTCCCGAGGGAGTCAGCCTCAGGACCCAGCACCTGGGCTGTACTCCTATGGTGCTCGGACCTTCTGGTCCCTCTGTCCTCAGAGGAATTTAGCCATGAGCACATTCAGCCCTCCAGCAGCTCCCCCAGCCTGCTGATACCACCTTGCTGCTGGTTCTTGGTTCTCAAGTTGGGGTAACATTCTGCTGTCATTCCCCCGGGGTACTCTCTCCTGTAGACACCAGAACAGATTGGTTCTTAGCTGTCTTATTTGGAGGCCAGTTGGTTCATTTCCCACCTTATTAGCCTTCACCAACTTCTTACTTACCTTGGTTTCAAACCCAGACTCATCTGCAGAGCTGGGTAGCAACATGACAAATGGCTAGGGGCCTGCTAAGCCGTTGTACACCTGGGGCTCCCGGTCACTTCTGCGTTTGTGTTTTCCCACTGCTGTGAAGGGGACATTAGCACAAAGGAACAAGCATCTTGGAGAGGGCTGCAGATCAAGCTCGTGGTACCGAGTCCCCATGGAACTCAGACACCGCATTTCTCATTACCCAGGACTTTAGGGCAACGTAACCTTTGTCATTAGGACAGCCCTCACAGCCCTCTGAAATCAGTACTGTTGTCATCTCTGTTCTACGAAAGAGGAAATGAGGTGCAGAGGTCCTTTGTAGCTTTTCAGAAATCCCCCAGCCCACATGGGAGAGCACAGATTTTGGTCCTGGCCCCTGGTCCCAGCCCATGAGATGTCACACTGAACTGGGCTCTCTCTTTCTCACTGGAGCAAGGAGCTGAGCATCTTCGTTGGCTTTTCACTATCCACGTCTTCATCACTTGCACTATGCCATTAGAATTTGCAAAAAAAAAAACCAAAACAAAGCATGGATTCCTCCAAGGGCTGTCTTTTATGGGTCCAGCTGCCATCTCTGGCTGGACATTAGACTAGCCTAGAGTGTTGGAAACATCTCCCGTCTCTGGGCTCCATACCAGTTGAATGACAGCAGAACATCTAGGGTGGCTCCTGTTCATGGTTACATCACCACATCAGCCCCACCATTGGTGGCCCCTAAAGCTAATATCCTTCTGTGGGTTCATTCACCCTTGCAAAATCCCTATGGAGCAAGAAGCAATCTCTGCCTCAGTTTTGCCAAGTACAGAAACACATGGTTTAAACTGCTCCAGTGATGTGATGTGAGGTAGTTCATTTTCAACAGAGAATCATTTGACATTTAATATTGGTACTCTATCGATCTGTTATGGTCTTAACATGTCATTTATATTTTTCAGCTACATTTAACTGCGTTTTATGAGGGGAATTATATTCCATAGCAATTTTTTGCAAATTTGGGAACTCACAAAGGTCTTAGAATATATCTGTCATGAATATAAAGAATGTGTGACATCTGAGAAGCTATTGTCTGAGGACAGATCCAAAGAAACAGAACTCAAATTGAAAACAAAGAGATGGTATTATTATAAATCAGAGAGAAAGAGAAAGAACTTCTGGAGAGTACTAATTACCAGGCACAGCAACAGAGAAGTTGTATATTTTATTTAACTGGAATGCTGGAACGTGAGGGGAATCTGACCTAGTGTTTGCTTAGGAGACCAGTTAACAGAGACAAGTGCATAGACTTTACGTGGATCTTGGCAAGGATCATGTAAAACTTTGTGGCTGGAAAACAGCAGGGCTGTGACAAGTAACAGGAGTGCCATCTGCTTCATTTATCACAAGAGTAACCACAACATGCTTCCCAAGGTTGGAAATGTTGTGTGATATCAAGGAAGAGTTACGTAATGTCAGTGTGGTGGAGATGAGTGACTATTGCTCTAAGTGCGACCAGAGTGAGCAGTAAGCATCACAGAGTCACAGAGGTGCATTTAGCGATGGGCAACTTTGATTACGAGAAAAAGTAACTAGATAACTCAATTCCCTAGAATGCCACAGGCAATTCGGGTTTTGAAACAGTCAGGTGGAGTCACGGACTTTCAACCCTACTTTCCTCCTCGGCTCCATGGCCAGCCCCTCCGGAGCCCTCATCCAAATCCCAACTGCACCAACTCACACAGCAAACGCACTGACGCGCTTCCAGCAGAACTCCAAAAATGCTTCACCTCTTTAAAGTGTCAATTGCAAAAAATGGGTGTCTTTTTAGCATTGTCATATAGGATATAATTTTTGCCCTAGGAACTGGAAAACTTCCCTTCACAGGATCAAAGGACAGCTATGGCGTTTTGCAGTTCCTCCGCTAGCTTTCTTATTAAAAATGAATGCTGCTAATAATTTCATTTATATGCATTAGTATTGGGGGAAAAAGTACCTTCACTGAATTTGCCTTGAAATTCAGAATGCTATCAGGAAGCACCATGACAAGTCATAATATCATGGTATTTTCCTGATTTATCTCTATTTCTTGATTGTAATGTGTCACTATTGTATGACAAAAGTATTGCTTAAGGAAATGCATGCTTTTTTTTCAAGCTGAGCTCATCTGTTTCTTTTAGTTTCAAGCTTAAACTAATGGGCATTCTTATGTCTACACCACAATGCACATACATTTTGATGGTTCTTTTTTTGAGTGACTTATTTATTTAATGCCAAGATAATACAATTTAGAATTAGGTAAATAAGCATTATTGGTTGATGCTTTCCTGATATCATATCATTCTTCCTATTATCAGTGCAGCAATGTGCATAAGCAATGTGTAGGCTCCTAATGCATATGTCTGCCAGTGGTAATACCACACGCCACCCTTCGCCCATCACAGAACGGCCCTAAAGGCATTGCAGGTTAACGGTGTTTTAATCTCCTTATGCATGCATAATGTGACAAGCTTTGCATAAATAATAATAAATAATTGGTATGTATAAATAATTTATCATTTATTTTTGCAGTAGAAGTAGGAATCTTAGACATATTTTAAACAAAGGGAACTGCAAACATGATCTCAATCAGAAAAGGGGTTAAGTCTTTTTCAAATACAACTTTGGTGCTCATACACATTCAATGTATATTTGTGATTTCTTTTGAGAGTTTATTATATCACCGAAGTCTTTGAAGCATGACAAAATACCTATATCTGTGTCTTAAAATCATAAAAAAATAAATTCTAAATTGGAGACTTCTTTTCAAAATACATTGAGTATTATTTCTTATTAAGGAAATCATTTTGTATTTTCCTGAGAGTGAATCAAGGTAAAAACCTTCACAGTTAAGTACATTATTTGATGTGAAGATTCTATGTTTAATTCGGTAAACATTTCAGAGTAAACTCGAGTACCTACATCTAAGTATGTGCAAAAACACTGAGAAAAAATGATAGCATTGAAAGCTGGTCACTTGTCGACTTGGGGAAGTGGATAGGTGGATAGCAGACCGAATCACTGCACAGACCCTGGAGGAAAGAGCCACTCCCCTGCCTGCGGGTTTCTCTCTCCCTGGCTTCTCCCCATGGCCTTGTCTCTGGGTGGACAACAGATGTGTCCTCGCAGACCCCTGCAGCAGACGCCCTTGCCCACATGGTGGGGAGAGTCCCAGGTAGATAGAGAAATTTTCATCCATCAACTTCCTATTTCCTGTATCTCATATTTTTCTTACTTGCCCTTCTTCTCTAATATGTTTTTTTTTTTAATTTCTATGAAATTTAATTTAGCAGGCACAACTGGTTTCAGTGAAAAAAATGAGTTTTTAAGAGAAAATGAGAGGCATGGGGATGCCTGAGGGACACAGTGGACCTTCAGAGACTCTCCCCCACCAGCCCCAGACCACGCTTGCGTTCCCACACGTGTCCACCTCCGTCCACGTGTGCACAGAAGGCCCTCACTTACATACTATCTAAAATTTGAACAAGGAACAATACCTTTTGCTGTCTGATCTTACAGACAATCTCTTTTGGTCATAGGTCAAGACTGTTACCTCTGCATTTAATTAACAAGCCTTTGTTTTGGCCCCGCATGGACTTGGTCAGTGCTGACTCTTCCCTAGATTAGTTGACTGAGTTCGCAGAGGTAAGTTGATTGTGACTCACGCATTCTTCATACTGTTGGCTGGTAGCAAGCTCACGACATGAAATGGATGCTGCATGTCACACACTTAGACCCTGCCGGCCTCCCATGCCCCTGCTCCCTGGGCCAACCCACTGGCCCCATCCCTTGAGCCCAGTCTTTGGCTGTCCTCCTGTGTGCCCCATCTCTGCACTCCACGTTTCCCTCCCACAGTTTCCTCCCATCAACCCCCTTTCACAAATCCTGTGCCTTTCCCCTCCATAGCTCTGGCCTCGCTCATCAAAAGAGGGGTCTCTTGCCAGCCTGGCCCACTCTTGACCCGTCTTTCTTCTTACATTTATACATTTGCATACTGAAAACCATCATATCAACTTGCTCAGATAAAGAAAATAAATTTGATTTTGCGTATTAAAAACATTGAGTAGCCGGGACAAAAACATGAAAGCCAAGGCACCCACAACTTCCTCCCGTCCCCACCTCCTGCAACAACGGGTGTGGGTGAGGCCCTTTGGTGGCTTCCCCAGTGGTCTCATCTCTCCCATAGCCATGCAGAGAAGGACTACGGGTGAGTGCAGACCAGTGGAAATGCAGGGCAGGGGTGGCAGGTCGGGGAAGAAGGAGACCGTCTGGAAGGTGGACAGGGCAGGCAGCAGCTGGGTGGGGGGAGGTTTGATCAGGGCGTGTGGTGGGTGTGGCGCCCAGAGGACTGGGACCAGAGGTAGCTGGGGAAGCCTGTGCAGAGGTTTCACTAGGTGCCCTGCAATTCCATCCTGTCTTCCTGCCATGCCTCCCCTACTCTCAGCATCACCTCCTGAGCAAACACTCATGCCTCTGGGTGTTTTTCAGGAACATTGGGGATCCTCAGACCTAGAAAGACCCCCAAATGTGAGATTAGTTCTGAGACTCTACTCACAAACTATGGACGCCCTAGAGCCCTATAGCTCTGAACACCTATGAGCAGTGTTGGTACGGGATAAGCCACATGTCAGCCTGACACTCTTCCTGATGCTGGATGCCAGCTGAGGGCAGGGTGAACCCTGCAGTGACCATGGGAAGGCCAGGAGTACTAATTAAAGGGAGAGAGATGAAATGTGCATGGCCCACTCCAGTGGCTACATGCAGGCTTGTGTGGGATAGGTCACCCGTGAGGTTCCCGAGCTGTTCTCCTTCACGGTGCGTGCTGGGAGTTGAATTGCACCCCCAGAAGACGTGTTGAGGTCCTAACCCCTGGTGCCTGTGAATGTGACTTACATGGAGATAAGGTCTTCGTGTAAGATGGGGTCCCACCAGGTTAGGTTGGGCCCTAAGCCAGTGAGGGGTATCCTCGTAAGATGGCACGATTTGGATACAGACACAGAGGGAAGACGGCCATGTGGAGCAGGAGGCAGAGATGGAGTGACGCTGCCACAGGAACACCAACTGCAGCAGAGCCCGGAGCAAGGCTCAGAACAGGTTCTTCCCTGGGGCCTCAGAAAGAGCACAGCCCTCCTGACACCTTGATTTCAGACTTCTGGTCCCCAGAACTGTAAGAGGATATTTTATGTCATTTTATAGCCCCCAATTGGTGGTCATTTGTCATGGCAGCCATAGAAAAGAAATACAGTATGCATTTTTAAGAATGAAAAAGTCAGTTATACTAAAACTCTGGCATGCGACAGGCAGTCCCTGCCCCATTTGGAGCATTGACTTAGTTGACAACCCGAGGCTGCCTTCTCCAGACTCCTGCCTGTGTGTTTAAGCTTCCCAGCATTCTGTTAAGGTGCCTTGATTTTTCTCTTCTAATGGAAGACATTGTTCATTGATCAAATGTTGGCCAGAGTGCATTTTTACTGATTCCTGGACCAAGATGCTCCCTGCAACCAACACCGTCTATTTCCTTCACTGGGCGCAGTTGCCCTGAGGAGGGAAACACATTGGATGACACGACAGGAAGTGTGTTCCACCGGAAGAATGAAACAACCAGATTAAACTGCTCATCAAAGTTGAATTTTCTTGTAATGGCTCTCAGAGAAAGGGCAGCATGATGGCTTTGCAGCGAGACGGGACTACGACACAGTAACCTCTTTCCAATAAGGCAGAGAACCAGGGCCAGCGGTGACAAGTGTGCCTATTGGTTTCTCTCTTAGGGAAGCTCTCCTTGCGGGGACACTTAAAGGACTCAATCCGATCACCAAGGCCACCCTCAACCCCCACACGAGGAATTGGAGCCCCTCAGAGAAAGCATTTTTGACTGATCAGGGTTGCTGCTTCCACTCTGGTGTGACATGAGATTTCTTTTGGCAGAGGTCACTGGTGCTCAAGACCCATCATCACTAACTTATTAGATCTCGAGGCAATTAGCTGAAAACAAACAGAGGAGACAAGCCTGGTATTGAAACACAGAAACCAGTAGAAAATAGCCCATGGCAGTCCATTATTTCAAAGCTGCTTCAAGGGCGGGGCCGGGCCTCTGGGAAGAAAGGAGTGCATTGTTTTCCTGTGACGTCTGTACAGGAGGCGGCTCGCTGCATCGTTTTTCTACAGATTCGGGTTACAGCCAAGCTTGCCTTGCAGTACTCGGTTGGTGGAAAGCACTTTTCAGTTTCCACCTAAACCCTCCAAGCAGTGCGAAGCATGATTAGCCAAGGATTAAAAATCCAGTTAGACTCTCCCTTGACATGAGAAATCAGACAAGGAATTTTGGAAAATGCATTGAAAACTACTTCTTAATATGATTGAGAGTGATAATGTCACTAAATAGAGGCCTGATATCCCAAGGACCCCTTGAATCTTCAGAACAAATTGACTTTCTCCATCTTCATTATAAATATGCATTCCTCGCTATCAATTGTATTGATCGGGAACGGTAGATGTATTTAAATGAATTCCACGGGAACACGGTGATCTGTTCATTTTAACTGAGAACTCACTCACCTCACTGGTACACTTTGCTCTTAGCAAGTGCCTTTTATAGTTAGATTATGAGGATTTTGAGAATATTTTATATAACAACATAGGTAAAAGCCTTACATGGAAAGAGAACAGTCTGCTGTATGCTCCACCTGTCTTACTTGGTTAGAGGGTGTGACTGTGGTAAATATTGTTACCTAAAGTGATTTTCCTTCAATCCCATGTGGCAAATGCCACACATTTGGTGAGGCAAAAGAGTCTTTGATTTTTACCACTAAAAGAAAACTAAATTGAAAGATTTTGAATAATTTTGTTAGTCATATCTGCTTAGGTTTACCTACTCTGTTTTTAATCCTTTGTTATTTAAGGCAAAATTTGATTTACACAGATGTATATCATGAAATTGCTTTTCTATGTCAGTCATCTTTTTCAGTCAGAATAAAAGGCTTAATTATTTGACCTTCATAGAACCGTGTTATGCAAATCAAATATTTTAAGACCATTCACGTATGTGACTGTGATTCATGAAAACTCTTATTTTTAGTATAAAATCTATGGCATTTCCTTGGCAAATAAAATACAAATCAACATTTTAATGGAATATATGAAAACGTGCTTTCAACAACGACATACTGGCAGAGTTACATCAGAACCTAACGGGGTTTTGTTTTGTTTTGTTTTGTTTTTTCTTGCTTTGTGATCTGTTTACTAGCCTATTGTCCACAGCACGTTTTTGTGAACTCCCCTGAAAAACATAACAGAGATACATTTGTCTGTTTCCTCCCTTTTAAATTAGACTTTCATGTTTCTTCTCACAGTGTTTATATGTCTAACACAAGCCCTTACGAGAGTCACTGAGCTGGGTGGACTAGCACTGCCAGCTCTGTGGGCTGATGTGTGCAAGCCAAGATCTGCTGGAACTCTCTCCCCCAGCAGGTCTCCATGTGCCGAGCGCACTCTCAGCGCCTGATTTCAGGACACGGTGCGCCGATTCACATTCAGAACCAGCTCGGCGGGCACAGGGCCTTCACATGGAAGACACCAGGTGGTTCTTTCAGATGAGATGGGCCACTGCTCCTCTCTCAGGGTGTGGATAGCCAGGTGACAGCTGCTGCGGAAGCCACCAGGATGTAAGGAGAGAGCTGGTCTCTTCATCTTCCCAGAGACAAGGGAAGCGGCAGCTGCGCCGGAGGACCCCAGCCCATGGCGCTTCCTCACCATCATTCTGGTAATCAGTTCTGATGAGAATGGAAGGCGATGCACGAAGGCTGGATTTACGCGAGTTAGATGGGCCTAAGCCATTTCGTTCTGCCTTATTCCCATTAATTAATTAATTAATCCTAATAATTAATCATTAATCAATTAAATAATTAATCCTTCAATTAATCCTAATAATGAGGGGGTTTTTGCAGCATCACCAGTGTTTCAATGAATAGCACAGGTAACTACTTAAAATCTAAAATATGGTTTTATTCTTTCATATATGAGCACCTCAAGATACTTCACAAACATACTCACTGCCGAGACATAGAGCCAAGTTGTTTCTCTGCAGCTAGTGAAAAGGCAATGATGAATTTGCCCACCTGCCTCCATTGTATGGACAAACAAACTGAAGGCAGGGTGGGTGCGGGGAATTCTCCAAGTCTCAGAGCCACACAGTGTCAGAAGCAGCGTTCAGAGACCTGGGCTTCCTGATTTGTATTCCAGGCTTCTCTTCATGACACCTGTTAGCACCAATACTTGAATTCCTCTTTACTTGATTCTGTAGGTAAAAATGAAGTCGATGCGAATGCCTTCAGTCTCCTTATCTGAATAATCAGGTGGTTCACCATGCAACTGGGTGAGGGGCTGATGAGGAAGCACATGTGTAACACCCGTGTGGGTCATCACGCTGACCCTGATGCACGTGAAGGAGGCAGACGGTCACGGCGACCTCGCTTGCAGCACTAGTTCCAGCCCCTGGATGCACACAGGTTTCTTTTTTGTTTTCAGCTTGTTCCTTCATCCTCACTCCGAAAGGGTATTATGGGGATAGAAAGGAAGAAAAAGAGCTTAGCTGCTGACTGTTACACTGAGGATGGTTACTATAGCCTTAAAAATCATGTGTATCACCCTCTGACTTTAAATCGTTGTGAAACATGCAAGAGCTCCCATCCTGAGAACTTCCGTTTATTTACTTCCTTCTAAAACCACATTGCGCTTGACCTTGAAGTGGCCTTTGTGTCAGATCGCTCCAGTCCCCACATTGTGCAGGTGAGACACAGAGACTTCCCAGTGCCCCAGGGTGCCTCTGTCTCCCACGACCCAGGCTGGTGGTGCCCCCTGTGCCATATCCCATGACTTTGTCCTCTTGCTCCCACCTGCTGGAAATTTGTCCGGATGCTTTCTTTAAGGGAAATGACAAGCAAACAAAAACTGGGAATAAAATGCCTTTCATCCCCTACCAGACACGCAGCTGCTCCGTGGGATATTTCACCTGTAAACTCGACATCGACCGTGCGTCTTCCTCAGGATGGGCTTCCAAGGACAGTGCACAGAAGTGTGAGCACCTCACTGTCTTAGCATGTTTGGTTTTAATGCCAGATTAATGAGGCGTAAGAACATTTTCTGTTAATGTGTATTTCTATCTTAAAAACTTCCGGAGCAGGCATGGATCTGGGGTGAAGAAGGGCACAGTGACACCTGCCCCAACCCCCTTCCTACTTTATGCTTAACTTCCGAATTCAACCACAGAAGTGTGTGTGATGTTGTAGGTCCTCCAGAAAGTGCAGGAGAAACAGGGGTGGGGGCGACCTCGACTCTGTGCGGATTCTGACAATGTGGGGGGTGGGGGGTTGCAGTGTGGAAGCCTTTGAACCTGTACAGAACAATTGTTTGAGAATAGACACCGTTGCTTAAGGTGCCTGCTACAGTCTCCTGTCCCTGCTGCTTCAGTTTAAAAACCCTGTCAGACCCTGCCCCAAACCCCAGATCTCATCAGGGCTTCATGTCCCAAAACAGCTTCTTCCTCCCCTTGCCTCAGTCACACCAGCAGGCCCATCTCTTTGGTGTCCTGCACCAGGACACTAAAAATCAGTGATCTGCCTCTGAGGTTCACAAACTTTCTCTCCACTTTCCTTTCTTTCCAGCACACAAGATTCCCCCTCTGTTCTCAGCCATAGACAGTCATCTGAGGAGGGACTGTGGCGCATCTCTCCGTTTAGTTACATCTTTTAAAATTTCTCTCTACAATGGTTTGTAGTTTTCAGTGTACAGATATGACATATATTGTGTTTCATTTTCCCCTAAATGTTACATTGTTTTCATACCATAGTCACCAGTATTTTGAAATTTCAGTTGCAAATGTTCCATTGCTAATGATCTAAGTTCTCATCATTTTGTCCACTGGCTTCTTTCTGCAGCTTCTGTCCAGGCTGACCTCTTTCAGATTCTGGTGGAGCTGCCCCTCGCTGTCCAGGAGAGGGTCTTCCCTGTGTCAGAGCACACATGAGCACAGAGCCTCGTGAGCATCAGGAGAGAAAAACCCGTCGGTCTCCAGAAGGTGGGATGATGAAGGCTGCCAGCCTCTCTAGCCAGAGAAAGGTGATAGCCACTGCTCTGATAACAGTAGAAAAGCTTCTTTCTCCTTCCTTGGCAAGTCCCAATAGTGCTCTTTAAAAAAGGACATAAACTGGGCTTGCCATTCATGCCCAATGGTTAGCCTCACATGCAATTGACTCTATTTAGACAATTATTTTAATATTTTTTCTTCTTTAAAATAGTTACCATTCTGTACACATCCTCAAGCTCTCTAAGGTCTTCATAGTGTGTGGAGTATTTCCTTTTATTAAGTAATAATTCTAAAAAATAAATTTTTGTGGGACTCGGTTCTGGACTATTTTGTCGGTGTCTGAAGCCCAGCCCACATGGGACAGCTGTGGATTCCAGCCTCAGGAAGGTGCTCTGGGGGTGCTCAGGGAAGTGAGCCCCACTGGAAGCAAGCAGACCGAAAAGGAAGATGACATGCCCAGACTCAGCTCATGAGGGGAGGGGAAGCGGACCTTCCCAGAGGCAAAGAGTGTGGAGGGAGGGATCCGTGACGACATGTGGGCGTCTGGGTCCACTCATGTGTAACAAGGGCGAAAATTCTAACACCAAAGAAAAGCAGAGGACAGGAGATAATAAACATAAGAGCAGAAACCAATAAAGTAGAAAACAGAAAATCAATAAAGACAATTAAGCCAAAGGCTGTTTCCTGCCACGCTGATTAGGAAAAAAAAAAAAAAAAAAAAGACAAAAGATACAAATTATTAATATTATGAACAAAAAGACAAAATAGCTACTGATCCAACAAACAGTAAAAGACATAATGGAATGTTATGAATGAGTCTATGGTAATGAATCTGATGTTGTATGGAATGAAAATATTTACTGAAAAACACAAATATTGAAAGATACAAAATTTTTTAAAAAGCTCACTCAAAAAGTAATTAAGAACATAAATAGCCCTATATTTTTTGAATAAATTGAACTTGTATTTAAAAATCTTCCCACAAAGAAAACTTCAGGTCCACATGGTTTCACTGGTGAATTCTAGAAAATATTAAAAGAATGAAATAATACTTATTCTACACAAACTTCATCCAACATGAAGTTAGCATCACCTTGACACCGGAAACAGATAAAAATGTCAGAAGAGAGAAAATATGAGCCAACACCTTTCAAGAAGATTCAGGCAAACATTTTAAACAACATTTTATTATATCAAGTACAAAAACATACAGAAATGTTAATGTCTTGACTAAATAGGGTTCATCTTAGAAATGCAAAGTTGATTGCTATTTTAAAAGTTTTCAGTTTATTAATATAAGTGAACTTAAAAAATATGTACTCACCTGGAGATTTTCAGTTTTTGGTTCTCCATGTAAGAAGCTTGGGAATAAAAAAAAAAAAGAAGCTTGAAAATCACCACTCTGTCTTAAAAACAAGCAAAATCTGATTAGACTGAAACATCAACAACTATCCCTAGATGTGTAAGAAAGCTGAGGACATAGGGCCAACCACTGGCCCTAAGATTGGAGAGACAATCAGGCAAACACAGCAAGTTCTTGCTTACTGGAGCAAAAACTCACGAGCAGAAACCACCACAGGAACCAGTTTTAGCGTAGGAGAACTTCCACCAGTGCAGGAGCTCAAGAAGGACAATTTTGAGAGTGTAAAACTCCCGGAGGACCTGATTTGGGGGACCTCCACAACTTCATGGTTTGGGGGACCTCCACAACCCCCAGGGCATAGCCAGGTTCTTGCAGTAAATATGGGAGAAAAACCTTCTCGTGCTTCAGGCAGAAGGAGAGGGAAAATCATTTTGAACTATACCAAAATTCTCTGTTCTTTCTAAAAAAGTCTGAACTCAGGAGAATCTATTTAACCAGAGACTAGCCAATTAGAGCCTAAACGATGCAGAAGAAGGAAAATACCTGACTTCAGCCTACATTAGGCATCCTGTCCTACCTAACACAGGGGATGGGAGAGAAATAATTGAGAGGTATCCGTGAGGTTTACAGTTCAGAAACACAGGATTACTAAAAGATAGAAACCTAATCATATGATTGTAGAACCCTTCTCTCTGACTCACCTCATTGACAAATTACTAAAAGCTTATTCATAGTTCTTTTTACCGGGTACATCATGTCTACCTATCCAGAAAAAATTGCAAGGCATACTAAAAGACAAAAAAAAAAAAAAAAAATGAAATGCAGAACAACCATCAGAACCAGGCATGACAGAGACATTAGAATTATCAGACTGAGAATTTAAAAGAACAATGATTAGTCTGCTAAGGGCTCAAATAGATAAAGTAGGCAGCATATCATATGAGATCAGATAGGCAATGTAAGCAGAGAGATGGAAACCTTAAGAGAGAACCAAAAAGAAATGCAACAGACATGAAGAATGCCTTTGACAGACTTATTAGTAGAATAGACATTGATGAGTCCCCTCTAAGCTCAAGGATATATCAGTAAAAACCTCCAAAACTGAAAAACAAACAGAACAAAGATTTTTTTAAAAAAAGAACAAAATATCCAAAAATCGTAGGACAGCTACACGAGATGTAACATATGCATAATAGGAATACCAAGAGAAGGAAAAGGGAAAGAAACTGAGAATGTTCACAAATTCATGTTAGGCACGTAACTACCAGAAGTTCAAAGAACCACCAGACCAGGAAGCTCAAAGAACACCAGGAAAAAAAAAAAACTCAAAAAACTATGCTTAGACATGTCACTTTAACCTACAGAAAATCAAAGATAAAGAAAAGTTCTGAAAAAGCCAGGGCGGATGAGGGCAGAACACCTTACCCACAGAGGTGCAAAGATAAAAATTACTTGAACTTCTCAGAAACCGTGTAACCAAAAATACAGTGGAGTGAAATATTCAAGGTTAGAGAGAGAGAGAGAGAGAGAGAGGACACCAACCTAAAATTTCACACCCTGTAAAGTTATCTATCAAAAAGTGACAGAGAACTAAAGACTTTCTCAGACAAACATAAATTGAGTGATTTGTATTCAATAGATCAAACAGCCTTGCAAGAAATATTAAAATAAGTTTTTAGATGTAAGAAAAATAATATAGGCCAGAAATTCAGATCATCATAAAGAAAGGAAAAATATTAAAGAAGAAGTAAATAATGGCATAATTTTAAAAATATGTATTTTTCTTATTCTTAATTAGTCTAACAGATACCAGTTTGTTCAAAATAATAAGAATGTACGCACCCAATGTTGGAGCAGCCAGATTTATAAAACAAACTCTATTAGACCTAAAGAAGGAAATAGACACTAATACCATATTAGCAGGGGACCTGAACACCCCACTGTCAATATTAGACAGATCATCTAGGCAAAGAATCAGTAGAGAAACACAAGATCTAAACAATACTCTAGACCAATTGGAATTGGCAGATATCTACAGAACATTCCACCCAACAACTTCAGAATATTCATTCTTCTCATCAGCACATGGATCATTCTCCAGGATAGATCACATATTAGGTCACAAATCAAGTCTCAATAAATTCAAAAAAATTGGAATTATCCCATGTATCTTCTCAGACCACAATGGATTAAAACTAGAAATTAATAACAAACGAACCTCTGGAAACTATACAAACGCATGGAAATTAAACAGCATTCTACTTAATGACATATGGGTCCAAGAAGAAATCAAGCAGGAAATCAAAAAATTTATTGAAACTAATGAAAACAATGATACATCATACCAAAACATGTGGGATACTGCAAAAGCAGTATTGAGGGGAAAATTTATTGCATTAAACGCTCACTTCAGAAGAATGGAAAGATGGCAAGTGAACAACCTAACACTTCACCTTAAAGAACTAGAAAAACAAGAACAATCCAAACCTAAAGTTAGCAGACGGAAAGAAATCATTAAGATCAGAGCAGAACTGAATGAAATTGAAAACCAAAAAACAATTCAAAAGATCAACGAATCAAAAAGTTGGTTTTTTGAAAAGATAAATAAAATTGACAAACCATTAGCATGGCTAACAAAAAAAAGAAGAGAGAAGACTCAAATAACCAAAATTAGAAATGAAAAAGGCGATATTACAACTGATTCATCTGAAATACAAGGAATCATTCGAGACTACTATAAACAACTATATGCCAACAAATTTGAAAATCTGGAGGAAATGGATAAATTTCTGGACACACACAATCTCCCAAAACTGAAAAATGAAGACGTAGAAAATTTGAACAGACCAATAACAATAAAGGAGATTGAAGCTGTTATCAGAAGGCTCCCAACAAAGAAAAGCCCAGGACCAGATGGATTCACAGCAGAATTTTACCAAACATTCAAAGAGGAATTGACACTGATTCTTTACAAACTATTCCAAAAGATTGAAACAGACGCAAATCTCCCAAACTCATTCTATGAAGCAAACATCATCCTGATACCAAAACCAGGTAAAGATACAACCAAAAAAGAAAACTACAGGCCGATATCCTTGATGAATATAGATGCAAAAACCCTCACTAAAATACTAGCAAACAGAATACAGCAACACATACGAAAAATTATTCATCACGATCAAGTGGGATTCATCCCAGAGATGCAAGGTTGGTTCAACATACGCAAATCAATAAATGTGATACACCATATTAATAAACTCAAACACAAGGACCATATGATCATCTCTATAGATGCTGAAAAAGCATTTGATAAAGTTCAGCACTCATTCATGACAAAGACCCTCTATAAGTTAGGTATAGAGGGAAAGTATCTCAACATAATTAAAGCCATATATGCCAAACCCACTGCCAATATCATCCTGAATGGGGAAAAGCTGAAAGCTTTTCCTTTAAGAACAGGAACTAGACAAGGATGCCCACTCTCACCACTCCTATTCAACATAGTGTTGGAAGTACTAGCCAATCAGAGAAGAGAAGGAGATAAAGGGCATCCAGATTGGAAAAGATGAAGTCAAACTGCCCTTGTTTGCAGATGACATGATCCTATATATCGAACAATCCAAAACCTCTACAAAAAAACTGTTGGAATTGATAAATGATTTCAGCACAGTAGCAGGATAGAAAATCAACACACAAAAATCAGTAGCATTTCTTTTCTCCAATAGTGAACATGCAGAACAAGAAATCAAGAAAGCCTGCGCATTTACAATAGCCACCAAAAAAATAAAATACTTAGGAAATGAGTTAACCAAGGAGGTGAAAAATCTCTATAATGAGAACTACAAACCACTGCTGAGAGAAATGAGAGAGGATACAAGAAGATGGAAAGATATCCCATGCTCTTGGATTGGAAGAATCAACATAGTGAAAATGTCCATACTACCCAAAGTGATATACAAATTCAATGCAATCCCCATCAAAATTCCAAAGACATTTTTCTCAGAAATGGAAAAAACTATCCAGTCATTTATATGGAACAATAAAAGACCACACATAGCCAAAGCAATGCTGAGCAAAAAAAAATAAAGCTGGAGGCATAACACTACCTGACTTTAAGCTATACTACAAAGCTATAATAACCAAAACAGTATGGTACTGGCATAAAAACAGACACACTGACCAATGGAATAGAATATAGAATCCGGAAATCAACCCACACACTTACTGCCATCTGATCTTTGACAAAGGCACCAAGCCTATTCAGTGGCGAAGGGACTGCCTCTTCAGCAAATGGTGCTGGGATAACTGGATATCCATATGCAGGAGAATGAAACTAGACCCATACCTCTCACCATATACTAAAATCAACTCAAAATGGATTAAGGATTTAAATATACACCCTGAAACAATAACACTTCTTAAAGAAAACATAGGAGAAACACTTCAGGAAATAGGACTGGGCACAGACTTCATGAATACGACCCCAAAAGCACGGGCAACCAAAGGAAAAATAAACAAATGGGATTATATCAAACTAAAAAGCTTCTGCACAGCAAAAGAAACAATTAAAAGAGTTAAAAGACAACCAACAGAGTGGGAGAAAATATTTGCAAAATATATATCTGACAAAGGATTAATATCCAGAATATATAAGGAACTCAAACAACTTTACAAGAAGAAAAGAAGCAACCCAATTAAAAAATGGGCAAAAGAGCTAAGTAGGCATTTCTCTAAGGAAGATATACAAATGGCCAACAGACATATGAAAAAATGCTCAACATCACTCAGCATCCGGGAAATGCAAATCAAAACCACACTGAGATACCATCTAACCCCAGTTAGGATGGCTAAAATCCAAAAGACTATGAACGATAAAGCTGGCAAGGTTGCGGAAAAAAAGGAACTCTCATACATTGTTGGTTGGACTGCAAAATGGTGCAGCCTCTATGGAAAATGGTATGGAGGTTCCTCAAACAATTGCAGATAGATCTACCATACGACCCAGCTATCCCACTGTTGGGAATATACCCAGAGGAATGGAAATCATCAAGTCGAAGGTATACCTGTTCCCCAATGTTCATCGCAGCCCCCTTTACAATAGCCAAGAGTTGGAACCAGCCCAAATGTCCATCATCAGATGAGTGGATATGGAAAATGTGGTACATCTACACAATGGAATACTACTCAGCTATAAAAACGAATGAAATACTGCCATTTGCAACAACATGGATGGACCTCGAGAGAATTATATTAAGTGAAACAAGTCAGGCACAGAAAGAGAAATACCACATGTTCTCACTTATTGGTGGGAGCTAAAAATTAATATATAAATTCACACACACACACACACACACACACAAAACCAGGGTGGGGGAGAAGATATAACAACCACAAGTACTTGAAGTTGATACAACAAGCAAACAGAAAGGACATTGTTGGGAGGGAGGGTGGGAGGGAGAAGGGAGGGAGGTTTTGGTGATGGGGAGCAATAATCAGCCACAATGTATATCGACAAAATAAAATTTAAAAAAAAAATAGAATGGAAGACTAAAAAAAAAAAATAAAATAAAAAATAAAAAATAATAAGAATAATATATTTGGTTATAAATGCTAATTTATATATCATAGTTATGTATGTATATTATATAAGTATATATGTATGCTTACATATAAGAAATAAATGAGAAATTAAGATTATTTTGTTGTTATAAGGTACTCGCAATACCTATGAGGTGGTATAGTGTTATTCAAAAGTTGATTTGCATTAGTCATAAAGGTATATGGCAAAATCTAGGGCAACGACTAAGAAAGTTTAAATAAAAAGTATAACTGATAGACTAAGAAGGGAGAAAAACATGCAATTATACATACAAAGCATTCAATTAAAACCACAAAAGCAAAAAAAAGAGTGGTGGACAAAAATAGAAACAAAGAACAAAGACAAGAAATAGAAAACAGTGACAAACATGATAGATATGTAGATATTAATCCAGGTATATCAATAATCACTTTGAATATCAATGGTCTAAGTGCACCAATTAAAAGACAAAGATTCTCAGAGTAAGTTTAAAAACAAGACCAAACTATATGATGGTACTTCAAAAAGTTTATGGAAAGATTCATATTATCTTTTAGTTCTATTTTTCCATGAACTTTTTGAAGTACATTTGTACATTGTTTCTAAGAAACCAACTTTTAAAATAAGCATATGGATTAAAAGGAAATTGATGAAAAAATATACTATGCTAATAATAATATAAATAATGATAGGGTAACTACATTAATTTCAGACAGAGGAATCTTCAAAGCAAAAAAGTTATCAGGGATAAAGAAGGACATCACATGATGACAAAGAGGTTAATTCTCCAAGAAGACATAACAATTTGTATTGTGCATGTGCCTAACAACACAGCATGAAACTATGTGAGGCAAAAACTATAGAACTGCAAGGAGACATAGATAAATGCCTGCCTCCATCAGAACTGGACAGATCCAGCAGGCAGTGAATCAGTAAGGATGTAGTAGAACTGAACACCATGGTAAAGCAACCGGACATAATTGACAGCTACAGACTTCTTCACCCAACAAAAGCAGAATAGACATTCTGCTAAAGCTCTCAGGGAACATTTACCAAGATAGACCTCATTCTGGGCCATAAAACACATCTAAACAAATTTTAGAAACTAGAAATTATGTAATTTCTGTTCTCAGGTCTTAATGGAATCAAACTAAATATCAGTAACAAAAAGATACCTGGAAAAAATTCAAAATATGTGGAAATTAAACAACACACTTCAAATAAAACATGTATCAAAGAAGAAATCTCAAAAGATATTTTAAAATATTCTCATCCTAATGAAAATAAAAACAGAACTTGTCAAAATCTGTTGGATGCAGCAACAGTGGGGCTTAGAGGAAAATTTGCAGCATTGAATGCAAATATTAGAAAATAAGAAAGCTCTGAAATAAGTTCCCTCCTTAGAAAACTAAAATGAAAAACAAACAAAAAAGCTAAAGCAAAAATAAGCAATAACAGAGGAAATAAAGAAAGAAGAATTAGAGCAGAAATC
Organism: Cynocephalus volans; assembly: GCF_027409185.1. Classification (NCBI taxonomy): domain Eukaryota; kingdom Metazoa; phylum Chordata; class Mammalia; order Dermoptera; family Cynocephalidae; genus Cynocephalus; species Cynocephalus volans. The sequence goes on along the minus strand of NC_084461.1, from coordinate 2,999,214 downwards.
AATTAAATTGAAAACAGGAAATCAATAGAAAAAAAATCAATGAAATAAAAAGGCATTTCTTTGAAAATACCAAGAAAATCAATAAGCCTCTATTTAAGTTAACTAAGAAAAAAGAGAGAGGACCCGAGTTACTAATATCAGAAATGAAAGTGGGGACATCACTGTAGATCCCATGGATATTGAAAGAATAACCAAGGAACAGTATAACAACTTTATGCCCCCAAATTTGATAACCTACATGAAAAAGACCAAATTGTGGAAACACACAATTTGTCAAAACACACACAAGAAGAAACAGACAATCTGAAGAGGCCTAAGTCTATTAAATAAATTGAATCAGTAATTAATAGGCTTTCAAAACAGAAACCAACAGGCTCAGATGGATTCATTGGTGAGTTTCACTAAATATTTTTTTTTTTTTTTTGTCTTTTTCATGGCCGGCACTCAGCCAGTGAGTGCACTGGCCAGTCCTATATAGGATCCGAACCCGTGGCGGGAGCGTCGCTGCGCTCCCAGTGCCGCACTCTCCCGAGTGCGCCACGGGCTCGGCCCCTCACTAAACATTTAAAAAAGGAATTACGCCCATTGCCTACAATCTCTTTCATAGGACAGAGTAAGGGGGAACACGTCACAGCTCATTCCTTGAGTTAAGTATCACCCTAATACCAAACCAGACAAAAGCATTCCAGGACAGGAAAACTACGGACCAATATTTCTCATGAACAGAGAGGCCAAAATTCTCTACAAAGTATTAGCAAATCCAGTCCAACAATGTATAGAATAATTATACGCCATGACCAAGTTGTGCAAGGATAGTTCAACATTCAAAAGGCAATTAATTCATAATACCACGCACTAAAGAAAAATCACATGATTGTATCAATAAGTTCAGGAAACTTATTTGACAAAATTTAACACCCATTCATAATACTTAAAAAAAAAAAAAAAAAAGAAAGAAAGAAAGAAAAAGAAAAACCTCCTAGTAAACTTGAAATAGAATGGAACTCCATATTGGCCAAACACCAAAAAAAATTTTAAATGAATAAATAAAAATATGAAAAACTAGAGATGAATTTCACAAAATATGTGCCAAACATATAAACAGGAAAAATACAAAACATTGCTGGAAAAAAGTAAAGAACTAAATAAATGGAGAGATACACCATGTTTATGGATCAGGAGATTCAATATTGCTTAGATCTCAATTCCTCCCAATTCAGCATTATATTTAGCACAACCCAGTCAAAATCCCAACAGGATTTTTTTTTTTTTTTACTGAAATATACAATAGCATGGAAGTGCAAAAGACCTAGAAAAGGCAAAGTAATGTTCAAATAAGAAGAACAGAGTTGGGAGACTAAAAGATTTATCATAAATCTGCTATAATCAAGATAGTGCTGGATTAGCATAAACGTGTAAATGAATGAAAAAAAAAAAAAAACCATAGAACATCCAGAAATAGACTCACACATGTGCATTCAATTGATTTTCAGCAAAGCCACTAGAGCAATTCAACAGAAAAAAGAATAATCTTCTCACAATGATACAAAAGAATCGACTTCTACTTCATCCCACAAGCCTATTGGAATCTGGACCTTTAATAGCAAAACTGAAATCTAAGGAAAAATGGAATCTCGTATTTATTTTAGTGACTATATATGAGTAAAGAAAAAAAGGGATATTTTGTGATATGTGGTTTCAGAAACCTGTGTAAACTTTAGGGGAAAAAAATTGTTTGATAAAATTCTTAAGCCGAATAAAAAATGGAATCAGTAAAAATATGTCTTTTTATATAGAAGAATGTAGTAACGAGACCAAGTTGTAAGGGTTAAAACTGTATAAGGTGTTAATTATAACTACATGTTCACAGTGTAGTTCTGAACTATAATGAAATTATTAAGATAGCACTCTAGTTTAAATAGATCAAAATACTGCAATATAAAGTACTTGTAATGAAATTCCAGTTTACTTTTTTGCAAACTAGGAAGAAAAGGGGGGAAATCCATGCATGAGAGTTCTGAAGGCTGTAGAAGGAGGGAGGTGCTGGCTGTACAATTTTAACACTGAGAAAAAAATACAGGTGGACGTGTTTCTTGAGAAATGTGAAGATAACACACGGAGAGTATCACAGAGTAGAATTTCCAAATTACCAGGGAGGGGACATTATAAACAATGAGCTTTACTGTAAAAAAAGTAAAAAAAAAAAAAATAGTAATTGGGAAAAACAGAACAAAAAAGTTACAATAAAACAAAATAGGTAGTAAAAATAAGACTAAATATACGTGTTGTCTTAATAGATGAAAATAGATTGAATTTTTCTATGGAAAGAAAATTTCAAACATCAGATTTAAATGTAATTTCCATCTGGAATCAAAATGATGCAAAAAGTTAAAAAAAATAATTTTGAAAATAAAAATTTGGGCAAAGATATATCAAAAAAGGCAACACAAATTATAATATTAATATTAGATAAGGTAGAATTTAGGGCAAAACATTCTAAATAAGTTGGAAAGGGATCTCTTATGTCAATAAATACATGATCTGTGAACACAATTTAATCCTCGTGGACCTTCGTGCATTTGGAAACATGGTAGCAAAATATAAAAGGTGAAACCTCTTACCACTAAAGCCCAGGCGAAGGCTGATAAGCTGCATCATACTGGAAAACTGTAACACACCTCTGGACTTTTCACAATTGTTTAACAATAATCACAACTACAACTACACCCCCCCACGCACACACACGTATATAAACAAGTTTGAGTGACAATGAAAATGCTTGATTCAGCAGAGATTAACATGTAGAAAACTGTGTGTTTCGTGGGTGCTACAGGTCATCTCACTTGTACCCAAAACTTAACCACAATGAACACTGTAAAAATTGTCCAGAAGTTAAAGATCACAGGCTGCCTTATTTTATCACAGCGTAATACATCTAGAAATCCGTCTACTTGGGATGAGGAAGAGGTCTCCTCCAAAGGCCTCTCGTGCCAAACAGGACTAAAATCTGAGACAGCAAATTATTGAGAAATAAATAAAAATAAATAAATCAGTAAATTTCACTACAAAAACTTGTGAACCATGGTTAAAGCCTTGCTCAGAGGAAAAATTATAACTTTAAATGCTTCCACTATTAAGCAAAACATTTAACATACACATATAATTGCATATACTAATATCAAAAAAAAGCAAGATATAAAATGTGCTCTTACCAGATTATTACCTTATTTAAACACTGAAAACAAAACACGTAGATGGTGAAGAAATAACACACGATGAAAGCTCACCAGAGGCCATATTCGAATACTAGCGCTGTTCTCATTTCTTTTTTCCTTTACTTTCTGAAAATTCTATAATGTTATCATACATTATATATTTACATTTAAGAGGAAATCTAAGCTTCTACCTGTGAATTACATAATGCAGCCTATTTACCATTTCATAATTACTGTGAAAACAAAGACGTGTCAATTCAATAGGTTGCTATTCTCAGTGTTATCATAAGGAGTTGAATTGCCCTAGAACTATCAGAAGCTCTCTTGGAGGTTTCCATCTTTCCCTTTTATTATAATGCTGGAATTTATGTTTCTATTCATTCTACTAATTGTGAAACACTCAAAATTATTAAAGTGTTTGTCTTCAGGCAGTTTTTTCTGTATGCTTCAGGTTTGCTTTTAAACAATCCCCTGCAGTGTTTTTCCATCACCAAAGGTAGCATTGGCTTTGTCTCTTACCTGAGCATGTCCAGTTTAGCCTGTGCAATCCTTTCTCAACACAAGGAACTGTAGAGTCTCTGTCCTAAACAATGTGTTCTAAAGTCACTCCACGAACAAGCCCATGTTCGATTGCAGTAAGACACCCATTAGGAACCCTCAGAATCAAAGTCTCTTTCTGGTAAAGAGGATGGGACCCTATATGTGAGGGTTGATGTATATGACATCTCAGAGGCTGGGATTTGAAGGTGAGGGTCTCCAGGACCCTCTGAGCAAGTCATCCCGGAGTCAGCCAGCAGATGCTCTGCTAGAACAGAGGAGGAGAATGTGGATGGACCTGTGCAGAGGGACCCAAGAAGACTACAATTGAGTGCCATGCCCAGGAGCAAGCAGAGACTAGAGGGAGCCCAAAGCCAAGGGAGGGGCCTGGAGAGATGACAGTGTGCAGGACGTGGCCTGCGGGGGGCTAAGCACAGAGCACAGGCGACCCTGTCCTGAGGTGTTCATGCTGGACTGGCATAGAGCTGAGCAGACAGCCTTCCTGGGCAACAAGCTGCATAGTCACTCAGGGTCCCCTGCTGGACATATGCCCTGCTCTCACTATCTTGAAAGTCTTAACACTTTGGGAACAGAAAAAGTGGCATTTTTACCTTGCGGTGGCCCTGACAGTTATGCAGCTGGCCCTGGGGGCTGACCGTTGCCTATGGGTGTTCATAGAGAGCGAGGCCAGTCAGGGGTCTGGACTGTCATACCAGGGCACATGTGGCCTAGGGGGCCAGAGGCTCCCACCGTGGCCCCCACTCCTGGCTCCCTTGCTGGGTCACGTACAGAAGTTGCTGCATCTAAGGTTCTGTGCCATTTCCTAAGTCTTTGGGGTCAATATGGACGCTGCTGTGTGAGGAATGGCAGAATGGGCTGTGCAAGCACGGGACTGGGGATTTTAACCACACAGAAGGGTCAATGGCAGCCCTCTGGGGTTTTTGTGTTGTTTTCTGTGTTTGTGAGCAAGAGCCGTGTTGGCCAGCGAGGGGTGAGCGTACCTGGCTGGCTTCCTGGACAAGCATCGCTGCTGAGCAGTCCTGTCAGCGGAAGCTGCTCCGTCGCTCTCTGGCAAAGCCTGTCTCAAAGGGATCGCTCAGCATCATGGAGTTGGGATAAATCGTCATCCACAGAGCCTGGTGACACGGGTCTGGGCAGAGCTGCTGCACTGCGGGGCCTCCATCGTGCGACTGCTGGACACACACCTGGAGCTCAGCACACATCTTTGGAGCCCTGTTTGAAAGTTCCGTCCAGTCAGTGTCCAAAGTGAATTTGCATCGCAAAGGCCTCAAAAGTCTTCTCCAGGGCAGGAATCTGCCAGAGAGAGCGCCGGGGAAACAGATGGTGCAGCAGGCTCCTCCGTGGGAGCGAGGGGCCGGCTGAGCAGGACCAGCTCCAGGGGCAAAACCAACCACTTCACCAGCAAGACGAGAAAGTGGCAGGCACAGAGGAGGTGATTCCAGGACGAAAAGTGTAGCCCTGCCCCACTTCTGCACATGTTCTCTGAATGTGGAGACGGGGGCTGGGAAAGGATCTCCCACCAGATCTAGGACTCGGTGGGCTTCCCCAACACACCTCCCCCATACCTCAGAACCGTGAAGCCAGTGCAGGTCAGGGGCCCACGAGTCAGACAGGACTTGATGGGAAAAAGGACAGAGGCCCCTGTGGGGTACAGGTACCACCATGGCACCTGCCAGAAAGCCTCACCTGCAAGAAGGCACTTGGGCTATGAAGGCAGGAGTGTACCCCTTTGAAGTGGCTGTCAGCCCCCTACATTCACAGGTGTTACCTGTGACTGATCTGGGCAAGATACAGCCAGCCAAGGAAGTCCAGCAAGGACTCTCCAGGAAAGGAATTCCCCAGGGGCAGTGCCCTCGGGTGTACATGGACTTAAGGGAACAGGGGTCGGCTCAGTGTTTTCGGGCACTTAGTACATAAATGACCTACAAATAAAACAATTGTAAACAGCCCTACTCTCCTCTTGCCAGTGACTTCTGTGAGGTTGCAGTTCCTCCAGACAGTGATGGCCAAAACCCAATGGCTGCAGGCACATGTGGGCCACCCACCCAGGGTACTGTCCTGTCATCTCTCCAGATCTTTTCCTGGGAAGAACTCCTGTTTCCCACTTGGGAGACTTACCTGTCAACACCATCATATAATTCAATTGGCCTCCTTCCAGTGGTGTGTCTCCTCTGCCCAATGTCCCCCTTCCAAATTAGGATCCATTGCTGACAGTAGCCATGAGTCACATTTTATTTGAGTGCACAGGCTCTCTTACCTGATGAATCCACCTGCAGATCAAGCTGACTTGAATTAAAGGTTGGTCAACAATTACTGAAGCTGTGGACACATGTGCCAGGTGGACACAGAGGCTGCCAGCACGGCAGACGCTTTGTTGCTGGTAGAGTCCATACCGACCCCAGAGATTTAGGAAATGGTACAGAATCTTCACCTCACAGGTGAAGCTGGACCTGGTCGTCATGTGGTCAGGGCAGTCATCACATCAGTTTCTGTATAAAACGTGCAAGCTTGACAATATTACGGCCAACCCACCTCTTCTGGGTACGATTTTCATATTTTCATTTGCTTCCTGGGAACAGGCAGGTAAGAGGAAGTAGGGGGTAGAGAGTGGAGTACACGCAGCTCCTGAAAGTCCTGCAGAGGCCCTGCATGGTCCTGTCAATGACGCTTAAGGTCTGCATGTGTGCGGCATGCCTCTCCCGACACTGCACGAGTGGTCCCTACTCACCACATCTCCTCTGCAGTCACGCCTCTGGGGAGCACACATGGTCCCTGGGTGGAGACGAGGAAGTCCTCTGGCTGCCCAGAATCTCCACGCTTATACACTGTGGCCGGAGCAGCAGGTTTCTGGAGAGAAGAGGAGGAGCAGGGCTGTGACTAAAGGGAACTGCTTCCATCCTTGTCGCCACCAGTTGGTCATGGAGTCTGACATCAGCAAACTCTGCATCGAGGTCCTTCTTGGGCATCAATGTTAGGTCCCTGTGGGCTCTGTCAAGTCCATGAAGCATTTGTTGTGGGACCTGAGGACCCAGGATGATCCGACCGGCAGTGGGGAGATGGCAGCCCACCCCCGGGGAGCTCCTGGAGAGCGGGATGCAGAGGATCAGCCAAGCTGTGGGGATCACCGATGCCGCTCCTGGAGCTGGCTATGGATGGAATGGAGCGATTATGGTCTGGAGGAAGCTAACTCATACCAGGAATGATGAGGCTGGGTGCCCAAGGGTGGGAGACAGAAACAGGACAAGTTATGAGACACCCTCTGGATGGTTAGTGCCCGGTATCCATCTCGGGGCAGGCAGAGATGCCTCTTCTAGTGGTTTCATGGAGCTAGACAAAGTCCAGTTTTGTAAGAAAACAAACAAAATATAGGCAATGCCTCCACCTCCCGTGAGGAAAGTGCCTTCTGTCTTCTGCTCCCCCAGCTCGCCCTTCCTGTCCACACTCTGTCCATGGTGTGCCCATGGCTGCCTTCCCGCACTCCCGCAGCACCGGCCACACCTCCCACGGCCACCACAGCTAAAATGTGTTGAGTGCCCACTGCATGCAGGTGCTGGGCTAACTGCTCCTGTTCTGGCTCTTGGACCCAAAGCCACAATGAATAACCGGAAGAGCCCATTGACAATGTAGACAGGCCCCTAGTAATGAAAGAGTCTCACACTGACATTTCTCTTGAGGTCAGCAGTGGCGTGACATAGCGTCATCTGAGAGCAAGCCACGTCCTCCCCTGACTTGTGCTTCGAACCGTTCACAAGACATGGAGGTATGGTGTCTTTTGTGCTTACACTCTTCTCTCTCTCCCGTGAGGACGTAAGTCTGAACTAAATAGGAGCAATTTCAAGTTCTGCGGCAACGACGGGAGTGAGTGAGTGCAGCCAACCTGTTGTAACTCTTGAGCTGGTGGCGTCATCCACCCTCTCAACTGTTTATACATGTTTTTGAAAGTGCATCTTCTTGAAGCCACAAGTCAAGGGTGTCCATTGTAAGACTGGGTCTGTAACTGCCCCAGACAGGTCAAGGGCACACGTGATTCTTGCGTTACTCATACAAAAGGCTGGTGCAGCAGAATGGGTCCGAGTTCCAGGAGCCCTGTGAATCACTAAGTGCACTGCAGCCGTAGCCTGGGTACGCCGTTCCATAAACAATCCTAGCAGATACCTCAGCTGTGACTTCTCAACCATTCCTGCAGACAAGTGTTAACAAGTTATTACTTAATGTTTTCCTTTAGGTGGATGTGAAATTAGCTGAGCTAACTGGACCCCAAACAGGCCTGTCTACTGTGGCTGGGGTTCAGGGCCAGAAATTGGTGCCCAAATTGGGGAGATCTTCATCTCATGAGAAAACAAGGGCAGCTGGGAAGGGAGTACACCTTTGCCTCATTTATCCCCAAGGACAGGTGTCTTCTCATGCTCTTGTAACAACAAAGGCCGGTCCCCACCTTGCCTCTTGCCGAGAAGGCAGTGGGCACCCTGCCCACAAGCGGGTTGTCTCCCTCCGTCCTTCGTCAATAAGCATCCTGTGCAAATTGAAGTTTCATTGCAACTGGTAGACAGTAGGATTTTAAAAGGCCTGAGAATAGGATGAACATATTGTTATGACAGTGTGGTCTGATTTAAATGATTCTGATTTCTTGGGAGGACTGCTCTTGAAATATCTATTTTACATGTGGTACAAACCCCAGCTGAAATTGAAAACCACCACCACCACAACTTGACATTACTCAAACAGTACTTTCTTATTAACCAACAACAACAATTAGGAAATGTTTCAAGTAATTTTAATCTCTGTGCTTGAATACACATGGTTCATTTTTCTATGTCAACAAGTGTAGGCTGATGTTTTAGAACATATTTCCATATGCTAATTTACCTATTTCCCTTTCTGAAAGACTATCGTTTCCTGACTGTTAATTCCAGCTGACAGGAAATAGTTTTCCTTTTCATTCTCTGCAAAATAATGTACTGCTACAAAGTGATTTATAACAAACAGTTTCTAGGAAAGAACTATAATGCTGATTGTTTTTGACAACCAAAAATGCATTATTAATGAAATAATAACATTGGCAGCATCTTGGACACAAGCTGACTGTTTAGGGTTTATTTCTCTGTTCTGAATCAAGATTTTTGCCTTCCGTGTAGAGCTTCTTTGAGATGGACGATCATTGCTGGGAAGAATGCGGAGATGCACGTGTGCTACTTACAGAGCTCAAAGGCGTCCACAGTGAACATTAGAAGTGATTTCCTACCCTTGAAATTGTGGCTAATACTGTATCTCCTGAACATTATTTTTTTAGCTTTACTTAACTTAGTAAACCTTGATTATCCTAAATCAGAGTTCCCTCAAACCACAAAATCTATAACTAATAAAGATGCTTTTTAAAAAATAAGTAGTATTTCTAGAATCATAAGTGGAAGTAACAGGAGCAGTCAATACATAATGTGCTTTCTCCCTTCCAGAGCTAACTGCAAATTATAGCCAGCAGGAAAAAATGGGAGGCCAAAACAAAATCTACAGTGAAACTCAACATTATTTCAATTTGTGTAATGGGAGCAGGGGAAAATCAGTAACTTATCCCAACAACACAACAAAATCTACAGCCTGATAATGTAAATTTGCTTGTATCAAGCTCCAGAAAAGCCTTCTGATCACACTTGGAAGTGAACTGTTTCACATTTTAAGCTTACTAATTACACAACATATAATGCTTTATTTTGTCCATTCACTCCAATTTCTGTTATTAAATTCACTGAAATATCTGTGCTTCTCCTCGAATTATGACACTGCTTGTGGTGCACTGGTCTGCTGTTGTTGGTTCCTATATTAATTGTGGTATGAACTTTATTGAATTTGCTGAAGTGCTTTGCTGGATAGTCTCCAAACACTAACAGGCAAATTAAATTAAATAAAAAGGGTCAGCTATATTTAAGAGTATCGTGTAAGTGCTTTAGAGACTGGGTATAATTAAAGAGGCTGTAAACTAAAACGCCAAGTGCCAATGTCACTCCTCACCTGAGTACACCCATCGCACAGGGGAGTCGAGCAGAATTCATCACAGAACAGGGCATCCGCAGCCCACATGGAAGGTGGGCTTTCCACCAAGATGTAACAGATGTTCATAGACTCTTGCTTGTGCCTGTAAAGACTATGTAGTGGATATGATTCCTTCCACACCAAGGTAAACATCCCCGCTGACCACAAGAGCCCCCTTTGACATAGGCCATCTGTAGACATGTCATCCAACGGTTTTCCCCAGGGGTGCCTCATTTGTACGATATCAGTTGCAGAAAAGACTCCGGACACAGACTCTTTACAATATCTACTATTTCAAAATGCCATTTCCTAGAGAACTGCTTGAGGACAGAGATTGTATCACAATCGTCCAGGTCCTAGCCCCTAACAAACTCCAGGAACATAGCAAATGATGAAAGACTGAGTGAAAAGCTAAATGAACGAGTAAATAGCTAAGATGCTACATGAACAAACATTTCTACAAAATGGAAAGTCTTTTGGTGATTAAAAAGTGACCCCTGTGTTCCCATCCATCTCATCTTCTTATGTGCGCCTTGGCTCTTTTGACAGCACATTGCCCCTACTAAGGATCCTGTGTAGGACTCATCATGGACCATCTGGGGGCGCTGTCCAGGCGTCACATACTCATGGGGTGGACCCGTGATTTGTGTCTGAGAGACAGCTGTGATGTCTTCGCCACCAGCTGGTCTGGACAGGAGTCCATGGACTGCTGCTCCTCTGGCTGCTTCTCACTTACACAGCCACAGAAAACAGGAGGCTCACAATCAGTGGGTGTGATCCCACCCACTGATGCACGCCAGGCCTGCTGCTAGGGAGGCCGCCAGGCCAAGGGCAAGAAGGGCACTGGCACCCTAGAGCCTCTGTCCCTCTTTACTCCAAGTTCCATGGATCATGTGAGCAGGGAGCAGCACTCTCTCATCATGACTGAGCTCTGGGGACCAGGGAGGACTGGTGAGAGGGGACCCGGGCAGGTATCTCATCTGAGGACCTAGCTGTGCCATATCCTGGGTGTATGTGTAGCACTTGTATCCAGAACACGAAAGCATGACACAGTGCTCGTCAACACTCAATAAAGCCAATGTGAAACCGGGAAGTGTCAACACAGACCAAGCCACCTGGGGACATGGGACCAAGACCAGGTCACCATAGACATCTTAACATTGGCAGTCGCTTCCTTTGTACATGGAATTAGAATTCTCTTTTCTTTTTCAAAAATACTCATAAGACATAAAATAGATATAAACGTCACAGATTACATACTTATTGTACACACACACACACAAACACACGCACTCATTGTTTTAAATGTTGGAACAGACTATTTTATAAAAATACTTTATTCTGTTTGGGCCTGAAGCTCATTTGGCTGATTTGAAACCAGCATTGGACAGATGGTTAACACAGAGGGGTCAGCATAAACAGCATGGCACAAAACCACCACACAGCCAGGGGACCACCGTTGGGTGTACGGACATACAGTATAAGCTCAGGTCCATGTAAAACTTTCCTTAGACAGCTCACACCTACCAAATGCACCTTCATGTGCTTGCAAAATATACCGTGATCTTTGCTAAGACTATTCAAGTAAAAGTTGGAAATTGTAATGAGAAACAAGTAAAAGATCCATCTCTGGACTTAGTACCACAGTTGGCCTCATTGCTAGCAAGGATCAAAAGGACATTTTATGAGCAGCCATTGTCGAGGGTCTGCAGGGCAGTCTCCCCACTATGTGAACCCAGCAAGCCGCTGCCCCAGGGGCCCTATTGTTTGTCTGGGGAGACAGCGGGGGAGGGGGACAGTCCTGCAGGAGGAAGGCTGTGAGGAACAGGGCCTGTCCACTGTGCAAGGATCGCAAAGCAGGAGCAGCTGGCTGGGGATGCCTACACCACATTCTCAGAGCTAAGGATGCTCCTCTAAGCCGGAGGCTCTCCACCCCACTGAGGAGTTTTAGAAACATTAATGCCAGGTCCCAATCCAGACTCGACAATCTGCACAGCTACAGGTGAAGCACCGGCATCTGTGATTTTTCAAAGCTCTCTGGGCACAGGGATATGTGGGCTAGAGAAAAGAGCTCTCAACAGGCTGACGGGAAAGGCACCCCAGGCTGAGGGGTTGCCCCAAGCAAGGCTGGGAAGTGAGAATCTGCCCGGTCCCCCTAAGGATCTATCCTTGCACAGGATGTAGGTGGTGGGGTTTCTCAGTTCAAATATCCTGTGAGTGGTGAAGCTGAGAATTTGCAAGAATCACACCAGGAACCAGGCCTGGCACCCAGTGCCCAGCTGTGCCTGGTCACACAGTGTTCTACTGAGTAGTCTGCAGGGTGTGAATTGGGTGGGAAGAGGCTGGTTTGGGGAGCTGGAAGCTGGGAGACAAGAGAGGTGCTCTTCACTCCACCAATGCACATGGGAACAAGGAGAGAAGACTTTGTGTGGGACATTAGAGATGAGCAGGTTTAATCCCTTAATGGCTATGATAAGGAAACCAAATCAAATCACTTAGCTTATTTGTATCTCTCTATACACATTTAACAAAAAAGTGTTAGTGCAAGAAAAATGTCTGGAATAATATGCCAATAATATACCTCGTACAATTGATGAAAAAGAAGTGTACAAACAAGCTCCTCCCACAAGAAGGTGGGTTGTCTCATGAAATAACATGGTCCACAAATATAACCATCTTAGTAAAGACAAAGGCCAAACGATATGCAGAGAAGATAATGTGCTCCCCTGACCAGTAGTTTACAGCACAACCCCCATAGGCCTAATGACAGAAGAGGATGGAATAGTGAGCTACGATACGAAGAGATGCAAAACTGAAATTTGTAGCCTCCCGTTCTGGAGTCCACAGGTTCCTCTCCCTACAAGAAACTCCAGGAGGTTTGAGTTGTATAAGGAGATGGTAGGACCTAACCTCCATGAAGTCTCAAGGTCCAACTTTACATGTGCACTTAATTCCAAACAGTGTAACCTTAAGGAAAGCATCCCACCCTACCACCACCGTGATGCCAGCAACCTCAGCTCAGCCCAGACTGTAGAATCAGAGTGTGGTGGCCTCTGTGGACAGCCAGGACTGCAGCGTCAAAAGTCCCTGTGATCAGCCTTGCTATGTGCTGCCAGACGCAACACAGAGCTCCACTGTTGCCTTTCCACTCTGTATGTGACATGGCATTCTTGTATATAATTTGCACACTTTGACTATTCTTTGCATACTCTCATATGCAAATTGGCATTATATTCATGATAACTCTCTAAAAACAATTTGTTGAGTAACCAGAAAATGTGTCTTCCACTGGTTGATCAGTCTAGCTTTTGTGAATGATTTTCTTGTGCAGTTACCTGGGAGGTATAAAAAAAATAAAAAATACCAATAAATATAGTTTATCAACCCAATAGTCAGTGTCTGATAGGAGCATATTGTCTACTGTTTCCCTGACCCCCCAGTAGTACACAGCCTGGTGGTTTCACCCCTGAGGGCCTGGGACTGAAATCTCAACATGGTCCAGAGCTACATGAGGCGTGCTCACCATGGAAGACACCCATCACGCGTATTTACTGAAGAGAACAGCTGCAGAAGAGCAGGTAAAACATACCCCTGATTTTCGTGAATAGATGCTTGCACAGTCACAGAACTTTCTGGAAGAATAAACAAGACCTGCAGTGAGGGTTTTGGGAGGAGCTCTTTTGCGTTCATCCCACACTCTCTGTACTCGAACTTTTACCAACAGCATTTATTACCCTCTAAAATAAAAATGAATTAATGAAAAACATTCCAGATTCTCGGCCTCATGACACACGAAGGCATCACAGTAATCCACTAGGAAAACACTGACCAAGACACTCCTGCTTTAAGTGCGTGGATTTTTACACCAAGACCCCCAGGCTCACTGCCTTGGCTCTGAATTTTCACACACACTGTGGTCAATTCTTCTGCTCAACCCTTCGGTGAACCAGGCACCACGTGACTCCGGGTTATTTCACAAATGAGCTACAACCCAGTGTTCTGTGCTACTCAAATAGCAGGAAACAGAAGGGAACATGGTCTAACTGCACTCCCCTGAGCCGTCATGCCCAATGGCTTTCAACACTCTCTCTAAAATAGGGGACCATTTTTATGATTGACTCCAGGCAGGCCTGATGGGTTAGTCACCTGCGGCACAAGAGGTCATGTCCAGCTGGAGAGAATTTGGGGGATAGCTCTCCTGAAGGCACACATGACATGCAGAGGCAAGAGATGGGACCCTGCATCCTGAAGAAATTGATGCTGCAAACAAGTCGTCCTTCCCCTCTGCTAATAAGGCCAGCACTCGTTTGGGTATCTTTATGGACTGCTCTGTGGATTCTCTCTTTAATGTGGTATCAATAATAGATATTGTGTGACAGTAGTTAGTGGAACACAGTTTTTAACTATCATTCCTTTGGAATGAGTTCTGATTTTGAATTATGGTATCACTTATTACAAGGCCTGACGGCGTACAATCTCTCTGTCTTCTTCTGGCTCCACAAGTGTATGCACTTAGCATAGACAGTGCAGGACATTTTAAATTATACATTTTAAAAATGTGTGCTGTGTGCTCATATGCACACCCTTGGACACTCAATTCTGGATACTGCCTAGTCATTACGGTTTCAGGAATGACAATGCCTCCACGTCGCCAAATCCAATGCATTCTGTGATTGACCTATTTTGAGTCAAGATGAAGTACCGAGCAGTAGCTAATTCCATCAATGGGTTAATAATTTTACGTGCCATTCTCTTTTGAAAAGGCTTATTTAAATGTTTATCAGTTGTGCGGAGTGGAGCCGTGCTGGCGATCCACAGGGAAGACTCACCATTGCCTATGCATGGCAGCGTTGTAGGGAGATTGAAATAACATTGAGTATATTCTGTAAATGAAGGAGAGAACTAACAGAAGCCTCCAGAGTCCATTATAAATTTTAATAATACATCAAGGTAATGTAACTGAATAACCGATCTCTAAGGGAAGAAACACAACATTTGGCTAATATTACAATTTAAATTATGAAAACAAAAAGAGCTTTTAGTTAATCTTGTCTTTCTGCTTTTATTCTTCAGGCTCTTTTTTATTTTCCCTGAATCCAAAACACCATGTAAACAAATAAAAGTACGGGGGAAAATAAACAGTTTGGCATCTCAGTAGATTAATTAATGCACTTCAGCCTTGGCACCAGTAGGCGGAAATTATGTGCATAAATAATATCACTAATTAAAAAGATGCAGATTAACATGCAAATAATGTTAATGAGGATCTGCAATTCCAGAGTGGATTCGCATAACATCAACAATTTAATGGGTTGGAAGGCTTGTGTTTGCATTACATTAATAAATTTCAAAGACCTTGCATAAAAAAGTTCTGTCGGAGCCTCTGTTTCCCACTTGTGAGTTGTAAATTCTGTGGGCAGTGGCAAGAGCTCGTCAGCAGATGCCAAAGTCATTATCTCAAAGACTGTTGAGAGGGTGCCACGTGCCAGCGTGACCAGCTGTTGGGAACTGGGCAGTGGGCACTATTCTGTGCCAATTATTCATATTATTTGGGTAGTCTTGATATTTATTTAAACTGATTAATATTTTGTGCTCTGCATCTTGATCTGGAGGGAAATCATTTTAAACAAGCAAAGTTTAAAAAAAAAAAAAAAAACTTATCAGCCTTTGATGTGTTGTAGAAGTTGCATGCATAACGGAATTGATTAGGCAGACATAATTCTAAACCACAGACAAAAACAACATAAAGCGTCTTTATGATGTCATATTCTGTTGAAATAAAGCATTACGGCATTGCATTCTGAGTGGGCCACCAACCACCCAGCTCTACTTGAAACAGAAAATTTCAGGAAGTACAAAATGCCATTTGCTGTGCTCCTTGATGCATACATAAGGATGCTCCTGTGGGTGGGGTTTTAAGAAGAAAAGCAAAGACTGAGGATGGCCACATCGGATTCCTTCCTACAACTTCAAGTTACCTTCATGAATCTCCCCAGCTGGTCCTTGTCCTCACCCGATCCTGAGCTGGGTCCGCCGTGGACCCTCCTGGAACATCGCGATGTTCAAGGACAGTGCGTGCAGCGGTCCTCCACACGGGTCAACAGCACGCCCGTCTCCTGCCAACGAGCTGTCCATGCTCGGCCTCTCCAGAGGGTTGAAAATGTCCTTTCCTGGGAAGCTAGCTGTGAGAGCTCCAGGATTCACGTGAACAGCGCCGTTTGTTGCTAGCGACAAGGGCCACAGTCCACACAGTCATGTCAGGAGACATCTGGCAACTTTGTACCAAACTGAAGCTCCAGCTGAAGCTGCCGTGGGAGCAGGAGGGGGCTGAGGACACTGCGGACACAGCGCCCCGCACTGGGACAGGCCTTCCTACTCTGCAGAAGGCAGAAAGGAGCCCCTGTCCCCTGCACACCAACCCATGTGCCTCCGCATGACAGTCCACCCCTCCACCATCCCTGCATTAACACCCTTACGTCCTGGTTCCTATACCAAGACCCTGCGTTCACATCGCTAAGCCGGTTTGATTTAGAACAACCCATAGACATGCACGTCCCCTGACCTCCTAAGGGTTCCTCTGGAGCAATCGGCTCCCTGCTGTGAGGATAGCTTTGTCCCCCCTTCTGCTGCCAGCTCAGCCCTGTTGAACATGTGGAGGGTTAGCAGACTAGGGAAGAGCCTTGATAGTTGCAGATTTCATCCACGTTCGGTCCTGCCTATTTAGCTATCCTCAGGGAGAAACAAAACAAAATCTAAAGCTTTTAAACACAGATGCAAAGTGGCAGCTCTCCCAGGGTACAGCAGGTCCTCACCGTCAGCTCTGCAGCAGTAATGGGCAAACCCCCTACAACTCTTCCCCAAACTCATGAATCCGCTTGGGGCAGCACGTGCCCAGTCTCCATCACAGTGCACAGGTGCTGACCCCCCCCCCCCCCAGGAGTGCCCTGCTGTCCTTGAGCCCTGGTTTCATGAATTTCAGGGAATGCTTTCTTCCATACACCCTGCCATACACCCTGCTCTGTGGATTATTACATCTTCTGCAGACAAGAGGGTGTTTTTGAGTGCCTTACCTCCCTACATCCCAGGCCTCTCCACATAGTGGACCCTGCCCAGTATGTGGGCAATGGGAGGGGTCCCACTCCCAGGACCCAACACTTTGATGGTGATTAAGGATGGAAGGGATCACACCAGGTAGATGTATACATAGCCATGTACAAACTTCTTCTAGAAGAAAGTGATATGCGGGGACCATCCCGTTCACATCCATGCAAGTCCATGTTCTACTTGCAGTAGAAGTCCTCTGTAACAGGACCACTCTAGGAAGGTAGTATCTTAGAGACACGTCCTGCTTACCATTGCACCTGCAGCTGCAAACTGGTGCCAAGCTCTCAGTACCTACTCCACCATGTCCAGACTGTGCTCACTCAACAGCCTAATCAGTTGGGATTTATTGAGTGTGCACCGTGCACCAGCCACTGTATGACACACCCTCCGTGAGTCACTGCACTCAGCCTCACTGTGCCCTGGGAACTGGTACTCACACTCCCCAGGGGTTTTCTGACCCTGAAACTCCTGCTCTTTCCTCCAAGCCACATAGGCTGCCACAATGCGGTACATGACATTGAAAGTAAGAAGGGTTAGGAGTTAAAGGAAACAATTCCATCCTTGCTAATTCTAGGCAAATATTTTCATCACGACTGAGCCATAAAGAGTCAACCATACCCAAACTCTTCTATACAAGGAATGCATACGAAGATGCACACCTGTCTTCCTGCTTCAGACTGTCAGCCTGGATTTATAATTCCCACACACCATCGTGAGAAAATAATGTGTCTTTCGCAATTGGTTTCCAGGTTGGCAGCAATGTATACACATATATAATACATACAAAGAGGTATATAAGCCACATGGAGAGAGCAGTGCTATATATACATACACCATGTATGTATAACAATAACATACAGTTAGGCACACACACAACAATTACAAGGTATATGCCTCAGAATACCCAAATTACTAGTGGAAAGACTACTATTGACACATTCAACAAGCCGTTCACAAGTTTGTGGTTTTAACAGTGTAGGGCTTCCTTTTGTGCTTAACTGAGACGTAAATGATGAATGAGGGACGGACATCACCAACACTTCATAGCCACTCAGAAGAGCTGATGAGAGGTCTGGTTCGGGAGCTGTGCATCCAGCCATGCATGTGGGTAGTTTTCTACTGTGCTCTGGGAATGTCCGGGTAGGTGGGCAAAAGCAGGCGGTTCTCACTGAAGTGTTCAGGGGACATCTGTTTTGCATGAGCACAGAAATGGGGGAAGAGAAGAGATGGACTTGGGGAACAGCCACAGCTGTCCAGGGAGCCCCGCGCCTGGTGCAGACTGCGTGGGATGCTGCTTACTGAAAGGTGATCACGCTCCTTGACCCCAAACATTTCTATAAGTCATAATTATACACAACTACCAATTATCTGATTTTACGGCTCTTCCCCATGCGCCCCGCCCCCCAGATCATTGAGGGCAAACGAAGTGCCTCTGGCTGCTGCAGCCATATCTAGGGCAGTGAGCTGGCAACATGGCAGGAGGTGGGAAAGGCACCAGCACAGAGCACCGACCACCTGGCTGATGGCCCCGTCTGGACCATCTCCTCCCCACAGATGTGACCGTGGTTCCCATTGCACTGAATGCTGTCCCTGGAGTTTGTACAAAGAAGAGAAGGAGCAGTCAGTCATCAGATATTCGTGCTCCCAGGGCTATCCTGGGCTGTTTCTTGCAGGTGTCCTGTGCCACACCTGGGTCACCATGTTGTGTCCTGTGTAAGCTTGGCACTCAGGCAGATGGGCTTTCAAGCAGAACTGACTCACAGAAACACCCTCTTGGGCATCAGAAAAGGTCCTTGTACTTACGTGTTGTCCACAGCAGGGCACCCCATGAATGGAGACACGGCTGCCCCCACAAAGCCTATCGGCAGAGGTGAGCCTGGCACTGGAGCCAGATGCCCTATCTCAGAATTTCCTTCAGAAGTTCAGGAACCATCCCATCATGTCTTTGGACTTGGGCATATCAACTGCTTTTCTTTTTCGTTGCAAATTTTACACTGTTTCAAATGTGTGCTACTTTTTAATCCAGAAAACCCAAACCACAGCCTCAACAGCCAACAGCAACAAAAGTGTTGGAGATTTGGGAGTGTTCTCCCCTCTAAGTGGTGAAAAGTAAAAGGGACTCCCTGTCTCAACGCGAGACGGATGCGGTGAGGTACTCTTCCACCAAGCAGTCTTCATCCTGAGTGGGTCTGTCGATGAAGTCTGTCCCCCAGACCACGCGGAGAGGCCACTGCTCCGAGAGGTCCTGCTGGGCAGCCTGGACTTCAGCAGACGAGGCCCACGGCGGTGCCCGTCATCTCCACGTGCCTCCTACATCTGCCAGTCTCGGGACTGGAAGCAGGATATCCGAGGAACAGTGCCGTGAAGCCACGCACCTTTTTCCTGAACCCAATTTTTTCTACTCATTTTCTGTTCCCCAGTGTCCTCATGCCAAGTATGATAACGACAGCTCTAACACTGGCACAATTTAAGATGGAAGCTTTATATTCTGAGTTTTGTATTTTCCTGTCCTGATTTTCAAATAATTTGAAAATTATTTGCTGGACTTGAATATAAAGTGATTCAGTGTAATTAAGGACCAAAATTTCCCCTTAAAGATTTAAATAACCTCAATGGTCCATCAACATGTCCCAAGTCGGCTGCATAATTTGCAGCACTTCGTCTCACTAGCCGCCTTCCGGGAGGGCTGTGTAGAGTGGGAGCATTACAGAAGCCAGAGCCCCAGGATGCCAGCCTCCCACAATGCTCGGGCTCGGGGCCCCGCTCTCCCGGCCTGGCCTGCCCATCTGCCCGACTTCTCCTGCGTACCTCCCACACGGGAGCTCTTGAAAAGCTGCTGCCAACATCCACGATCTGCTGAAGGCTCGGAAATTCATCCACAAGGAGATCTCCTCCCCGAGGATTCCTTGCTCTCTGCTTTCACACGAGACCATGGACCAACGATCTGAGACAGCATCAATCCTCCTTGGAGAACACGATTCCAGGCATGACACATGACACTCAGTCATTCACTTTCTCAGTGCTGTGTTAGTCCTGCTGGCCTATTTTTCCACTTCCTGCTGTTGCTGTGAAGAACTGAAACACTGGAGGTGCTGGCAGCATATCTGTCTTTCAGATTAGATGGTCCTGTGTTGCAGTTTCATAAGTAGCCCTTTCAGTTATTTCTGATGATATAAAAAGTGGCTACCATTTGTGACTGCTCCTGAGTCCCGTACAGTGCATTGAGCCTCATACAGCTACTGACAGCCGATCTATGATGGAAGTGGGGTTGACTGTGTTTTAGAAATGAGGAACCGGGATTGAAAGTCTCACATGCTCCTGGTGCCAGAGCTATGGTGTGGAAGAGCTGGCTTGGACATGACATCTGGAAGCAACCAGGGGCTCGATCTCAGCACTGCAAGACACTGACACCTTACGAATGATGCCGCACCCTCACCTCAAGCATTTCTGAAGCCAGAGTGATGGGGCCGCTTCAGGGCACCAGTCTCCACACAGGAGAGAAGATGTATGTGGCAGTGAGAGGACAGCATGGTGCAGCCTGCCTCTGCTGCAGATGCCCTGCCTGGATGAGTGGCTGGCTCTTCCCGCTGCATCCTGCAAAGCTCTGCTTGTGGCCTTTCTCCATCTGAAACCATCCTGCCTCTGCTCCCCTGTCAAAACCCTTTCCAGCCAATAGACTCTCATTTAATTAAAGGCAAACCCTCCCATGCAGCCCATGAAGCTAGACATGGAACTCATAAGCCCTGTCCATCACTCCAGAACACGTGTGCATGCTGTCACATGGGGTCGTTTTTGCTGGGTCTTTGAGGGCACTGGGGACACACCATGCAAGAAAAGCAAGCACAGCTATTTGTGGACCTGGTCTGTGGAGTGGGTGGCTCAGCGACAGAGAATTCTGGTACAGAGAGTTGTGTCCTCTGAGGGAGCCCTGCGGGGCCATGTGGCTTGGCCTGGGGCCTCAGGAAGACACTCTGGAGGCACAGACTCCTCCCCTGGGGACATGTTCCACAGCATGTCATCTAGGTGCTTGATAGGGAGGGGCTGTCCAAGAAGAACCAGCAACATGGAGAAACATGGGCCAGAGCAGCAGAGTCTGCCTGTCCTCCATCAGCTACAAGGCGGTGGGCCAAGGACACGGGGTGGTGGAGAGGGGGTGGGGTTCGACTGGGAGGCTCCCGCTAAAAATTTTGTCTTGCAGGTGATAAAAGCCACTGGGGATATCTGAATGGATTTCCAAAGTCAGGTTCCCATTGAAATGGGTCTGTCTGGTACTAATTGTGTGGGGTGATGGGCGAGGAAAAGAGACAGGAGACGGGGCAGGGCACAAGATGGTCGAAGGCAATGGAGCATGGTGCTGCCACGCCCAGATGCTGAAGCCAGCTGGGCCTGAACTCCAGCTCCCCCAGTCACTAACCATGAGGTCACTGACTCTGTGCCTCCATCCCTTTCCTATCACTGGTTATCTTCCTCTTCGGGTGGCGATACTGACATGAAATGGGTTACCATTGCTTCAATGCCTGGCACAGGACCCGGGTATATGTAGAAAGCTTCATGCATGTTATGCATGTTATGATCGAATGGACCGCAGAAATCCAGGGGAGAGATCACGAGTTCCCTGGGTCAAGGACCATGTCTCACCTTTGTTGTCCTGCACAGGTTTGAGGATGAGAACCACTTCATGTCATTCCTGCCCCTAATTTGCTGCCCCTCCTTTGTCCCTAGGAAAGGGTCTCTGGTCCTCAGATTTGTATGTAGGAGGCTGGGTGGAGATAAGCTTGGGAGCACAGGGCAGCTTGGAGAGGGAGGCCAGAACCACATCCCAGCAGAGGAACCAGCCAACCGTGGGGGTGTCGGCAGCTAGGCTGACTCTCCAGGGGTCAGGGCCCCTCTCCCCACGTTGACCGTTCCCTGTATGTGAGCTGCCCCTGGAGATTGGTCACAACCTCTGATGTGGCACCTCCTTGGGGTGGGACATTGCTTGAGAGGGACTAAGCAGAAAGCAACCAGCACACAAGGCTCCTGGAACTGAGCACTGAATGTCTCAGCCCAAGGAACTCATTCGGGCAGCAAACCAGCACCCATGACAGTCCCCTGACCCTGCTCAGGTCCTCTCACTACGTGCAGTACCTTCACCTGCTGTGGGAACAGCTCTTCCAGGAAGCTAATCAGTCTCCTCTCTTGGAAAACTTGCAGGAGGAAGGTTAGCAGGGGAAGCCTCCACCTTTGTGGATACAGCTGGACTCAGAGCTACAGGCAGAGCTAGTTTTCTCTTTCCTCTGCTGCCCGTTCCAGGTCCTCTTCCTCCTCTACTGACATGCCACAAGCCTGGGGGCTCACCATGAGCCATGTTGTGTCCTGGTGACTGCGCTCTTCTCAGGC
The DNA here is from genome assembly GCF_027409185.1 of Cynocephalus volans. Lineage (NCBI taxonomy): Eukaryota > Metazoa > Chordata > Mammalia > Dermoptera > Cynocephalidae > Cynocephalus > Cynocephalus volans. The sequence goes on along the minus strand of NC_084461.1, from coordinate 2,976,931 downwards.
TGTGACCGTGTTGACCCGCTTATTGTCAAGGTGAGTCGGGCAAGTGGAAAGCAGAGCCTCGGAGGACAAGGCGGGTGCTGGCGGATGATTCCCTGTCCCTGCATGTGGCAGCCGTCCCGCCCCTCCCTGCTGATCGGCAATACCCAATCCTTCCAGGGGGCGACTTCTTTCCAGGGGGCAGTGAGAACTTAGCTTAGTGGTGCTCATGCTGAGTCCCCAGAAGCAGCAGCCTCTGCTTGTGAACTATGAGCTCCAGACCCCTGGAACTCCAGCTGCAGAACAGCAGTCCAGATGCCCTGAGCTGGCCACCAGGACTCATGGTAAGAAGGGCCACTCTGACTCCCACCCCTGGGGTTCTGGGCCCACATATTCTAGCTGTGGAGGACAAGGCACCCCAGGTCAACCACTGACTAGTCCACACTGTCCTGGAGGTGGGTGGCCTATCCCACAGGGCATCCCTACTCTATCAGGAGCACAAAGACCATGAGGGGACTGGTGGGTCCTGGGCCAGCTGCCCACCTGCACTGACTTTGCTATAAAAGAGGGTCCCTTGGTCTGATGGGATGTTAAACGGGATCCTGTGACAGTGGGTCAGGCCCTGAAAAGGGCCTTGGATAGCAGTGCTGTCTGATGTCCTGCCAGCAGGAAAGGTGAATCCCTGCAGAGAATATGCACTGATTCCAGGCAAGAACAATCTGTATCCCGAGGTTGGAGGAGGTCCAGTGAGATCAGCCTGACACCAAACGCAAAGTGGTCTCCTCAAGGGGTTGTGCCGTGTCCATGGCTCAGAATGGGTCTCTCACCAGCAGACTGGACATTTGGCAGCAGCAGCAGCAGTGACGGAAGCATCCTTGGTGAGTGGGTGCCCTGGCCACAGGTCCAGGCTAAGCCTGCATGCCCACTGTGGCTCTTCCATCCGTGAGGCCCTTCCACGAAGCTGGTGTCAACTGGGGGAGTCCTTCTGTTTATTTGGGGCTGTGTCTCTCCATGACTGCTGCTCTTGTGTGGGGGCTAACATAAAACACAATGACAGTCACCCTCTGCTCCCCAGCCTGCAGACCCATCTACATGCCTCTTCCGTGAGTCTCTTCATACCTGATCTTCCAGTATTTCCCCTGCCAGCACCAACTGACCAGCCACGTGGGCAACAGAGGGCAACCAGCCACGTGCTCCTACACAGAAGTCTACACACACCCTCACGTTGAGCCATTCTACTTTCCACACAAACCAGAAATCCAGGTGCATCGACCAAGGATCTGCACACTGGGAGGATGTCCCCTCACTGCTGTCTTCAGGGCCACCCCTCAGGGTGGCTGAGGAATAGCCGGGTCCCACTGGCTTGTGCCACACCTCATCCCAGCTTTCAGCATTGCTCTGGATTTCCACCCGGGCTGGGCCAGGGGCTTCCTTCCTCATTGTGAGAGCTCACTTGTATCATGAGGCCAAGGGCCTGTGTGGGCTTTTGCCAACCACATAGGATGTGTTTGGAGCCTGGAGAAGTTACAACCAGGTGGGTCTGTGGATGCAGAAGACTCCTGGGGGCTGCATCTGAACCTGGACTCTATTTAATCACCTGGCACCCACGTGCTTCTGCTCTTAGAGGGAAGCTGTGGTGGTGCTGCAGGTCTTGGGTATCAGGGTCAACTCGAACCCTGTGCACAGCAGTCCCCAGAGTGCTGGGGTCTTTTGCTTCCCCCATGGAAGCTCTGCAGTCTCTTCTTGGGAAGGTCTCTGGGAATCTTACTACACACAGTTGCTGTGTCGTCCTGCAGGGCGCTCTCATGGGGACCCAGACTCTTCTTCAGACATTCTAGGTCTCTGCAGTCTGCAGTCTGAGCAAGGGGTTGTGGCTTTGCATTGGGTGACTGGCACAGCTCTCAGATACTTCTACTTTGCGTTCTTGTGGTGCACACAGCAGACGGAGCCCTTGCTGGCTGCCCTCTATTGCCCGCGCACTTGCATTTCTCTCCTTTTCCCCGTGGCTCTCTGCAGAGGAGGCCCTCCTGGCTCCCCTCCAGCCTGGCCTCCTTGTGTTGCTACATCCACCACACTCCAAGGTGAGCACCACTGCCCGGCCCCTCACCCCTGTGGTTATCAGGGATCCCAGCCATGCCGCAGCATCTCCTAAAAGCAGCGTGGTGTAGGGCAGACGGCCACCACCCAGCTTCTGCCCAACGATTTCTCATCACGTTAGTGGACAGTGTTCTCCCGGCAGGCTTCCAGACCGTGCTTGTGTGCTACTGCTTCCGTGGGCCTTTGCCCCTCCTCGCCCACCTGCCCTGGAGACCGCTGCTTCCAGTCCACTTAGCATGGGCTGCTGCTTTCTCAAACTTTCGGAGTCCACGTGGCACCATATTAGCATGCTCTTTGGGGGACTTTTTCAGGGCCTTCAATGCTACTTCCTGGGACGAAGCTCCTATATAGATAAAATCTCCTTTATCTAAGATTAAATCCCCCTCGATCCAGCACTCTCAGGATCTAGTCCTGTGTTCAGACCAGTGCAGGTTGGCAGGTCTGCAGCTGCTTACTGGGGAGCCCCTTGCCTCCCCTAGCAGGCTCAGCATCCCCTGGGCAAGTCAGAGACAGGAGGGAGTGTAGACACCTAAGGGGGTGTGCACACGTGTGTGTGGGCACATATGTGTGTGTGCGCGTGTGTGATCATGTGTGTGTACACTTATGTATGTGAGCATATGTGTGTGCATGAACATGTGTGTGTGAGCCTTGCAAAGCCAAGGAGCCTCATCCTAGATCAAGGTGACAGTGCTGGCTAGGAACAGGGGAATGACTCTTCTGGATGCCGAGGGGTTCAGGCTGTGAGAAGTCATGATGTTCAAGTGCGCTGGCCCAGGCATCCCCATCTGGGTGTTGGTGTCTGACCTAGTCTAGCAGGCTTGCTGGGGTTCAGTCTTCAACCTTTTCTTATACCTTCATTCTCCTAAGGCCTGGTCCACTTTTCTGCCTCCACCTGCAGGAGGGGTGTGTCCTTTTGCATGTGGCCTGGGAGCCCCTCCTGCATCTACACCTTGCCTGAGACTGCTCAGTCTTCCAGCCCCGGCTTCTGCTCCGCTTTCTCCAGGGCATGATTGCCTCAGGCCTCTGAGTCCAGCCCAAGGTGTGTTTGTCCTAAAGCCGGGCTGGGCAGCGTCCACTCTGTCTCCTCCACTTCTCAGCAGCTGTGACGACACCAAGTAGCCTCAGACATATTGGACAGCAGACCTCATCTGGAAGATGGATAAATGACAAGGATGAATGAAGGACACAAGGGTGGTCCCCCCCACCAGTCTGAATGGTGAGTGTCAAAAGTGACTCGCTCTGCTATACATGGGCCTTGTCGGTTTCTCTTGTTTTATCTCTTCCCTATGCCACGCTTGGAGATATTCTAGGTTTTACCTCTCTAGGCCTCTGTAAAATTCTGCCAAACTGTCATATGAGCCTTTTTTATGAGGTGGTTGAGCACCTCTGAAGATCTGGCACTGTTTTTGTTTGAAACACCATTTGTCCCAAGTGTACTCTCAGTTTTCAGTAAACAAGGGGACTGTGCTTAGCCGTAGCAGGGGCACATTGGTTGCTTTTGGATCGTGTGGAATTGGTGTTTCCCATGATTTTGTTTTGGTTTGTTTGCTTGGCTTTCTTAAGAGCATTCAGCAGAGCTTTCTCCTGAACAAATACGTCGTCACGCTCGGCACATCTGTGAGCCGCAGGGAATTGGTGGGACAGTGTGTCTGAGCCTGTGACGCCGGGGCTGCCCCGCCTTCTAACGTCGGAGTCTCTCCACGCAGGTCTTGCTGAGTAAGATCTTTCTATTTCCGAGTGGCGATCGGTCTCCCTCCCCACCTGGCAATAATTACAGAGAAACTGTGCAGGATCTTCCCAGGGTTTTTAAATATCAGTTCTTTGGTATTATATTAAATAAGAATGCAAACTTACTAGCCCAGTGCTGCACATCATGTAATAAATGTGCAGTTTTGGTTCTTGTCTGTAGAGAATGTCTACACAGCAGAAGTTCATGAGAGGACACTGAGGAACAGTGCACGTGCCTGGACCTCTGGTAGCACCAACGACTCACTGCTCCTCAGTTTCCCCTCATGAACTTCTCCTGTGTAAATGTTCTCTATGGACAAGAACCTCTTTGTGGTCCAGAGACCCCTGCCCCATTTCTTATATTTGATTAAGTTCAGATGATCTATCAATCCTGCACTGACACAAAGACATTACATGTGCCACCAGGTGAAAGCCCAGAGTAGGGCGAGTCCCCCAGGGCATCCTGAGCAGCTGCCCACACCCGCACGGCCCCTGAGCTGGGGGTGTTGACGTGAACAGGACTGGGAATACATGCAAATCTGGGCCAAATGAGGGAATTCTCGGGAACCAACCGTCCCGGGCCGGCTGGTCAAACACTGGTCGCCTTTCCATGTCCTGCCTTTTGCACCAGCTGATTCTGGACTCTCAGCACATGTGGGTTAAAGGAGGGATTTTGCCTTCTCCATAAAGTTGAAGGAGACGTAGAGGAGGACAGAGTTGGCGCAGCTGCTGACACCACAGTCGAGGAGCCCAGGGCAGCTCCTAGGGCTCTTAATTCTATCACAGCGGGTACTAGTGTGATGTTGATGTGACCTTAATTCTATCCACACTCGGGTGGATTGCAGGGAGCACTGACATTCAGAGCAGCATGCCTCCCAGAGCTGGAGAGCGAGCCCTGGCCCTCCTCCGATGTGAGTTCCTAGTTAACGTGGTTTACAAAACTGCGATGATCTTTGAGGCAAAGTGAAACGCCCGGCCCAGAGACCCCAGGTCCCGACCCAGAAGGCCATTCCTGGGGGTGAGCATGCTGGGAATTGCTGAAGGGCTCTGCTTTGCACAGGACTGGAGTCGTGGGATTTTCCTCTTCCTAATGGAAAAATGTGTAATGAAGAGGGCCCACTTGTGCTTAACGCTTTTGTCACATAGCACAAAACAAAAAGACACCTTGAGGTGCTTATTCCAGTCCCTGGCCTGACTTGATCCTCAGGCCCTCAGGGAGCTGAACGGTCAGAAAGGGACCCTAGAATCCTAACACTCACTTCATGCCCCGGCACTGTACCTTTCTGTCCTATAGGGACGGTCAAGGTTTCAATCAAGGACAGCAGTGGAGCCGGAGCGCTTATTAACATCTGGATCCACAAACCATCTGAAAGGGCTCAGGAACGTCTCATCAAAAACACCTGCTCTACAGAAGGACGCGACAGAAGAAAGCTGCTCAAACCAGCTCAAAGCTGGTGTCGCAGAGTGGGAGGGGCATGTTGAGGATCTTGCTGCAAAGATTTGTGCCACTAAAGGCCACTTCAAAATGATTCTTCTCTGGCTCTTCAGGGAAGAGCGAACATTGAAAAGGAAGCAGGAGGCGTGCTGAGCCGCGACTGCTGGCGTCTGAGCTGAGCAACTGCTGCCGCGAGCTTGTGTTGACCCGTTGGACAGAAGGTACCGTTGTGGCAAGTGACTAGGACTGAAAGAAGCCAGCCAATACTTTTACTGTGTTCGTACCTGCTTTTCTGAGGGCTTGTGTTTAAATTATGCATCATTTGCTTGAGGGACTCCTTAATTACATGTCAGGAAATAAATTAGTCCTTTTGTCACATTTGTCCCCAAAGTTGTTTACATCTTCGGTAAACATGAGACATACCCATGAGACATGCAACAGAGGCTGTTGAAGTTTCCCATTTTCTTCAGCAACCGACAGGCACAGGTGGACACAGGTTTGCGTCCATGAGAGGAAATGGACCCACCATGGGGGTGCTTTCAGGGGGATGCCCTCACACAGGGCAGGGGTCCCTGAGAATGGAAGAATCAGTGTTGCTATCAGCACCCGGTTATGCCTTTTTCGTTCTTCTGCTGTGCTCCAATCCTTTCCTTCCTGTTGACTCCCCAAGTCTGCTTCTCCACATGCACTCACTCCCAATATGCCAATGCACACACGTGCAAACACACACACGTATCCACACACACCCCTACACCCAAATGGACAGATGCACCCACCTAGCCTGCATGCACACTCCCAGCCGCATGCACACACCCACATACACACAGCTTGACTCACATGCACACACATGTGCGCACGCACAGCCCTCACATATACACATCCACACACACCATAACCATGCTCACAGACATGCTCCCATACCCACATACACACACATGCAACATGCACACACAGGGCCACACACATGCACTCAGGCAAACCTGATACAGATCACTCTTTGGGGCCTTTCTGATGCTCCACAGAACCTTCTCCAGGCACACAGAGCCTTTCCCAGGTGCACAGAGCCTTCCCCAGGTGCTGTCTGGCGGGGTCTCACCAGAAGAACCAGGTTCAGGGATTATCCAGTGCCCCACTCAGCCTTGTTCAGGACTCAATCTGCACTCTTGTAGGTAATGTTCAAGCTGCAGACAGGAAAAGGAAAGAGAGAGCCTGAAGGACCTGTGGCCCCAGGAGAGGGAATTTGTGAAAAAGTTGGCCACAGACACCTGTGACGATGCTGCTCACAGCTTGATAGGCATGTCTGGGGAGACATCGCCTCCATCCCTGCCCATGCTTCTGCAGGACACACAGGAAACAGCCTGATACTCTGCTAGGGGCCAGGGAAGAACTACCCTTAAGAGACGAAGCTCAAGATGGGCTCAGAGACTGGGAGAGCAATGCCCACCATCATCTTCATGACTGAGAGCACAGCCACGGTGCCACGGCCAAATGCATGGACAGGGCCTTAAACGGCATCCTTGGTCGGTGCTGCCGCTAGAGCTGGAGGGAGGAGTAGAGAGAGCAGGGAGAGGGGCCGCCAATGTCCCCTGGATCCTGCCAGGGCTGCACCAGCTGTCCCTGCCTCCTCCATTCTCAATGGCCCAGGTCCCCAAATCCGGGCCCTTCGAGGTCCACAGATGCTCTTCTCTGAACAGGAAGCCATGGGCAGTCTGTCTCCAGCAAGACCCAGCAATGCCCATGAGCAGAGCACAACATGCATGTGAGAAGAGCACTTGGCTGTCTCGGTCACCAGAGCCACAGCACCCCATAAACCCAGTTGTTACCAAAAGAGACCCATAGCAGCAGCATCAGAGCCATCCAGAACTTGTTACAGACACACCTTCTCCAGCGCCAACCCAGACCTCCCAAAGCAGACACTGGGGATTGGGTCCCAGCAGTCTGTCCATCCAGCCCTCCAGGGGAGCCCCATGCAGCCCTCACCCCTCCCTCCCACCCGCAACCCTGTCCACCTGAGAGTCCTGCCTGGTCACCGTGCTCCTCTCACGATGCTCATGTGTCCGTCTCACCTCCCTTGACAGGACACAGGTTCTGGCAGCCACAAAGAGCATCTCCCCCCACGGCTGAAAGCACGTCATGCTCAGCGCTATGCACTCATCAGACAGAATTAAAGTGACATTTGGAAAGGACGAACATACATTGGTGAAATAATCTTTATAGATGAAAAAAAAAAAAAAATTTGAGTGTCCTAAATAGTATCACAGAAAAGGAGGAAAAAAGTGTTCTCATAGAATCCCTGCTAATAAAACTGAAGGATGCTAAAGAAAAGCAGAAAAGAAAGGCTGGTTTCCCTCGCCTGGGCCCACGCTCCCCGCGTCAGCTGCTCCACTGACTTCACCTGGACCACTCTGAGATAGAGTTTATTTCAAACTGCGAAGTTGGGTTTCATGATAAGTTAAAATAGATGATGTGTTGAAGTTCATGACCTCTCAACCTCCCGTGACAACAACGAGGGGAAGTCTGGAAGTGGCTCTAGCCGCATCCTGGAAGTGGCGGCCCAGCCAGGAGCCCTCCAGGAAGCTGAAGGTCCACATGGGGGAGGGACAGAACAGGGGTCTGGAATCCCCCATACGCCGCATGTATCTGAGGTGACACCAGAACCCCGGTAGAGTCTTCTCTGTCTCCTCCCACTGAGGACACGAGTGCTGGAAACACCACAGGACCGACACCATCAATGCCCCCGGTGGGCTGTGCAGCATCGACAGAAGGCAGAGGGGCCCCACGGAATACACAGAAAAGAGCAGGACCTCACGGCCCCTGGGTCCAGCAGTTCTCCAGCCTAAGGCACGACATTCTCCGTCCTTATTCAAATTCTGGGACCAGCATGCATCTCTCAGTGGCCGAGAATGAGAAATGGTCTCCAAGTCTTTTATTTAAAAAATATCAGACAGGACCCATTTTTATCGCCTTTGTGGAATTGCAAACACTGATCATGAAGATCTCCCAAGAAAAAATGACCCAAAAGACCTTTATGTTCTCCAAGAATGAAGAAGAAGAAAAGAGCTATCCAGGAGACCATTACATAGGCAGAGAAAAAATAATATCGGCAGTCAAAATAAAAGTAAAAATTAAAAGTACACTTAAAGCAAAGCTTGCCCTTGTGAAAATGCAGACAGCCCTGAACATCAGAAATCCTAATTTTTGGTCTTTCTACTTGCCATGACCAGCTTCATGACTTCATGCAAGACAAATTTGTCATTTGATGAATAATTTAAAAAATATAAAAAGTACATATATATATATATATATATATATATATATATATATATATATATATATATATATATATATATATATATATATATATATATATATAGAAATGTTTATGTACACACGCCATAGATCACATAAATTTTTGGAAAAATATTTATGAAACTAAAGTCTTTTTCTTTACTCAATTTTAGTAAAATGATATTCTGTGCTCACCATCTTTCCCACGTATGCCAGACTCATCACCAAATCTCACTTGAAAAATAGATGCAACCCTCTCCACCACGACAAAAGCTGCTTTTGTCTCCTTGTAAAGCGATTACGGCTCAGACTTATTTTTGCTGAAACTGAGCTGCACACAGCACTTTCCACGGATCTCGATTTCATCCACTGTGGACTGGAATTTTTGATAAAGACTCATCCCAAACGTTGGGCACTGGGAGCCCCACGTTGGCCCTGCCGGCCTGGCGACCTTGCACTGGGTCCCTCAGGGTGCACGTTGACCATTTACCCTTCTGCCTATGTATTGGAAAACTGAAGTCCTGCTCACGGGCTTCCTTGCATGAAAGGGGCACCCGGTGGCTTCTGAGAAGGAGGTCGGACCCCTCTGAGGCTTCTCAGTGGTTCTTCTAGCTCTCCAGACGTGTGGTGACAATGTTGAGTGCAACTGAGGCACACGGACGCCACCAGGCTACCTGGCTCTCTCTCTGGGGGCTGGATTCTCCAGCTGCAGCACACAGACATGCTTTCTAGGAGTCTGAGTCAGTGACCCCAAGCAGGAGCATTTGGGTGGGAAGCCAGATGCAGACGCAGCCACCACCTCATAGGGTTCTGAGCTGTCCCGGGAGAAGTGACCACGCAAGCATGCTGTTGAGTGTGAAGTGGGGGCTCCTCTACAGAATGACACAGGAGACCCTCTACTATGGGTTCCAATGCCACATTCAGGTGGCTCTGGGGCTTTCCTGTCAACAAGTACCCAGCCTCACCTGGGACGCTTTGAGTTCCTCTACTCTGAACCATTTCACCTGTGTGGTTTGTGTGTCCTTCATCCCACCAGTAGAAAGGGGCTGCTGTCTAATGGGTGCTTTGCAGATGTCACACCAGAGTTACCCTTGTTCTGTATTGTGGCAGGTCTGACATCCCAACCCTGTGTCCTGTGTAACACTGCCAGAACATGTCACTGTTTCTGTACTGCAAGATTACAGCTAGGGAACCCAAAAGTCTCAGCCAGACCGGGCATTTGTACCACGTCTACATGGAGCTGCAGGGGTGAGACTTGGGCAGACAGCGTTTTTCTCAGGTGTCTCAGGCATCGAGGATGGTCCTGCCTCGCCATCCCAGCTTGGAGCGCAGGGTGGGGGTGGGGGACTACTTTGGATCCCAGGTGACAGAGACACACAGAAGAGGACACAGGCATCTTCTCATTCGAGGGATGATGGCTGCGGCAGAGAGAGGGCTGCAGGGAGCGCAGGACAGCTGTGGGATCCACAGGAGGCAGCACCCGTAGTGAGCACAGGGCAGCGTGGAGACAAGTCACCAGTGGACGGGGCCACCCTGGCTATCCTGGCAGCACCTGAGCAGAAGAAGAGAAGGTATCGCTGGGGGTGGGCTTGGGTATTCAGGGAGGTCTCACAGAAAGCAGAGACTTCAGGTGGTGCCAGGAGAGGTGAGAAGCAGGAAAATGAGGGTCTCTTTTTCTTGTGCCCATCTGGACCTCCAGTGAGGAGGCCGCTCTGCTCCTTGTGCCTCTCAGAAGCTGTCCTTTTCAGGGTGGACACCTCCTCCCTAGAGGGTGACATAGCAAGGCAGGTGACCCCTGGCCCAGCAGGTGATGGGTCTGATGGAGGGTGGCATGGCAAGTACACTGGGACTTTCCTGGGGATCCTAAGATCCATCATCTTCCTTCCTGGCTCAACCTGAGCTGCTGGTGAGGGAAGGCCAGAGGTGATGGGGGAGAGGCAGGAGGGTCACCATGAAACGCAGGCATCTAGGACTGAGATCCAGGTAACCGTTGTCCCCACCAGAGTCAAGGCTAACACTGCGGGAGCCCCAAGATCCTGTGTAGCTGGGCCACAGTCTCACTCAGTGGGCACCTAACCCACACAGTTGCTGCCAAGCCGGGACCCTCCTTGTCCTCCTGTGCACCATATGTGAGGTGCTCAGAGAGAAGGGAGCCCTGCCCCAAGGCATTTAAGGCTGTCAGCTGTGAGCGTGACCCTCCCTGATGAATGGACCTCTTGCTTCTCCATTGTCACCCCCCCACACCCAGATGCTGGGGTTTTTTGTTTGTTTGTTTTTAAGATCTCCTTTGAAAAATTAGTTCTTGGGCTAAAAGTAATGAACTCAAAGTCTTTATCTTGCACATCCCTGAAAAAAAGAGTTTGTTGTGCAAAGTCACGTAGACCCTGGGCAGCCAAGGCACTATAATTTAAACTACATGGGATTTTATTTTAAAATAGGAGACATTCCAACAGTGTTTACCCCCTTATAATATGAAACTTAGTAAAATTCTTCAGTAGCTACTCAGCAAACTCCTGTATTTGTTCCAATGTTCTCCGTCACAGCTGGCCTTGGAATGACACCTGCCAGGAAGTCAGGGTCCCGGGAAGCTTCAGGACTCCCAGGTTGTGTTATGCGTGGCCGAGAGGCCACCAGGAGCACGATGACCTCTTCACCGCACACCTCTGCAGCTAGTCACAGACTCATGAGGGGCTGCTCCGGCGAGGGTCCTGGGATCAGGCTGACAGCTTAGAGAAACACAACAGCAGGAAGGTGGATTACAGGCCATAACTGTCGTGTCAGCCGTCCCCAGAAAGTGCTGTGCTCGTGGGCTGTGATGACCCCTGAGGAGGCAGAGTGAATGGACACGGATTGAGTTTGGGGATGTGCCATAAACACAAACACACCCAGAAAGCAGGGGATGTGCACACAGGGCCTGAAAAGCTTCCTAGTGCCCGAAGGAGCAACTAGTGGCTAAAAGTAAGAGGTGTTTATCGCCTGGCTCGGTGCGGTAGTGTCACTCCACCGAAAGTGATCTATGAACAGGACGGTGGTCCTTCTCTTAGTTTATAATGAATGGGCATTCTGTTTTATTATTCTTCCAAGTAATACTTTTCAAACAAGCTGGTGGTTGGCCCTTGGTGAGATGAAAATAGAATACCCGATACAGTATGAAAAGATGTCAGTGAAATCTCAGTGGAAAACACAGAGAAATTTAAAAGGTATAAAAAAGAAGAAACTTCATGGGATACCTTATTCTTCTGAGACAGTTAAACACTGTGACAAGCATTTTTAGAGTGTGCTGGTGGGTTTTGTTCATCTACTCATAGACTCAACAGATCCCACAATGAGACAAGGTGCTAAGAACCGAGTACTGCATGGGCAAAGTCACACTTGGTTTCTGCCATCATGAGGCTCAAAGCTAGTGACGACCATCCGTGTGATCTTACGTGATTTCAAGAATCACATAAATGAAAGTGGAACTACAGCTGGGATGAAAGGATTTAATAGAGGGGATTGGCCTGGGACATTGCAGAAGATGCTCCTGAGGGAAGAGAGCTGACTGAAGTCGGGGTTAGAGGACGAGGAGAAGGTGACAACGGAGGCATGTTCTCCTGGGTAGAGCACGCACGTGTGATGGCAGCACCTGCACGAGGAAATGCTACCTGCAGGCGAGGTTGCTGAGACAGCCAGAGGGCAGAGTGGCACGTGGCACGAGATAAACCCAGAGTGCTGGTGGGCAGGCCAGAGCTGCAGCGAGCCAGGGGCGCACAGACAGTTCTTTACAGGAGTGTCTTGAACAGGGGTAACCTGACGGATGTGTCCATCACCCGGCTGCCACACAACACTCAGGAAGCATCGCACAGGAGAGAGACGATCAATTTGGACCAAGGCAAGGGACAAAGAGGTGACGAGATACTGAAAAGAGAGGAGCTCAGGGCTTGGTGTCTACTCTGCTCAGGGTGACATGGGTGGAGGAGGACTGCTGGGTTTCTGGCTCAAGAAATGTCACAGTGCTGCCATTCACCATGTCAGGAAACACACAAAAGGCACAGATTTGGGGATAAAGATAATGGGCTCTTTGGGGATCTGATTTGAGAAGCCTCGTGTGCACTCCAGTAGAGCTTCCCGTAGGCAGTTGGCCACATGCTTTAGGAACTGATCTGGCTGAAAGTCACTGAAGACCTGGGGCAGTGGCCTCTCAGATGGCCAGCACTGCTGAAGTCCTTTCAACACAGGGTGATGATCACCTGTTTATGCATGGCTTGCAGCTGCTGCAGCAAATAACCACCAAGAGAGTGGCTTAAAAGAAGAGAAATTTATTCTCTCACAGTTCTGGAAGTCAGAAGCAAAACTGTTCCTCTCCACTTCCAGCTCCGGTGGCTGCTGGAACTCCCCGGTTGGTGGCTACATCACTCCAACCTCTGCCTCCGTGTCTCCTGGCCTTCTCCTCTATGGGTCTGTCTTCTCCTTTTCCATCTGTCAAATCTCCCTGTGCTTCCCTCTTTTAAGCATATGTGTAATGATATCTAGGGACACCCAGATAATAATCCAAGATAATCTCCCCATTGTAGGATTCTCAATCACATCTGCAAAGTCAGTTTTGCCATGTAAGATGGTGGTCACAGTTCCCAGGGATTTAGATACTAATATCTTTTGGGAGAACCACTTTCCAGACTACCACATATACTGGGAACCAGACTATGCTAGTTCTGGAGAAACAGCACCATCCAAATCAAGTGCAGCCTCATCCTTAAGGCCTGGCTCCAAACCTGCATTCTTGTGTTGCCTCTTGTTACTAGAACTCTGGGTTGTGAGCGCTGAAAAACAAACAAACAAACAAAAAACAAAACAAAACTACCCAGCAAATTCAAACCTGTTTAGAAAATGAAGGGAAATATATTGCTACACGTAACTGAAAAGTCCAAGATCAGGGCTGGCCCTGCTAACCAGTGAGTCCCATGGGATACCCCTTCAACAACAGCCAACATGTGAGAGGTGACTTAGTCTGTGTAATTCCTGACCCTTGCGGGTCTGAGTGCTCACAGCTATAGAATCGCCAATCACACCCGCCAGGAAGAACTTAAAGGAAAGTCTCTTTATTTTGGAAGACGTTGACCGGGAGACAGAGGGTAAAGTCCCAACTGCCTCCTCAGTTGACTGAGGGCTGGGGTCTATATAGGTAGATGTATCAGGATGACACATCTGAGACGGGATGAGACAGGAAGATATATAGGATGATTATATACACACACACACACACACACACACACACACACACACACGTTGAGACAGGATGACTTCAAGTGTGGTGGACAGCTGCCACCTGCCTTGAGAGATGAATCGGGCAACACAGGATGTCTGCCTTCCATACAATATTAGTTAATCATTAAGGGATAGCTATAAAGGTAAAACAAAGTTAATTCTATAGTGTACACATGAGTGTTTTTGTTTGTTTGTTTGTTTCTACACTTAAAACTTCAGGTACAGCTGGATTCAGGGGCTGAAATCATATCATGAGGTCACTGACTCTCCCTGGGCTTCTAGTCTGCTCTGTTTGGTCTCACCTCTCCACATGGAACCGCTAGCAGACCCATGCCTGCAGCAATTCATCTCACAAGAGGGAGGTCTCTCTGCAGTAGTTCCAGCACGCCATGTGATTGACACTCATTGGACCAACTGTAGCCCTGGGATGAAGAACTTGTCCAGACAAGCCTGGGTTCTTTGACCTTTGATGACCTCCAGGAGGCAGTGTCTGCCCCTGGACTGAGAGTGGAGAAGGATCCACACACCAAACTGAGATTCTGTGACCAGAAGAGAGGGAGAGCGTGCCTGACTTCCCTCCCCCTCCCCATGTTCCATCACGTACCAGGGACACCCACCGGGTCCTTCAGTGACTATCCACAACAGTCTCACAGGCTGACTGGACTCTGACTTTGGTAGGGATGTAGAGAAAGAGGTAATTTCAGTTTGAAAGTGCATTCCATTGCCAGCAGCAGAGATTTGACGTGATGTGTAAGCAAGATGGACATGCAGGGCCTGGTTCGAGGGCTGGAGACATCCAAGGACCAGGGCCTCTCTGTCTGATCTGCACCCTACGCAAGGCCTCAGTTTCTCAGGGTCACCTCCTGGGCTGAGGAGGCCACTGTGTCCCCTGCAATATGTACCCTGCCATCTTAGGCAGCAGGAGGGAGGAATCAGGGAGCCAGAGGAGCTCCGGGCTGGAGTGCTGGAGGAAGGCAGCTTCCCAAAACCATATTGAGGTATTGTCTCATCCCAGTTAGACTGGCCATTATCAAAAAGACTGAGGATAACAAATGCTGGGAGGATGCAGAGAAAGGGGAAGCCTCCTATACTGTTGGTGGGACTGTAAATTAGTGCAGCCATTATAGAAAATAGTATGGAGGTTCCTTAAAAGACTACAGATAGACCCACCATATGATCCACAATCCCGCTGCTGGGTATATACCCACCCAAAGGAATGGAAATCGTCATGTTGAAGAGACACCTGCACTGCCCTGTATATCACAGCTCTATTTACAATAACCAAGAGGCGGAACCAACCTAAATGTTCATCATCAGACTGGCTAAGGGAAATGTGGTATATATACACAATGGAATACTACTCAGCTGTAAAAAAGAATGAAATATTGCCACTGACGGCAACATGGATGAACCTAGACAAAATCACATTAAGTGAAATTAGCCAAGCGCAGAAAGAGAAATACCACATGTCCTCGCCCATAAGTGGGGACTAAACTAATAAACATATAAATAAAAGAAAGAAAGATACAACATTCCCAATAATACACTGAACTTTCAAAAGGACAACTGGGGTTACTGGAAGTGGGAAGGGGGGTGAGGGAGGAATGGGTAAAGGACCATGATTAGCAATGATAGTGTATATGACTGAATATAATAATTATTCTGATGTGAGCACCACATATTGCACGTGGGTATTAATGCTCAACTCTGTACCCCATAGATATGTACAATAAACTTTGTTACAATTTTTTAAAAAGAGAAAAGAAAAACAAAGTTGATATCCTCCCAGAAGCTCAGAATACAACCTTATTTGGAAATAAGATCTTTACAGATGTAATTAGCTAATATAGATGAAGTCATTCTGCATTAGGGTGTGCACTAATCCAATGACAACTGTCCCTATAAGAAGAGAAATGGTTGGGTACAGATACAGGGGAGAAAGCCACGTGAAGGTGAAGGCAGAGATTGGAGATCACTCTACAAGCCAAGGAACGCCAAAAATTGCCAGCAACTGCTAAAGCTGGAAGAGGCACGGAAGAATCCCCCAGAGCCTTGGAGGAAGCATGGCCCTGTGACACATTGATTTTACACTCTGCCCTCCAAGACCTGAGGGAATACATCTCTGTCGTTTAAGCCAGCTGGTGTGTGGCACTTTGCTATGGCGGCCCCAGGAAATCAGTAGAGATGGGATGTCAGTTTTAAACGTCCCACCACCACTCTGTAGCTGTGCAAGCAGGGTGAGGAGGACAAGCCACCATGGCAGTGACGTGCAGCAGTGGAGTGGAGTGGGCTGTCCTGAAGATTCTGGAAGCTGCTGCACCCACCTGGCCCCTCAATCTTACTGCTGCCTGAGATACTGAGTGTCTGATTGGCTTAAACTGCAATTAGTTGAGTATTTTGTTTCTTCCTCAAAACACATCCCAACGGACTTTGTGGGTTTTCCAAAATGGGGCTATTTTCTAAAATCAACAAGACTGTGGGACTGGCTGACTGGGGGAGCCAACGAATAGGAAGAATTGAGCCTCAGCTCTTAGGACATGGCACCCAGCATGGGCTCTGTGCATGGGCAAGACTTGGTGTCATCACAGATGTCCCACTGTAGATCGTGCTGACTTAGAAGAGCAGCTTGGAACAAGTCATCCGTCCCCAAGACTAACTAGGCACTCAGCAACTGCCTAGCAATCAAGTAGATTGGCCCAGCTGCCGAGAAACACTGGCAGGGGAGGGGAAAGTCGACCACAACTGGTGGCTTCTAGCTCCATGCTGACTCTGGCTCTATGCTGGGCAGGGAACCCTTGAGAAAGAGCTCTCAGGGGAGAAGCCTGGCTCCTTCCTGCGTGGATTTGCTATAAGCATGCTCCAGAAGGTTAGACCCAGGAGGACAGGGGCATGTGGCTTGGGTCACAGCCCTGTCGGTGGCAACTGAAACAGTGCACGGCACATTTGAACAGTGCACAGTGAGGTCGAGGGAGGTTGGGGTTGGGTTTCCTCACTGAGGATGTTGACGCAGGCTTGGGAAGGGGCAGAGCAGCAGAAGTGAGTGTCTGGAACACCAGACAGCAGCCGCCGATGGTGCAAAGAGTGGGGGTAGAATCTGCAGAGAGAGAAAGCATTGACAAATCCAGGCTTCATGGGGAAGTCAGCTGGTCATGAGAGGTGCATGCCTGCAGCTGCAGGCTCCCTATGAAGGTTGCAGATTGCCCAGGATGCATGTCTGAAGGAGGAGCTGAGAAACCACATGCTAAAACAAAGTTCCCAAATGACCATTCCTAGGTGTACAGGGACACAGGGAGTAAGGGTCAAGGGGTTGGTAGAATGGGGTGGCAGGGCTGTTGGTTTGCTGTTTGCATGTCAACTTTTTTACTTGAAGCTCAAACACAGATGCATTACCTGCGCAGGTGACCCTGCTGCCCCCAGCCATCCCCCAGGTGAGTTGATCGGGTCCTCAGCAGTTCATGGAAGACGGTGGGGAGGGTTTAGGGTGTGAAGCACCTCTGGGAAGGGATGCCACCACCAGCAGCTTTAGGTATGGGGAGTGGGAATGGGCAAGGTCACAAGCCCACAGGGGGAAGAGAGGAAGTGGAACGGTGAAAGGTGGTCTCCTGATGACCAGCCTCTGCCATGCTGGGCTCCGGGCGGAACCTTCTGCTCCCAGTTCTGGATGTTAGTTGAGTGGACTGGATGGTCAGGTGACGCGTAAATAAACACATGGCTCCAGGGGACTCCCGAGTCTCTCCAGCTCCCCAGTCTAGGGTTTCACAGCCCTCTGCACAATAAGCCTCACTAGGGGATTAACTGGAATGCATCCCATTCTAAAAATCTTCATTTAATCTGTAACATGGTCATAAAATGGTCAGGATCCAATTGTGTATCTTTTACACTCAAAAGGATAGAATGTTGATTTTCTACAAAAACTACCTTATTGTATGCTATTTTGTTTTTTAAACCCAGTAATTACTCTTAGTTCTCTCAATCTAATATTAGTTCATAAGTCAGGTTTTCTATGTCCTTTGAGATAAATTTAGCATCATACAAGATAGAAAATACTTCTTTCATGCACAAATTGTATTAGTCCTCAAAAAAGAAAAAACATGATAATTCTATTTAAATCCTTGAGTGGTGATTATGTTAAGTTTCTGAATATTTTGGTGAGGTATATTTCATGTCTTATGGTAATAACTCACAAAGTTGTTTATTCTACATCAGATAAAAAAGAAAATTTTGCTTTCCTTCTCTTGCTTATTAGGGTTTACTTTTGAAAGAGTGGCAGTGGTCATATATTGAGATGTCATACGTTAATGACAAAAGTGACTTTAGATCAGTATATTAAAATTAAATTGCATTTCGTAGGTTTTAGAAGATAAAGCATTTGTTATTGAATTCATAATTATTTGAAGATTCAATCCCCACCCAAATCCATGAGCTCTCATAAATCTGTTGCATTTTTCATCGGTTTTACTTCTTTACCATGTATCCCCCTACATGGAGTCAAGCCCTGTGCCGTTCAGTGTTCTTTGTCTCATGGTTAACAATACACCTTCATCAAAATCATACTAAGAAAAAATGATGATTAGATGTCTTTCTGCACAAGTGTTACGTAATGTCACATATCTGTCCCTGAGAAGGCCGACTTTCTATGACTAAAGAGAATAACCTGGTTGGTACTAGAAGAACGGAATAGAACTGGTAGACAACCCTTCGCATTTTAAGCAACATTTAATTAGAAACACACTTTAACCACCAAAATGATAAAAATCCAACAGATTAAAATTTGAGTGTCAATTATCATAAAATTCATCATTGTAATTCTTATTAAAACTCTGTGTTTAGATAGGTAATGATTTTATAATATGCCAATTTGCATAAGGAGCCCTGAGATGGCTTATTATTCCGATGCTACACAATTACAATTCTAGCTCCATACATCAGAGCTCTTAGCAATGTAAAATCACGGCACTAATTAATCAGCCATTTACTGACTGCAGCTAGTTACGGTGGTCCTGCAGCTGACCTCGCCGAAGATGAGCCATCTCTGAAGTGCCTGTGTGTAACTACAAACATAATGATGTGCCAGGAGGGAATCATTAAAAATAATTTACACAAGCCTTCATTTACAAGATCTTTTGATAGCACGCTTCCCCGGTGTTTAGATCCACAGTGCAACCCCTACCATTTGGAAAGTGCCAAGCAGGGGAGTGAAGGAGGATACCTAAGTGGTTAATTAAGAGCCATTCGGACGCCACAAGAGCCTCCTGAAAAATCCCTCTGATGTCTGCTGTGTCAAATGTCTCTCACAGGCAAAGCCACAAGAGGCAGCAGCCATCGCAGGCTAATTACTGGGGACGAGGAGCAGCTGAGAATGGTGGTCACGGAGCTCGTGCCGGGAGCACCCAAGCTCAAGACTGAGCAGAGCAATCTTTTGTGCTGCTGGACTGGAGAGCATGCCGCAGTGGGGAAGGGGATGGCTGCAAATGACTGGAGCGGGGACAGAACGGCTCTGGGGAAGGACAACAGCCATGCCCACAGGGAGCTCCTGCCTTTCAACTTTTCAAGTCCACCATCATTGCTTAAGAAAATAAGTCCAAGGAAATAATTCTAAAGACGAGGGGATTCATTAGATGAATTCTTAAGGAAATCAAGCAGCCACAACAACAAATATTTAACAAAAGCCATTGAGATTGTCAGAGGCATAGCCTTGTGATATAATATATGTGTACATACACCACACAGCACACATACACACACACACACACAGCACAGCAAAACAAAATAAATAACAAAGTTCTAAATACCTTTCATAAGGCAAAATAAGCACTAACTGATGCATAAAATAATTGCATAGGACTGCTGTGTCATAACGTTTTAGGAAAGACAGAAACCTGTTAACAAAATTAGCAAAGAGGTTGTCAAAAAACAGTTGATAAGGGTGTTTGTCATGGAAGATGGAAAAATAATGATACAGAAGGTTGAAATAGGATTCTTACCATAAAAATATAAATAAACATAGAAAATGGCTCTTGAAAAGCCCAAAGATGCTAGCAGAGCATCAGCCTGGTTGGAAGGAAGATGCTTACACTTTGGAAGTGACCAGGATCCCATAGTCTGTGCCTGTCAGGACAAGTAACACTAATGCATAAATCATGAAATGTCTTTGTCCTTAACTTTCACATATCCATGTACTGAGCAGATAGTTGAAAAGTACTTGCCCCAAAAAGACTTTGTTCAGAAACTAGTATCACACTTTTATCTACTGCAGGGTGAATGCACGGATCCAAGTGGGTTTGAACGCAGGTCAGTAAATAAATATGGCATTTCATGCCAACAGCAGACCTCATTCCCAGTCAGCTTTAAGGCTCTTACTATGTGTTCAGAAGCAACATAGTTGTCAGGACCAAGGAAGCCTAGTCTCTTGAGCCATTCATGGTATGGAAATAAAAAGCATGTTGTTCTAGACTTTCAATAAATGGGTGTGGATTTCCCATGCTACACTGTAACACCAGTCTGTCTTGAAAACAATGATGGGTTAATGTATGTCATTAACTGTTGTGAAGTCTGTGCAGTGATGAGCTCAGGCATTTAACGGCTAACTTTTATTGTGATCTCAGTCTTTTAACACTGGCTTTTGCCATGGAGAAGAGATTCAAAGTTAAAGCATCCTTTGAAGTCCAGGCAGTCATCTCCAAGACAAAAGGAAGTAAGACAAAAATCAGCACATAGCATCGGTGTAATGAACACCCAGATCCACTTCAGGCAGGCTCCACGGTGTAACCACTGTGCCTCTGCAGGTCCTGCTGGATTTGTAGCAGACGCAGGTTTATTTAAGGTAACCGACTGTCTACCTGAAGCAATGGAGAACCTTCCTGGTGTGACAACCTACTTAGCGTTGGTACCAGTTTTGTAATAAAATAGGGACCACAGATGGAGATGTTGTACCTCCAGAGACAATCTCAAATCCGAGTTATATCCCATCCAATGGGGAAGATGCTTGGGAAAAGCCTACCGAAAGAGGCAGTCGCAGGCCATCATCTTCCATAGTAAGAATCCACTCAGCCCCATCTCGCCTGACCGCACCACTCAGTTTTCTAACTCAGGTCAGCTGCCTACTTTACCTGTATGAATGGCTTGCTCCATCCTGCTAAAGGAGTAAATAGAAATGATTCACCCATAATACAAAAGAAAAGTATAAAAAGCTAAAATATTGAAAGTTTATGGCAGCTCATATGAATAATTTTAATTAAGATAATTCCCAAACCAATGGAACCCTAAAGCCATGTGTCTTCTGAGAAAAATATGTTCACACTTTCAAAAATTACTTACTGTTTTATTTGTTACAGACAAATAAAATATTCAACACAATTAAAGATTCTATCACAATTCTAGCCAACTAACTCCTTACATTTGTGGTTAAAATTTTATTTTTAAGTTATCTGGCCTGTAGTATCCAAAGACTCTTGCAGGTCAAAAATTGCCACCAGCTTTATGTGAATACTTTGATATTTCTAACAGCTATGCATCTCCGTTTCAGTGCATTTTCAAGTACATTGAAAAATAAATGGTTGCATATAAATATCAAATTTATCTATGAAATTTAGAGCAAGGCTAAGTAATAGTGGTTAGTCTTAATTTACTGATGGTTTTATGAATTTGATTAGAAAAGATTAATTTGCTACTTGGTGTATTTTGAGCAATTATTAGTCATTAAGTCTGTTTGTACATAATCAAAATAGAGAAGATATGATTTGAAATGTTTAAATCAGCAGTTTTTGTTTATTTGTTTGTTTAGCCCCGAGAGGAGATCCAGTGTGGGTTAGTGGGGGAGTGAAACATTTTGAACAAAATAACTCAAATGCTACTTCATTAGGAACCAATGCAAGGGCAGGCCAGAGCTGGAGAAGAAGTTAAGCGAGGGTGTAACACGCTTGCCTCGTCACTGCAGCCAGCACTGCATGCCCAGCTGCTCCCTCCATGCCAGGAAGAGCACTAGGTATTTTTACACTACTGAGTTTGTATTTCCAACCAAGTCCATGCTGAAATGTGTGGTTTTCCAGAATCTGAGGTTTTGGTTAAAGAAAACACAAACGACATTGGCCTTTCCTCTACAAAGTATCCCATGCTCCTTCGCAGGCATGTGTCTGGAGTCTTCTGCAGGAGGCAGTGTGGGAGCAAGCTTTCTGAGTGACAGGACAGAGGTGCTCCCGTGGAGGGACGCCTCGAGCTGCCTCTGCTGGCAGCAGCTCTAATCTGCCCCTCTGCCTGGCCAGGAGCGCCCAAGACCACCAGAACAGTCTTAAGACTGAAGGATCCGCCGTCCTTCAGGGGTGCAGACAGACTTCAAAAAGTTGCAATTAAATAGGAGCTGCAGAGATTATGGGGTGATATTAACTATCATTAAGTGATTTCTGTGTGAATGAGCCAAGCAAGCCTTCCCACGTCTAGCCGAAAAGGCCCCTCAAACTGCGCGTTTAAAGGTAATTTGATAAATACCTGTACTTGTCGGGGTATTTGTCTGACAGACAGACCGCATGTATCACCTTTACAAAGACATCAATGTGGCTAAAAACTCAGCTCTGATATCCAAACAACAAGCACCAGCACGTCACACAAAACCACACTGTTCATCCGGAGAAGGGGGCGACGCCTCTCTACCTTGCTTTAAAGAAATTAGCTCAGTTTTCTTAAAATAATAAACAGAGGTTGCTGTACTTGAGTGTTCTGTTCACTAATGTTGGGTGTAAGCTTTTGATCTTTTGTTTGCAGTTTAAGCATGACAAGATACTGGCAAAGCAAGGAGAGAAATGTGTCTGCCAGAGAAAGAGAGGTGAGAGTATTCCGTGGCTCGGCAGAGGGCACTGTGAGAGGCCACAGCAGCGGTGGCTTAGCAGAGGGAGCTGCTGGCCGCTGCTGACGATCCACACAGTGGTGGCTGCATCTGTTGTCAGCCGACCCCGACGCTGTTTCTGGGAGTCACTGCCACAGGACCAGGAGTCAAGCCCCACGTGACCTCTGATAGTACCTTAAAGCTTGAGCAGGGAGATTCTCACCCGAGACAGAAGTTTCCCTCCCAGCAACCTCAGCAACCATCCTAGCGTCTGTGGAAAAGCCTGGAAGACAAGCCAGGATACACGGTCCAAGCACACTGGACCCTGCGATGCAATTTTGGCTGAGAAGACACATTCATGTATGTCACCTATCACATGAACTGATTGTAAAAGTCAGTTGAAACCATGTTTACACATTTTTGAGAGAAAGTAGGTCTGTTTTCAGAACCACAGACTTGAGAATTACAAGGATTTAAAAATTGGCAAAATGAATTGCTAAAAATATATTCCAGTGAAGTCTTATAAATGAGGACTTATGACAATGCATCTGACAGTCTTTAAACCAATGGCTAGTCCAGGTTAATTATGGGACACGTGGCTCTGAATGCTTACTGCTTACTATTTCTATGACAGCAGCCAAAGGGAAGCAACTACCTCGAGCAGCGTCTGTATTTCATTTCAATTCCTACAATTAGTATTCGGTTCATGCACTCTTAATGAGATGAAAATTAAAGTTTCCACATTTAATACCATGTTTTCATGCTTGCCACGCTTCAGGAGTTTTTGTGAATAAACACTGGTATCAATGGGCCGCCAGAAAGGGCCTCCTTAAAAGGGCATGGGATTTGTTTACAAAGCTGCGGTGCTGTCTGCCTCTTGAAACGGGAGAAGAGGCGGATGCACGTTGGAGGAAAGGTCCCCTCACAGCCCCGCTGCATTCTGAAGAAAACCCAGAGCAGCCGCCGGACACTCTTCTGCTACAGTCCAGACACGCTTCTCTTCCAGGAGATTCTTCCTTTTGCTGCTGGGACTGTTTTCAGTCCATTAGCAATCTGGCTTCCACTAAAGAAAAGCTCTAACCCAGAATTGCCAACATCACCCTGTAAATTCATAATTATTTTCTGAAAGGCACAGCTCCTGCTTTGGTTTTGGGCCCTGGCTAAATAGAGACGCTTTGGTTTAAAATTTGCCATGCTTGAAGCGAAACAGAATCACATTTCACGTGTCCTCACTTTGCTGTTAAAGAACATAGTTCCTCTTAGTATGTTATTAAATTAAACCAACTTTAAAACCGTTTTCTTCCATGTTAAATCTAAAATTTCTATGTGATTCAAGGAAAACAGCACTAACAGATTAAATTTAAAGAAGGGCAGAAGAAGGCTGGACCACAGTGAAAATGCTCTGGAGAGACAGAGTTATGCACAGCGTGTGGTGATTTTTTTGTTTGTTTTTGTTTTTTTTTTTTTAAATGAACAGAAAATATAATATTATTTTTAGGACTGCAGCCTCTTGCATAGAGGCTCCAACAGGCTGTGCAGAAACATTTTCACCATATCACACTCTCTTTTCCAATTTCTCTCCAAGTATGTTCCTGGGTTGAGAAAACAAAAGGGGCTACATTCAATTGTTTTTAAATGTGTTTCTAATATCTCATCAGTCCATAAAATAGTAATAAAAATAACAGCCCTACATCCTCGTCATGTGTGTTAGGAAAAGAAGACATTGGCAAGAAAAAGGAAACCCTTCTCTCTCTTATCCAAATTACCATGTACATAATTTCTAGGCTGAATTACATTGGCCACAGTGCCGTGCCAGTATAATCAGAAGGGACACACGTGTGACTGTTGTGCCAGGTGATGATTTTGCTCAAGACAAGAGTCTTCCCTGGATTAAGTTACAAAAAATTACTCAGCAAGCGACCTTAGGAGGGCTTAGCACTATTCAGTGTATGGATTTTAATGGCAAAATGCACTTTCTCGACTTCATGGGGTCAAAGAGCTTGTAAGAAAATTAATATGAGAATAATTTTCTAAATAATTGTTTTCAGTCACAGCATCACAGATGAAAACATTTTGGGAGTTTTGACTGTGTTAAGTAGTTAAAGAAATGATACCGTTGCTTTATGGAAGCTAGGTGTGTTTCCACTTCCCAGGCACATGCATGTGCGGGGTCCACACAGCAGCGAGAGCGTGAACCCCAAGACGAAGTCAATCCATTCAGTCCCAGGGTGGATGCATTCCGTGGGTGCATTAAACCAATTAACACCTTGGCATCACGTGCACAAAATACAACACTTTTTATTAGTCGGGCAATTAAAGAGTCACGGTGTTGAAAAAACAAAAAAGTGAAAGAGTAAGGGTTTTTAAAATTATTTATTTATTTATTTATTTATTTATTTACTAACAACTCTCTACCGAGAACAAATCATAAGCACGTGCTACTGTGCTTGGTGTTAGTGGGATGCAAAAACAGACAGGCCGTGCTTTTTCTCCTATAAGAAACTGAAACTGTGAACACGTGCGTGCATGTGGAACCCTACTCACACACCATATGGAGCTGCCCAGGGAGATGCTAGCCATGGTTATTTCTGAGTTGGGAATTGTAGATGATTTTGATTTATTTATTTTTTTTTTCTTTTTTTCTTTTGCTTATTCACTATTTTTTATGAAGAATAGACAACACAATAAATACCATTTTTAAGAGTGTGACAGTGGGAAGGGCTGAGCAGATGGGGGAGATGCCGTGGAGAGGCAGAAGTGAGGAGGCTGGGGATGGGCTGAGGCCCGTGTTGGCAGCAGGAAGAACTGACCAGGCAGTGCAGGAAGCTGCCCTGGTGCCCGGTGCCCATGGAGAAGCCGTGCAAGGAGCTGGGGACCTGGGGGTGGATCTGGAGGACTGACTGATGAGCTGAGGGTCACTGGGTGCTAGGGAAGGCCACTGAGCTGTGAGTGGAAGTGTCTAGGTGGGCAGTTAAATATGGTAGCATTCTCCTTCCAATGCCTCAGATTTCATTGACAGTTTTTGTTTCATTTTGTTTTCCAGTTTGACTATCAAATTTTCCTTCAGATGTTAAGGCCTAGAAGAAATGATGCTTACCAACTCCAAAATAAAATAAAATAAAATTCCCAAACCAAATTAAAATGATCATCAAAAGTAATGTGAACAAGTTATTTTTTCTCATATTCAAGTGTATGTTAATACACTTATTGCACTTTATTTAAGCTCATTCTTGATTTATGTTCTGTATTTAAGTGTATTCTCTATTTTTCTATTTCTCTTTCCTGTTCCCTTTCTCTCTATCTCTCTCTATATCTACTTTGAATCTAAAGGAAAAATAAGCTATTTGAAGTAAAGGAACTTATATTTTACATTTTTCAGAAACACTATGAACTTTTAATAAATACTGGCCAGAGTTTAGAATTGAATCCATTGTAAAACAGCCCAACCCTGAATCTATCTGTACATAAAAAGTGTCAAATAATTATCTTGGAAACTCGCTAATATGCAGCAAATTATGACGATGTATTTAACCCGTGATGCTTTGCCTCCCGTTGCCAACATCACGACTGGATTTTAGCGCAGTCACAGGAAATCGTTAGGACAAACTGAAATCAATTTCATCTGTCCAGGGCTGCACTGCACAGAGAGAAAAAAAGTCCATTTTCAAAAGAAAGCAAAC
Organism: Cynocephalus volans; assembly: GCF_027409185.1. Taxonomy (NCBI): domain Eukaryota; kingdom Metazoa; phylum Chordata; class Mammalia; order Dermoptera; family Cynocephalidae; genus Cynocephalus; species Cynocephalus volans. The sequence goes on along the minus strand of NC_084461.1, from coordinate 2,950,665 downwards.
AAATCCCTGGACTAGGGCGGCATTCAATGCTTTCAAATAGTGGGTTTCATAAAAATAAAAACTCAATTATTTTGTATTTCAAGAAAGTATACAGTGCACACCTAATGTCCAAGGGCATGTTTAACTAGGCCACAGGTACAGAGGGAAAGATCGCTGTTTCTCAAGTAGAAAGTCAAGGTACTTTTGAGATAACTGTAAAAATCTCCTCTGGGACCTGACCTATGTAGCAAGTCTGTCTGGAAAATTCTGGAGGATGATTTTGCTTAATTTTGCCGCCACCAGGAGCTTTACTCAGCCTCACCACCTACATCATTTTCAATCCAGCCAAAAGGATTCTAATCCCTTTTATTTCTAGGTGTTCTTGGAAGAAAATCATATATTTATACAGGCTTTATACAGCTTTAAAACTCAATACATAATGCATGTTGAAATGAGTGAGTTGCAATTTTAGAAAAGAAGAACCTACAAGATTTACAGGGCACTTAACCATTGTTATTTAATTACAAGGTACAGTCTGCGTTAGGCTGTAATCTCATTTAAATCATATAATGAACGCAATAACGAAAATTAAAGTCTCGGTATGCACGGCTGTGCCTCTTTTAATCTGCGTGCGATTTTAGGTAGTATTCCCTAAGACTTTCTTCTTTCATTTGATGGAACTTGTTTTGGGACTCAAGAATAAGTGTCCTGTAGGTCCTGCTTTCATGATGTCACACATGCTTCTTGTTAGAAGAGGATTTATCAGCCCCAAACCCTCCCTTCGTTCTTGAAATTATATGAATGATAATCATTTTAATAATGGCATCGATCATGCTGATAGCATCACAATGTTTCTCTCCCAAGATAAAACATTGATTTTCGAGGGCGGGGGGTGAGAAAAAGAATGATTGAAATTATCCTGGCAAGTAAAGAAACCGATTTAGACCAAATTAAGAAGAAATTAGATGTGTGGTCATTTATGGTAGGACGGTTTGTCTCTCCTGTCTACACTTTGCTCTTAGTACCACCATTTTAGCTGCTGTAATCTAGGAAAACCAGGATTTTTCATTTGAGCACAAAAAAGCAAAGAGCAGCAGGGATTTGGGAGCACGAGTGACCCCCCTAGAAAGGCAAGCCATATGGTGGCATATTTATTCATTCTCTCATTACATGGTGTTAATTGAACACCTATTATGTTCACACCACCTCAATAGATGGTTATGGAAGATTTGACAGTCATAGGGAACCAGTCCCCCTCTGTTAGCATAAAATAAGCTGCATTCGTTTGTATCAAATAACGAACCCCAAGTTGTGTTGTCAACAATGTCACACAACTTCCAATATCTTTATTCATAGACAAAGAAAAGCTGAGTAACAGTAATGAATCTAAGGTATGACAATTTAGAGAACTGTCTAAATTTAGAAAATAAAGTGATAGGATTTTTTTAGTGGTTCTCCCCCCCCCCGCCCCTTTCCTTTTAGGTACACTTAGCAACGAATCACTCATAATGGAGTTTCTCTTCTCTTCATGCTCAAAGAATACGCAATTTTCTTTCCACAATCCGACTGGACTTTCTAGTCTCGAAGTCATTCCCTGTGCTCTATGGTGACCATGGGCACAGCCGTGACTTCCCTGCCCCTGCTGATGCATCCACGGCAGGCACACCTGGCAAGCTCTTCCCTGCAGGAAGCCAATTGCAAGTCGATCGCCTGGTGGAGCTTGCCAAGGTGCTGCAGGAAAGAACTTGGTGGCACTAACAACATCATTGCAGAAAAGCCCCTCCCCTCCCTGCTTTCACTTTGCTCCTGGTTGTAGTGCTTATTGGCAACATCAAAGGCATTTCTGAGAAGAAACGGAGTAAACACTTTCGATTGCTCGTGACTCTCAGTGCTAACTGCACGTCAGGCCTGTGCACCCAGGGAGGAGGAGCTTCTATTTGTTTTGTGTATTTTTTTTTTAATTTTTTATTTTAAAAATGTCAGGGGGCGGCATAGGTGACTCCCGGGCACCGTGGCGCATGGATAGTGCATCAGTAACAAACCTCCTGGGCAACACCCCCATTCTTCTGCCCAGTCCAGACAGAAGGAGAGACAGCACGGCCTCAGATCAGTCCCACGAGCTGCAGAAGAGGGCAGAAAATACAAGTTTGACGGGAATTTATAAATACAGCTTCGGTTAAGTACATCATCACTCATAACACCGTTAAATCTATTTCAATAAACAAAAACATGCTTTACTTATCCCAGGAATTCTTTGTGAAAGGAAAACATTATGTGAAAAATAAAGTGTTATTGCGAACACAGTTAAAATCTGGAGTGAGGTTTTGAATAAACAAATTAAACTGCAGTGGAATATAGTGTGCCTTAGAGCCATTTCTTGACAAAACAGTCATCTTATTTACACGCTTCACAATACCCCACCATGGATGTCGAAGGAAAAAAATAAGGAGAAAAATAATTAGCATATTAATCTTTTTTATGCCGCCATCTTTCAGATCCAGAAGACCATGGTGTAATTTAAATCTAAACGCTTTCCTGGCATTAGAATTCATTTTCGATGGGTCAATTGTTCCATAATAAAGGGATGGAAGGTGTACTTCATGCAGGAGATTTATGTTCGCCATTTGTTCATATTCTGTGCTACTGAATACCCTCCATTCAGATGGTGATGGCTGTTCATATCAGCCGGGCGCCAGCCACACAGATCACTAACCGGCAGCAATGAATTTCATTTGCAGGACAAAAAATACGGCGAAATTAACTCCAACAGTTTATTGATTTTTGCTTAACACAAGCCAGTATAACAGCTCTATTGCCCTCATAATGATTAGTGACAAAAGTTTAATTAAGCAATTATGAAGCCAATAATAGAGTTGTCTGGCCCGCTCAGCTCCAGTCCGTTCAGGACTTATCTCCCTCCTGCACATCACAGCAGCTGGAATGTGCTTGAGGAGATTAATGCCGGAGAACACAGATGCCTCCTCTAATTCTGCTTCATGATGCCGTTTGAATGGAGACGGCCGCACAAGCTTCCCTTTATCAAATTACAAGTCCGCTTTTCATGAATATGGAGTTTAAAAAAAAAATCTAGTTGTGGCTTCAAGGTGTAATTATAAAGACATACAACAAAAATGACACACAATTCTGTCTTAGTAATCCCTGCTATGAAATATGCATGATAATGTATTACTGAATAAAGACTTAACAACGTTCTAAGAGGCTTTGCCATTGTACCATTATCCAAACAACTGGCAGCCTTTTCCAAATGTTATGTGAGATATTGTCTGACCTTACGTCTTTGTTTTGCTTCCTCTTAAATGTATTGTTTCAAGCTTATTGTATTGTTATTTGTCCATAATGCCATTAAACCCATTTTATCTATTTGTAAGACTCCCCAGTTTATTATGTATGCTTAAATATGTTAATGTAAACATGTGAGCTCCTCTCGGGCATTAATCATTTCATAAAATATGAGCTCTGTCCCTGGCACCTGCAAACCTGGAGACAAGGAGGCTCCTGGGCTGATCGCTCGCATCCTGACCCTACAGGCACCGCCTCGCAGGAATCTCGCTTCGCACGCCTTCAAAATACCTTTACTCAAGAGAAAAGATCTGTTTTTTTCCTGCCTCTGAAGCAGCAAATGGTCTTAACCGATTTGTGAGCCCTCTTTCTCTTTCTCCAGAAAAAGGAAAGTCCGTGCTGTCCCCTGAAGAAAGAAGTAATTTATCCTTCCACCACTTTGCAGAAGAGGGTCTAAAACAAAAAATACACACACACACACACACACACACACACACACACACACACACACACACAGAGGTAAATACAGATGGCTGGGGGTCCTATTTTCAAACTTTGCATGTGACAACCTTAATTGCTACATTTCATTTAATAAAACATGAAACACATTCACCTGTGGTTTTTTGTCACTCATAAAATGTACCTTATCCAAATGATTATGATGTATTTTATCAAAATCCCCTGAAAAGACATTTGTCTTCTTGGAACTGCCTGAAACAGCTGCTTCCGTATAACAGGCAGCAGCTGGGGAGAGTCCGCAAGCGGTTTCTGGTGGCCTGTCGGCTCCACACTGCCTATGTCTGCCCTCAGCAGCCTCGTGAGGGGACAGCCTGTGTCCCAGCATTGACATGCACGGGTGCCGGGCATCCCGGGCGGAGGCCACCTCCGTGCAGAGCACAGTGGACAGCCGCATTCTTCCTGTCTCCGCCTGGTCCCCCGGCCCATTTGGGGACTGTGGCACGGACAGTGTGTACTCATCCCCAAGCTGCACAGAGGAGAAGTGTGAGCCTGGCATTCCTTAGAGTATTCGAATAAATTTATCCTCAGAGCTGTCTATTAAATCAGGACATGTCTTTTTTATTTGTAGCAATGATTAGGGTTAGCTACGAGGGCTTTGCATATGTGTATAAAGCCCAGGAAGGTATGAATGGAAACAGAAGCTCCCTAACGGGGAGGCACCCAGACTGCCTTGGAAAATGGTCACAGTAATCAGAGGACGTGCTCCTCTTCGCTTTACTATCAGTGACTTGTCGTGTGTAGCAAGCTGAGTCTAAGGGTGTTTAGACCTCCTGGAAGTTAAGGCAACTTCGTAAACTGCATGGGCCAGTGGGTGCTGCTGCCTTTGAATGCATCTTCAGAGAGCTGTCTCTGTGGACCCGGCAGGCTGAGCAGTGCAGGGCAGACGTGGGCAGTGCAAAGCCTGTCTTCCTTCTCTCCTCCTGGGTTCCCTCCAGCTTTGTTCCAGATCTTCTCTAAGAAGATGAGTTTTCGAATGTCTCCAGTCCTCACCATCTCCACTCTACAAGCCAGGAAATCCAAAAGACTTCACTGACAAAAAGATTTGTGTAACTAACCCTTTGCATTCATTAAAGATGGTTTCACCTGAAAAGAACTGAAGGACAATGCCAGGATGTCAGCAATAAAATGTTGTTCTTCTGTGTGGTTAATTGCTAGAATTTTCAAAATCTGCCCCATGATGCCTGGGTCTCTGAAAGCCTAGCAGAGATCCTTGTTACAGGGACAGGGAATGAGAGTGTCCCCATGCTGGGACATGAAGGATCCCCACCCCCACTTAGGAAAATTAATAACAGCACACTGCAAAGATACATTTTAGGGACAAAGATTAAACTAGAATAAGCTCTGAAAGACTGCCTTGTCAAAATAATTGTGGCTACGTTTTTATCTTTCACGAACTTCTGAATACTAAGAATGAATAGTCATTAAGTGACGGTAAATGTCACACAGCTTCCAACTGCCTGTTTCATTTATTTGTTGTATTTTGAAAGGTAAAATAACATATTTGATTCCTTGAAGTCTAATCTGCCAGGAGGGACAACGTAAACTTAATTTTCCAGTCCTGTATGCTAATCAGACTTTGTATCCATCCCGAAGGTGCTGTGAGCTGGGTTGGCCTCAGCCTGACGTTCACGCGCATGGTTCGTGTGCACGGAACCACTGCAGTCTTCCTCCTAGAATAAGTTTTTAACTATTTGACAATTTGCTCAGCTATACCTGTGACAAGTTGTGAATTATTAAACTACAGAACGTCATCTTAATTATCTTGAAGTGGCCTAACAGTCATTTACTTGTTCCAGACGATGTAAGTAATTAAAGAAAAATCTCACACAAACATATTATTCTGACAACAACATAGCAAATAGCCGATGACTGTGATGTGGAATTCGCGAATGGCCTTTTATTACCAAATGCAGCATCCTGTGCACAGCGATGTAGCAGCTTCATGCACAAAATGCAACTGTACACATACAAGTCAGGTATTAGAGCATTAGTAGCAGAATAACTAAAAACCCGGGTGAATCCCTTCCAAAATGGAGCTGCCTATCAGGTGATAAAATTGTCCTTTCTTTCTGATGAATCTGTTTCTCTCTTAGTTAGCTGGGAAATGTTGTGAAAGTCTTCTAGCACGTTGCTGAAATTAACGATGAGTCTCCTCAGCGTTCTGGGTGTGGGCAGGACGTCTCTGGCGAACACGTTCTGTGCCCGAAGACAGCTGCATGTTTTCCATCCTCGCTGCATCTTTGTACACGTATTGCTTGTTTGCATTTTTGGTTGCCAAATGATGATTAATGGCAATTTGCTCTTATTAGCACAGGGTGCTAAAAGCAGAATGACAATTTTAATTTCACATGTTCAATTCATCACATCGTTAGATGAAAGCAAAACCGTTCACCTTTGCATATTCACTGAATTTTGTACCGTGCGGATCGAATGCTAAGATGAGCTTTAAATCTGCAAATTAAATATGAGGTGCCCCCTATAGCAATGCATTAAGCATGATTAGCTTAGGAAATGCTGAGGCGTATGTGACAGAAATTATATCAATCCAGTAGTCTTGCTCTTTGGTTTGGGCTCCTATATTTTATTGTGAAGAGTCGCAGATGAAAAACACAACTGTTTGCTAATAGGACTCACATCTTGTTATGGGTGCCGATTTCCCGTTTTCCGTAACACACGATGATTACTTTTTTAGAAGCTTTCACATTTCCCCAGCTGATCCTCGTCTAGTTAGGCAGCATTAATGACACTTCAGTCATCCTGGCTTTCAAGCCGAGTCCTTCCACAGTGAACAGAGAGTTGACATTTCCTGACATTTTCCCAACTAATTACAGGACAAATAATTAAGCATGTTCTCGTATGTAACAAATGAAGGCAAAAGCCGTCTGTCAAGGTTGGTGATTGATGACACTCTGGGAGACTTTATCTGATGGGTCCTGCCATGCAGTGGAGGGGAAGCAAATTTATTAGAATGAACAATGCAAATTCCGAGTCATCTCATCCAGTTATGCGCCAAAGCAATATCCATGTCAAGGTGAATGTGACAATGAAAGCAAAATATTTGCATTTTGTGGAGCAGGTTGAAGGGGAAATCAGAGCGAGAAGATGACAGGCCTAATTATTTTGGCTCATACAGGCTAGGACAGCTGTTTCTGGTGTCCTGAACAAGGCTGTCACACAGGTAACTAAATAGGTCTGCATATAAGTCTGTATCCAACACTGTACTGAGATGTCTACCACTAATGACCAACGCTAATGTTACTGCCATCCCTGAAAAACAGAAAATGTGTCACCGTGCACCTTCTGCATGGCAGCCAACATTTCACTACATAATTACTTGTTAGTGAATTAATTCCTATCTGTCAGTATCTATGCCAGTGTCATTTTTAGACCATTACAAAATTATGCCATCACTATAGCAACTGCAGGCACAGTTAAAAGGCAAAGAGTTCAGATAAGCAGGAAAAGTGCCTAGTTAGGCAGGAGATGATAATGTAAAATCGTAATTCTCACATCTACCGTCCAAATTTTCTTTATTTGGAATACGTTTGATCAATGATCATCAAACAATCATTTTGGGTTTCCAATTCCAACCCACGATTAATATTTCACATAATTAAAGCCACACTCCTCAGCAGTACCTCCCTAAAAGAAGGAGGCTCACCCCACTGTCAAATCAATTAATCGGGTGCTTAAAAGTGACATGCCCAATGCGGAGTCCAGGTCTGCGAGCCCATACGCAAATGGCACACTCTGGAGTCCCGCGACTCCGTGTGAGCGTCGCCCACAGTGTTGCCCCCTGCGAGTCTGTGTTGGGCTCCCTCCCGGCCTCCTCCCGCCTTCCTCTGTGGCTTTTCACTTGTTCCAGCCACTGCCATACTGTGTCCCCAGTTTCATCCCCGCTTAGCATTTCCAGATGCGTCACATTCGTCAAATCACTCCTTGCTTCATTCAAATCAAGATGCTACAGGATTCGGATGCTCTCTGCATTGAGAACAAGGGGCAGCCTTTTGGACCCTAAATGCCCCTGGAGAAATATCCTTTAAGATGGAGAGAGAGAGACACAAAGACAGAGACAGAGACTATGAATTGGGGCTGGGGGAGCGGTAGAGAGAGATTAATTGTGAGTAATCAAAAAATAAAATGTTAAAAAAAAAACAACTTTGGATTTTAAATTAAAAAATAGAAAATATCCTGTAGGAAATGGGGTCTGTTCTCATTGACTTTTATCTTTTAATTAGTTAAAATGCTTCCAGACTGGGAATGAGCCGCTCCATTGAGCTTCCCGCATAAATTGATCATGTTAGTCTGTAAAACGAGGTCACTTTTGTTAAATGCAAATCTACTGGTACATTTGAAATGATGTATGACAGACATCAGACTCAAAGTGACATCTTTGGGTCCCAGTGATTCAGGGGAAGGGTTATATAAAGAAGAGAGACTTTGGAAACTAAAAAGAAACACGTGAGAAGGACTTTCTTTGGAAACACCCTCATTTTAGTGATTGTCACCTCAATTCTTATGTATTGTATTGTCTTAGTTTTAATAACTCCAGAATGCAATGGGAAGGTGTGGGTATTTTGCATGTGTTTAGATGTTTATTGTTTGGTGGTATGTCAATAACACAGGGTGGGGGAAAAGGGAACATAGGACCGGGTTGCTATCTCAAAGTGCCAAAGGGGACTCTCCAAACAGGTAAAGATGGAATTAGAAAGCAAAATAACGTGTGACTACTTCTCAGTAAGAGCGCATATAGGCAGCATCCAACCAGCAAAACAGAAGCGGATAATGTTGCAGTTAGGGCAAGCTGCTGAGAGCCCGCTGTGTCAGAGCATTCTCTCTGTCCTCAGATCGTCGAAGCTGTTTCAGAGGAGTGCTGGGCCGCCCTGCCACCTGGAACATTCTGGGCAGAGCCCCAGAAGGAAGGTGCTCAGTCTTAACCAAGTGAGAGCCTAACTTTCAAGGCAGGTCTCTTCTAACATGGAAGCAGTGAGAGATTTAATTGGGGTTCTACTTAACAAGGTTAAGCCAGTGGTGCCTCTAGTTAGCGCTAAATCCCGAACGGGCAGAAATCAATAACCTTCCCTGGAAGGTTCTCAGCTAGTACTCCCTTCCAGACAGTGCCATTGACAGTTGTTAGCACAAAGGCAACAAAGAAAGACAAGGACTCTTTTAAATAATACCTGATTTTGCATATGTTTTGTGATTCCTGGGCACACTAGATGCTGAGGGCTGAATCTGGGAGTACGGTCCTTAATTAGTGTGAAACTTATTTGTCTTAAATTTCATGAATAATGATCGATTGTAAATGTATATATTTAGCAAAAATACCTACAATTTCTAATTTGTAGAAAAATAGTTAGGTATAAA